>NC_087100.1:13271644-13624970 GCF_963855985.1 Ostrinia nubilalis | reverse complement strand
CGACAGTATGATTATTTTTTAAATTTAAGAAATTATTATTTTTCTCTTTTTCTACGCCGAAGTAGAATCTCTGCTTAGGTCAGATACATTTCTTAAAATAAGCTCTATCACCTATAATTTTTCTATATTCCAACTTGGCCGCAATTTCGAGAAAAAGTATTTTTTCCAAAATGTTAGGATTGTTACAAAAAATGACCTTACGTAGTTCCACTTTCTTTAGGGTTCCGTGGCCAAAGGATGCTAATCGGTCCTAATTATGTGTTTAATTTGTCTTAGGTAGGTTATCAGTTAAATTACTATCAGTGCTCAAGAATACTGTTTCTTCATCATCTTTTAAGATATATGAAGACTCTTGATCATCAGGAGTGGTATTTATATTTGCATAATATTAATTATGTCCCGTTAGCATCCTTTGGCCACGGAACCCTAAAGAAAGTGGAACTACGTAAGGTCATTTTTTGTGACAATCCTAACATTTTGGAAAAAATACTTTTTCTCGAAATTGCGGCCGAGTTAGAATATAGAAATATTATAGGTGATAGAGCTTATTTTAAGAAATGTATCTGACCTAAGCAGAGATTCTACTTCGGCTTAGAAAAAGAGAAAAATAATAATTTCTTAAATTTAAAAAATAATCATACTGTCGTTCCTATAACTACTTTTAAATAATTATAGGTGCAATAATATTCGCCATACACCAACCTACCTACCTGCAATGCAAAGAGAAGCTTAGTGTGTACGTTTCTTTAAATAATAATAAAATTGTAGTTTGACCCAGTACAAAATAAATTTTCTAAAATATTTTTTTTTAAATAATCTATAGCTATTTGTCACCTGGGTGTTTTAGTCTAACATTAATAATAAGTTAAACTTTGGATATTAGTGATAAAAACAGAATGTCACTTTTTCGGGTCAAAAAAAACACTGTGCGTAGGTATTGTTTGCTCGGCGTGTGCACAGCCGGCCCGCAGCGACCGCCCGAGTGAATACAGGGTGAACGCGTTGTTCTCGTAGCATTTCTTCGAAGAAATATTGTTTGAGAAAAACGTTTTTAAATTGTGAATGAATGGGTAAGATTTTGCAATGTTGAAATAAGCTAATATCGTCATCTAGAAATTGGTTTTTAATTTTAACAGAAACTATATTTTTTTAAATTTTTACTTGAAGCTTATATATTTTTTCGAGGTATAATTTGTACGTACGACCATAGCTACATAGTCCATATTGAATGTATGAATCAGCCATTGCGTGATACAACATTAATTTAGTTTTGAATGGTATGCGCTTTTTTAAAATTATTATATTGGCCAAAAATTGTCTTAATTTATTACAAATGTGTTGAACATGATTGGACCAGTTGAAAGTATCATCAATTATTAACCCTAGGTATCTTATGCTATTTACTACCTCCAGCGGAGGGCAGCTGCACACTAATGTATGCAGGCAGTTGTGGTTATGAGCTACTATGGGATTGGGCGGTAATCGTTTCATGTAAGGAGATTTTATGACCATGAGTTTAGTTTTTTCGCAGTTAATTACTAGACCTGCATCGTGACACCATCGTAATAGTGCATTTAGGTCAGATTGTAGTAGCGCACAAGCTTTTTGCGGGTCTTTATCCGCAATGATAAGGCACGTATCGTCGGCAAACTGATAGCAAGTACAGTTACTGAGGCAGTTGCTCATGTCATTAACATAGGTCAAGAAGTGGAGAGGTCCTAATACTGAACCTTGAGCCGTGCCAACCGTTGCCTCGACAGATTCACTTAACGATTGGTTAATTTTAACAAAGTATTTACGATTTTTCAGGTAGTCCTCGCACCATTTATGCAGTGGTCCGCGTATACCACATTTGTCGAGCTTATGAACTAGTTGTCTATGTTCTAATGTGTCAAATGCGCGTGAGAAATCAATAAAGAGAGCCATTACAATTTTTTTATTATTTAAATGCTCGTTAACCTCGTCTGTGAACTTAGACAATAACTCTGCTGTACCTTTGCCGGCTTGAAACCCGAATTGGTTCTCGTATAAAACTTCGTGTTTTGCGTAGAATTTATGTATATGCTCGCAAAAAAATTTCTCCACGATTTTGTCTATTATAGAAAGCAATGTGATCGGGCGATAGTTCGAGTAATGATCTCGTTTACCTTTCTTATGAATCGGTCTGACACATCCCATTTTTAGTTCATCGGGGTATTTCCCAGATTTAACGCTGCAATTAATTAGGTTGGCAATAGCCGTGGCAATGCCGGGCCTTGCCATTTTAATATCTAATACTTTGATATCATCTAGTCCTGGGGCTTTGTTATAGCTAAGTCTGTCAATAATTTTACTTATTTGTTTACTGGTGGCTTTTTGCAAATACAAACTACAGTTAAGGTCCATCTCAGAAATGTCCAACTGGTCTACTAATGGTGACTTACAACTAGGAATTATATCTTTGACTGCGTTATCAAACTCGTTTGCGAAATGATCCGCAATTATTTTGGGAGTAATTCCTTGTGCATCAAAGGCTTTTGCGATTGCTTGATCAATTGATAGCGTAACCCTTCCTAGCATTTGGTTAATTATTTGATAAATTTTTCTACTATTTCTAGAATTAGATTTGTTTTCCTCTAAGTAATAACAGTTTCTTCTATTTTCTAAGATTTTGTGTACTTTATTACGAGCTTTATTGTATTCTAGTCTCAAGGCCGGATCATTTGAACTATTTTTCCACGATTTAAATAATTGGTCCCTTTTATATAATTAAACCATTATAATAAATAAATAATAATAAATCTTTGGACAATTTCACACAGCGCCAGCTAGCCCCAAAGTAAGCAACTTAATGCTTGTGTTATGGGTGCTAGCTTAACGGATATACTACTTATATACTTTTTTTTTTTTAAATACATACATATTATACATAGTAACACCCAGACCCGTCACAGAAATTAAAATTCATCATTTCAATTTCTGCCCGGCCGGGAATCGAACCCGAGACCTCTCGGCATAGTAGTCCGCTCTGAACCACTACACCAAACGGCCGACATTGAAATTGAGAAGACATGTATACGAGTTAATAGATACTATACAGGGTGGAATTTTGTAATGCCACCTGAAGGGAAAGTACTCTTAATATTGTAGATAGAAATTTTTACTCAAAGAGAACATTCCTTTATTTTTGAAAAGAAATAGAACTGCATTCAAAGTTTTCCAAAAATTTTCTTGCTACACCCGGGAATCGGACCAACTAAAATATGATAAAAATTACATCCTGTATTTTTATTGCATCGATCGTTAGGGTTAAGTATAAGGATGAAATCTCTCAAACAAACTTGATAAATCAAATGAAAGGAAAACCATGAAATCTTAGATTATTGTAATTATTTACAGTATGGGGGTAAATTTTCGAAAAATTTTCGAAAATCTTTGAATGCAGTTCTCTTTCTTTTCAAAAATAAAGGAATGTTTTCTTTGAGTAAAATTTTCTATCTACAGTATTAAGGGTAGGTACTTTCCCTCCAGGTGGCATCACAAAATTCCACCCTGTATAGCGACCCGCCCCGCCTTCGCACGGGTATAGATGACCCATGCTGAACTGTCCCACCAAACTCAATGACAGGGGGGTGCTACCATCGTTCAAATATATGGTTTCCAACACGGAAAAAATCGGAACCAGCAATCCGGTATTGACGGTGGCGCCCCACTGTCAATGTCATTGATAGGACAGTTCAGTATTTTGGAACTATATACAATGCTAACTTTACGACATCACATTAGAAATCTCTAAAATTATGACTATACTAATACTAATTATACATAATTAACCTTCCTCTTGAATCACTTTATCTATTAAAAAGCGCATCAAAATCCGTTGCGTAGTTTTAAAGATCTAAGCATACATAGGGACAGACAGCAGAATGGGACTTTGTTTTATACTGTGTAGTGATTAAGCTCCGAACTGGTAATGTAGCGGGAGGTACCTGGATGCGGGTAGCGCAGGACCGGTATTTGTGGAAATCCTTGGTGGAGGCCTTTGTCTGGCAGTGGACGTCATTTGGTCGAAACCAAAAACTCCAAACATTTCAAAAGAAAACTGAGCATTCGCATGACGTTTGCGCCCTGGAAATGATATTCTTATAAGGACCTGTCAGCTTACTAATACATAGTATAATTACATATTAGATTTAATAATTAGAAAAAAAATTACAATATGAAAACTGGCTCCAAAAGGTGACAAGGTTAAAAAACCTAATATAAATTTATTTGTTGAGGAAAACGATGGACTTTTGTGGTAAAAAAAAATGCAACCGAATGAAGTATGGAGGCGATCGTGAAATTTATTTTGCCTTAAATGCTCCTTTGTCTAATTAGGGTACAAGCCACACACACATTTTCCATAATATTCTTTCTAACCTTGGTGGTAAACGATTATTATACCTAGTAGGTAATAAAGTTTTTAATTTCATTTGATTAAACACCGTCTTTTGTCTGAAAAAAGACAAAAGGGCAGGCACATATCTCGTAGAGCTGACGGCCGCTGGGGCAGGAAAGTTCTTGAGTGGCGACCACGAGCCGGAAGACGTAGCGTGGGCTGGGCAGGCCTCCCACTAGGTGGACCGACGATCTGGTGAAGGTCGTGGGAGGCGCCTGGATGCGAGCGGCGCAGGACCGGTCTTTGTGGAAATCTTTGGGGGAGGCCTTCGTTCAGCAGTGGACGTCTTTCGGCTGAAACAAACGAACGAACGAACGAAACACCGTCTTTTGTCTACTCCGTGATTCCCACTCGGCATGGGGCACACTGAAAACCAGCGCCGTGGCCTTCGTCACCGTGGGCCACTGCATATGCTGAGTGGGGTCCCATTGCGATGGGCATCGCTGTTGCGACAGGGTGGCACTTTCACTTTCTTTCTTTTTAATGTTTTATGTGCTAAGTTAAGTACTTTTGACTTTTCTTTTTTTTTTCTCGCAATTTTCTGTTACTCGCATATTTAGCAATCTTCTATTAGGATTGTAAAGAAAAATTAATGGCTTTTATTGTTATTAATAAACATGGGGTTATTTCATTTAATTATTATTATGCGTCTATTGCTAAGCAATTAGCAACATTAGTTGGATTTTCCTCAAGTGTTAATTAAGTGGCATATCAAATTGTTGCCATAACTTGAGTTCTAAGTTTCCTGTTTTGTTCTTCACAATGTTGTTGTACAGTCACGGAATGAAAAGGTTCGTCAGTTTTCAAATTGATTCCTTCAACGAATCGCGAGCACATATTACCTTTTGAAACTATGTTACAGAATAATCTCGAGTTAGAGAAAATAATCTTTAACTGTTCGTCAGTAAAGTTCAAAATTATTCAGATCAAAGTTGTTTGACGATTTAACTTGTCAAGAAGATTATTATGATTGATAAACTAAAACCTTCTTGTTGGTTCAACCTGCCATTAACTATTAAATAAAAAAAACTACATTTTGTAACATTGCACTGATGGGACAGAAAAATAAACAAGCAAAACCTTATTCGTTAGCAAACGTCATATTTATTTAAATGTTAGCAGCACTGTTTCTTGCACGGTTATGTTGGCAGGTTTGACTCTTACAGTACCTAGTGCATGCGAAAACCGACACTAAGGTGACGAACCTTTTCATTCCGCGACTGTACTTATAAAAAGATAAGTGTATGATTCAAGAGGAACTATTAGCTTTAAAGTAAGAATTATGTTATGTTTTATAGTAAAATGGTTGATACCTACCTAACAACTAATTATAATTAGTCATAGTTCTTTAAATTTTTTATCATGCGATCCCATTGTCTACAGTCGCATAATCTACTTTAATTTTATCCCTAAAACCTCTTTTCCTAAACGAAAACAAAAATACAAAAGTCATCAACTAATAAATTCAAATAGTAGGTATTAAATTAAAAAGTAGGTATTAGATAGTAGGTATTGTCTATGTACCTAAAGTCTGATTATATGATATATCACATCTGACATAACGTCTCTGTTTGACCCTGTTATCACCATATCAATTTTCCCCTGCTCAACTACAGTCTGGTATTTCCCAAACAGAAACAAGATAATTTCATAATCGACCCAAAGTTAAATAGCCTAATCAAAATAATCATAACTTATACGATTAATTTGGATAAAAAAATAATATGGCCACTAAAATATATAAATCCAGATCTCGCGAGTTCGTAGCTTAGTTGCTGGCTGCATAGCGAGCCAGGCAGACACAAAACTCGGAGTTAAAGCATTTGAAGTTGAAGTTAAAGCATGTCTTCAACAATGGTGTCATCAACTGTTATTTGTGTGTTGTTCTTGGTACTGTTCGACTCCGTTTTGTGTGCTTTTAAAGTACCAGACGCGAAGCTAGAAGCTATATACCCGAAAGGACTCAGAGTATCCATTCCAGGTAATTAATGAAATTGGTTTGAATTAATTTGCCGGTTGTTTCTTAGTTTTTAAATTATAATTAAATCTTTTAACAGTGCGTTTGTAGAAGATGTAAGAAAGAAATATTTGGATGTTGGACATCAGAATAAAATAAAGGAATCAATTTAACTTGTGTAATAAACTACTTAAGTCTTAGTAATTCCGGTATACTTACCTACTTAAAATAACTGTCGCATGTAAAAAGTGAAGGCCATCCATTCATAAGCTAATTGAGTAGGTAAGCGGTTTACGCAGTCAGTGACATCTATAATGAAGATAATGTCTGACGTCTTCTTACGGTAATTTAACAACTAGCTAATCTTCTATGCTGCTATCACATATAGTCAAATAAGTTGTTTGACAGGGCAAACCCCCTAGCTGATACGAAGCTCCGATAGCAGAACGGTGATGGGGTCGGACTGGCCCCGCCTCCTCTGAACTATTGTTGTGAACCTAGCTACTCTTTAAAACAAGCATATTTAGCTTAGTATGAGGAGTTAACGGGACTACTAGTTTTTTGCACAAATTAATATACCTACCTAATTTTCTTTAAAAAAAGCTCTCTCTCTTGGACCTAAGTACCTATTTTACTTATTAGATAACATTAAGTAGGTAAAGTTATTTATAATAGCTACAACGTACCATTCTACATTACATACATATTTAGCAGGCCTGCAAGTTATCCTTCTTATTTGCAACTGGGAAAACACAGTTCCAACCTAATCTTAAATGTTGGAATAAGAACCAGTTTTGTGGTAACGACCTCACTACTCACTACTCAGATGGGTGATGTCAGAATAAACATTTAAATACAATCTCGGTTTCAGCTTACTTACGAGTATGTCCAATTCTTTAATTGTAGGTATTGTTGTTTTGCAAGATTTCAAAAGGACTTTAAACATTACATAAGTACCTATATGCGATCAATAAATAACAACTCCTGTACCTACTAGAATTATTTTAATTTCAACGTGAAAAAATTTTTAAGCAATTTTGACATATTTGATTACTTAATAACTTGTGCTGTTAAGATTTTACGGCTATTATTAATTGAGAGCTTTGGATTTAGTAAATAAAAAAATTCCAAATGCGGAAAATCCGCAAGAAAACATACCGCACGTTTTGCTTATTTTACGAAGATTTTTTAAACGCTTTGAACCAGATTAATTTACACTTAAAAAACCCAAGAAAATGCATTAAATTAAATTAACAACGTAGTAGAAAGTAGAATACATTTGTCACCAACCCCTACTCTTCCCGCGGGTGTCGTAAGAGGCGACTTAGGGACTACACATCAAACAGAGAATGGGCAGCAGCGCTCTCTGAAAAACATCAATCTTTTAAACTGCGATCTCCAACCCGCCTGCCAAGCGTGGAGATTATGGCAAAACCCTCCACTATAGCGGAGGAGGCTCATAGTCCAGCAGTGGACTGTAAAGGGCTGTCGATGAATGAAATTAACAACAAAACTTTTGTCAAATTACTACTTTACTAGTAGCTTTTGCTCGCAGCTTTGCCCGCGTAAAAAAAATTTCTGTCACAGAAAAACTAACGTGCGCGTCCCTGATTCAATAACCAAGATAAAAACTATCCTTTGTCCTTTCCCGGGACTCAAACTATCTCTATACCAAATTTAATTAAAATCGATTCAGTGGTTAGGCGTGACAAACAGAATTACTTTCGAATTTACAGTATTAGTAGGGATTTAGATCATAGTTACTGGACCACAATTAAAGTTAACTTTAATCTCTCACAGACAATGGCTTCTCACTCTTCGCTTTCCACGGCAATCTAAACAAAGAAATGGACGGCCTGGAAGCTGGCGTCTGGTCCCAGGACATCACCAAGGTGAAGGACGGTCGGTGGACCTTCAGGGACAGGAACGCCGAGCTGAAGATAGGGGACAAGGTCTACTTCTGGACGTACGTCATCAAAGACGGCCTAGGATACAGACAGGATAATAGAGAATGGACTGTCACGGGTGAGATTTTTGTCTAAGAAGGTAGTTATAGACTAATGCTAGAATTTACTGCTAGACAACATCCCAAAAGTAAGTAGCATATTGATGTTCGATCGTTAATCTATTTACAATGATGATGAGGCTGATCTTAAAAGGAATTTAGCCATAGTTACCAAAATGTAGGTAATAAATTACTGGCTATCCATTCTTCCAAAGAGTAATTCTTGACATGTGCTGCTATCACATTAATTTGTCGTTCGTTCGATTTAGCTCCGCTTAAAAAAATCGTTTGTAACACGCTTATAATTATCTACAATTTTGCACACCTTTTTCAGGTTACGTCGACGAGCAAGGAAATCCTGTAGACGCTACCGGGTCACCTGCACCTAACTCTGGCCCGCAGAACCCAAATTCTGGGTCCATTCCTTCATCTACAGCACCAACCTTGAGTGGGAATCTGCCCTGTGAAGTCTCACTGTCCAAGGGCTCCGTGCCCGGCTTTGTGTGTAAGGTAATCTGTACCCCCAGTGAATGAATCTCTGAAAAATTAGCTATTTTTTTTGTATCTAATCGGTATGTTTCTACGACGTAGGTATAGAAAAGAAAATAATTTTGTGCCAAATGATACAAGTAAGGCTTTGTGAACCAATTTTGAGTTTTCTTTCGTGTATATTGATACATGTCTACTTTTAACAAAGTGTACCGGAGGTTTCTTTCACAATTTTATTGTGTCAAGAGGTATGACTCGTGTTACTACTTTTTACACGATTGAAGTTATTCAGATTGAATTTGTGATTAACAATATAAGATGACGTGTAAAATGTTATAAGTTACTTAGATCAAAAACATTTGAAAAGCGCAACTAATAATTTGGTTAATTATTTGGTGTAAAATGATACAACTTAGCCCAAACGTCAGATTAAAGGAAAAAATAATGTCGTTGTTAATAGTTTTAATAAATAATGGTGAACATCTACTAGTAAAACATATAATTGAATTCATAGTGCTTAACGTTATCAATAAAAGTACTTAATAAGTGCATTATCGAATTTACAAGAGCTCCAACTACCAGAAATCTTTATAAACAAAACTCATCACCTTTGACAACAAATTGAACTGGGCGAGTCATGTCGAGAGCAAAATAAAAATGGCCTGGATAGCATTCCATCAGTGCAAGAGACTCATTGGTAGTAGATGACGTCTCAACTCAAAGATAACACTTTGGCTCTACACGTCGGTTATATGGCCCTCCAAAATCAAATCAAAACTCCAAAGCCTGTGTGGCGTTTAACCTCTTAAAATTAAGTTAATATTAATTTTTAATAGTTTATCTTAAATTAATATCATTGTAAAAATATTATAAATATGTATCTGTATTAAACCTACTTAACGTAACTACACTGTGTATAATAAATAGCATACTTATTTTTGTATAACTTTTGTCAATCTAGTTAAACGCACAAACACCGCGCGCAATCCGTTTTACTATTAGATATTTTTGTAAATGCACGATCAGCACGGCGCGAGCGGCGGCGGTCGGGCCAACCGGTTTCGTGAATGAACGCCCCCCGCCGCAGCCGCCGCGTTCGCCTGACGCGCGCCAGTCAATCTTAGTCAGCTGCAGTGCCTGCAGTCAGCTGTCGATTTTGCATAAAAACATTGCGCGCGCGCTTAATTCTTTCGTGACCTAGTTAGTTTTATGTAAATTTCCGTTCTGATATTCAACTGTGACCTTGTTATCTATCTACTTCTTACTCCTTATTGTGGACAGTTATTCTGTGTGTGACGTCAATAAACTGTTTGGTGTTTCCCTGAGACTGTGTTGTGATTTATAAACGTCCTTACTACACACATAACAAAAGACACTTTCCACACCTGCAACGCCTAGTAAGCATAGCGGGCACTAGTTGTATGAGAACCACTCCATCGACATCACTTGAGTACCTTCAGAATCTTAGATCTTTAGACCTCTTCATTCAGGAAAGGTATATCCTGATAAAATAAAAACAGTAATAATGCTAAATAACAGGCGATACTAAAAAATACATAAAATACTCAGAAAATGCCAACAAATAATAAAAAATGATACTTTTTGAAAAAAATATGCTTTTAAATACGAGTTTTTTTGATTATTTGATAAATTTCTCCATAAAATGCCCTTATTAAGCTCGATTCACCACACATATCAGTGAAGCCACAGTTCCGTCACAGTGTCCGCTCAGTTCAGTATCAGTGCTACAGTGTTGCGTCAGTGAAATATTTTGAATATTTTAAAATGTCAGAGAGCTGTTTCAATATTCTTGTTCAGAAACTATGAAGTAAGTTATTTTGTTTTTGATGCCGCGGCGGCGTCCGTGATCCGACAAAAAATATAGTCGTCAACGAATACGTCCGTGATTGCCGGTGTCGGCACTGACACTGAGAGCACTGTGTCGTCACTGACACTGACAAGTGGGGATGCGTTCATAGAAACTGTATGAAAGAATATTTCGCACTGTGCCGGTACTGAGCCTGAACTGTGACTTCACTGATATGTGTGAATCTGCCTTGACAGGTAGTTTTTGTTACTTTGTATTATTCTCTATCGTATTACCTTCGTAAAACCAAAAATTGCATGTCTCTATCCCTATCACGATGTTTGCAATGATCGAACCCAATTCCCACATAAGGCTGATCCCGGGATAGTCCCGGGATCCCGGGATTACCCATAAAAAATCCCGTAATCCCGGGATTGAAAAACATGCTCGGGATTGTATTCTCTATATCCAACACAACTAATGTTACACATACACACGAGCTCACGCACACACACACACACACACACGCACACACACACACACACACACACACACACACACACACACACACACACACACACACACACACACTTACACTAACAAATCACAACGTATACACGCGCGCCATAAAAACTTACGCATAGGCACTTAGCACTTAACTTTAATCTTTTTGTATTGTAATATCTTATTGTGATCCGCGGGTGGGGGACCTGGAGGCCTGAAATACAGGGTGACCCTAGTTTAGGCTCCAGACCAGATCGCACACTCAGAACAACAATTGTTATCTTCCAAAAAATTTTTAATGTACTATAATGAGTGTCTGATAAAATAAACAATTTTATTATTATTATTATACATACGGCATATTATTGTGGGGCTCAGCCGCGGATATTGAAACTGTGTTTGTTCTGCAGAAGAGAGCAGTGCGGGCCATTTATAACCTTGGACCCCGATTTTCCTTGAAAGATTTTTTTAAGGAAATTAACATACTGTCAGTAGCTTCACAGTTCATTTATGAAAACCTTTTATATGTCCGCAAAAATATAGAGCAATTCACGAAAAAGAGCGATTTGCATAACTTTAATACAAGAAACAAAAATAAACTTGCCGTTCCAAATTTCAGACTGCATAAGATTGGGAATTCATTTATGGGGAAATGTATTAAATTATTTAATAAATTACCACAAACTGTTGTAGAACTACCCATTCATAAATTCAAAGCACATATTAAAAGTACCTTAATGAAAAAGGGCTACTATAAAGTCGATTATTATTTAAAAGATAAAAATGTTTGGGATTCGTAATTACTAATTTTAACTAGATATTTCAAATGTTTCTTAATATTGTCACCTAGAGATCAATTTTATTTTCTTTTATTACAGATGCTTGCATCGCTACTCGAACGAACTGTTTGAACTGAATAAATAGTTAAGTTACCTACATAACTAATTACATAGTTTTAATTAAAAAAAGATGTTTTATTTACTTTACCTTTAATATCAATCGATTACTACCATAAATATTAAGTAATAAAATACATTTTAAATAAAGCCTTGAAGCAATAAAATAACAAAAAAAAATCGCATCGCTGTGGAAATCCTACGAACGACCGTTAATCTACACTAATATTATAAAGAGGAAAACTTTATTTGTTTCTTTGTTTCGTTGTAATGAATAGGCTCAAAAACTGCTGGACCGTTTTTAAAAATTCTTTCACCATTCGAAAGCTACATTATCCACGAGTAACATAGGGTACATTTTATTTTGGAAAAAAATATGTAGTCCACGCGGGCGATGCCGCGGGCGGAAAGCTAGTTATACAAATAAACAGCCAGACACTTTTACAATTAATATTATTTATAGTCTACATTTTGAGTGCCAACACTCGGACTAGAATTACAATCACAATCACAGCGCGACCACTTTGACGTAGTCTACCACCAGCTCAGGCTGGTTCCAGGTCTGCTGCCAGGAGTCCAGGTGCTCCCAGAAGCTGAGCATGGCTTTGTGGGCGACGTCTCTCCAGGGCTTCGCCCTGTCCCCTGAGTAGGCGTCGTCGCGG
The DNA here is from genome assembly GCF_963855985.1 of Ostrinia nubilalis. NCBI lineage: Eukaryota > Metazoa > Arthropoda > Insecta > Lepidoptera > Crambidae > Ostrinia > Ostrinia nubilalis. The sequence goes on along the minus strand of NC_087100.1, from coordinate 13,612,230 downwards.
AACTCGCTGATACCGCCCACGGCTACGCCCAGAGTTAGGTAGAACTGGAAGAAAGTGATCAAATCAGAAATGAGGAGAGCCGCAGGAGAATCAGTGACCGACATAGCTCGCAGAATTGCTAAAATCAAGTGGCAGTGGGCGGGCACATAATTCATAGAAACGATGGCCGTTGGGCAGAAAAGTTCTCGAGTGGCGACCACGGGCTGGAAACTGGAAACACTAGCGTAGCCTGCCTACGCCTGCCTGCCTCCTACTAAGTAGACCGACGATCTGGTAAAGGTCGCGGGAAGAGCCTGGATGCAGATAGCACAGGACCGTTAATTGTGGAAAACCTTGGGGGAGGCTTTTGTCCAGCAGTGGACGTCATTTGGCTGAAACGAACGAAGAAAGTTTCCTCGTTCGTTAATTGAGATAATCAATCGATTTAAGCAAATTATGCGTTAATTACATACTTTCAGATACCCTTTACCTGATATTTATTTTATTTTATTTTAATTTACTTCATTCGGAAAACAAACAGTGTTAATTGACTTATTAACTATCTGAGTATAAAGCTTTACACCAATTATATTATGTTTTCGCTTACAATAACTGAGATAATGTTTACTAATATACTTAAATTATTTTATACTTCTTACGCTACAAAATACGAATTACGCTGCAAACTAAACAACATACTTAAAGATAAAAAATAAAATATAAAAATAGGAACAAATGAACCTCCGGTCAGGGAACCAACTCAAACCAGGCTTTCGATTTAGGTAAACATAGGCGAAAATTCCACTTTGAGAATGGGGTTTTGAAACAATATTAGTGACGCAGAGTTAGATGAGTACCAAATTGCATCATAATTAATTAATGGACTAGAAGTATATAAATATGACTCCTTAGGCTTATGCATCACATTATGTTAAGGTGATTCAAGATAACTTTGCGAAAATATTATAACGAAAATGTATGTTAAATGTCACTGTTTTACGCGTACTTAAGGTAAGGTAGCGCGGGGATTCCATTGCTTCTGGTATATTAAATAAGGTTCTGCTGTAAAGAATATTTAAATGGCCTGACTTACATGGTCATCGAATCGCGCCAAGTTGGTTCCCTTAGCGAGCAGCGTGCGAGGTAACGCGCATCTTTGCGGGAAGCGCTCACGCAGCGCACGCGAGCCGTCCACGCGCGCCCACTGCTCACCATCCACTGACAGCGTAATCTGGTCTGTAACAAACACATTTTATGTATCTAGCTAGCTGTGCCCGCGACTTCGTACACGTGAAAACCCGTTTTCGCAACATTTTTCATTCTTACTCTGCTCCTATTGATCGTAGCGTGATGTTGTATAGCCTATAGCTTCCTCGATAAATGGGCTATCTAACACTAAAAGAATTTTTCAAATCGAACCAGTAGTTCCAGAGATTAGCGCGTTAAAGTAAACAAACAAACTCTTCAGCTTTATAATATTAGTATACCTACATAGATAGGACCTTCAAAGACCTTTTTTTACCCAGGAAAATGGCCTATCCATACCTACCGCCGGGGGACGGCAGGTTATGTGGGGCTCGAACCCACTAAAACCTGGGGTGTTCCCTCTGCCGCATAGTGGTAAGCGCATTGGGTACTAGAAACGACTAAGGCGCTTTTCGCGGACGTCCCGCCCTACACGGCGGGACCCACCACGCCCCCACTTAATGGGGGACACCTTCAAAGACCTGTCTTTGCTGTACTTAAAAAAAAATACACGCCAGATTATTATAATATGCTTGTATCCTATCAAAAAATACCTTGGCGAACAAAAAAATAATTTCGATTCACCACGATTTCTAGTCAATAAATATAGGTGTTTCTATTTTTTATTTAAACCTACTGCTAGGCAAAGGCCTCCCTGAGGATTTTCACAAAGGCCGGCGCTGCCCGCATCCAAATTACAAGTGTACAATGTTAACAGCATTGTTGTGTTCCGGCAGTTAGAGGTAAGATAGCCAGTTCCTCCGTGGTTGAGGATTCCGGGTCTTCACCCGGAATCCTTGCTTCCACCTTCGGCCTGATCGTCACTTATCATCAGGTGAGATACAGGCTAGGAGCTTCCTCGTTGTGGATAAATTAATTAATTACCTATTTTTTGAGACCGTCAACTTTCTTCTGGGATATTTTACTTGGGTTTATTGGGTACTTACCAGGCAACCATGTAATGGAGTATTCGTGGAAATCGTCCCCCCACATTTTTCCATTGGTCAGCACTTTATTTGTGAGCAGTTGCCCGCGACACTGGAAGTCCATCACTGGTCCTCCGTATAAAATCTGCCAAAACATAAACATTACAGATTAATCATCCTACATCTGCTGCTTACAAAATAATAAAATTAAGTGCTCTGTGCTTACAACGTTTAAAAGGGGATGATAAACACAAAAAAGAAGAAATTTCATAAATTTTCTGTTTTTTATGTTAAAGCCAAAAATATCCAAGTTCTACTATGCTTCACGAAACACGAATCAAAACAAAACCAATAGAACAAATCAAGGTAATGGAATTCACAAATTTTGAAGTCCTTAAAGGTGCAAATCCAAGATGGACTGTAGACCGCAAACTGCAAGGCACCACGGTTTCTTTGAACCTCTATCAAATAAACCATGGTGGCTTGCAGTTTTCGGTCTGCAGTAATTCATCTTGGACTTGTACCTTAATGCTAGGCCCATACCTACACGACCAGATCGGTACACCCATGTAGCAGATATTCGTACAGACTTGTCTTTGAAAAGAAGCACTACACAAGTGGAGCGAGCCACAGTTTGGGGCGGAGCCGCGAAAGAATGTCTAGGCCGTCTAGCCCGGACAATAATAACTCGCAGTTCCGTCCCAAAGACTTTGGGTGTTAGTGAGTAGGCCCTGCTCATCTGGCAGGGAGAGCCTCACAACACCCACTGTTTCCCCCACAGGTGGGACATGCTATTTCATGCATTTCCTGAGGAATTTTTTTATGAAAGAAGCACTATAGTATTTTTAAGTTACCTTGTTACCATACTCGTCAGGTCCCGCCCGTAAGTCAGCGTTACCGCGGGCTGAAGCTATCTTGATCACTCCTGAAGCGAAATGCGAACTGCCGTACTTCTTTAGAAACGGCTCTAGAAGTAATTCTGTAATAAAAAGCACGTACTTATTCTACTAACTAAAGTAATTGACATAGCCAACAGAATCGCCGAAATCAAGAGGCGGTGGGCGGGGCACTTAGCTTGCAGAGCTGATGGTCGCAGGGGCAGAAAAGTTCTCGAGTGGCGATTGTGGGCTATCAGATGACCTGAATTATCTAGATCAAAGACACTTTTCTAAACGATTTAGGAAGCTTAAATACAAACATTGGCGGAAGAATGGTGGGGCGCGTCTTCCTGGATGAAACGATCTATTGATCGTCGAAGACGCGCCCCACCATTCTTCCGCCAATGTTTGAGTGTTATTGGTACACGCTAAATCATCCATGAGTGCACACGCACACTACAACGCACATGACGCTCGGATCGCTCGGATCAAACTCCCCGCACCCCGCGCTTCCTTCGACCAATAATAATTGGTGGGGAGCATCTTCATGGATGACACGATCAGCTAGACTAAGTATGCGTATTGTTGGCGTTAGTTTTTACAAAACAAGTATTTGTTAGAGGATCCAAAAGGATTCCTCCATGGAAGCGGAAGAGCTACAGTCGCACAGCATCATCATCATCATCATTTCAACTAAAGCTGTTTCGGAATCGGATCCAGATAGCAAGTGGACATACAGCAGCTTTCTGCAACTCCCCAGGTATACCTATTCATCTTGTGGGCAATCACATGACACTTGTAAAAAATTTAGGACGCTTATCTGGGGGATCAGTGATGATCCTACGGCTCGGAAACGTGGCCTCTCAATATACTTATCAATAAGCTCAAAATGGTACAGCGTGCTATGGAGAAGGCTATGCTCGGTGTTTCTTTAAGAGATCGAATCAGAAAGGAGGAGATCCGTAAACAAACTAAAGTCGCTGACATAGGTCAACGGATCAGCAAGCTGAAGTGGCAATGGGCAGAGCACAAAGTACGCAGAACTGACGGCCGATGGAGCAGCAAGGTTCTGGAGTGGAGGCCACCTACCGGAAAGCGCAGCGTAGGACACCCAGAAGGCGATCGACCTTATAAAGGTAGCAGGAAGGCGCTGGATGCAAGCCACCAACTGGCCATAGTGGAAATCATTGAGGGAGGCCTATGTTCAGCCGTGGACGTCCTATTTCTGAAATGATGATGATGATGATCTTGGGGCGCTGCCACTGCACCTGGATACATCCAGTCGCCCTGAGGCAGCTTGGCGCGGATGGTGACGGTCCCGTAGGTGAAGGCCACGCTGCTGGTGAGACGGCCGCTGGCTACAGGCGGTAGGATGTTGGCGCCCATCGCTTGCCGGTAGCACGCCTCGGCGCTGGCGGTGCAACTGCAATAGCAGATGGTTGTGAGACTTTTGAGTCACCATGCACCAGCCGGGCTAGGCACATCCTAGATATACTATTATCGACGTTAAAATGTATGGGCAAAATCGATAAAATGGCTTGATAATCGCTTATCGCGGCGCGCATCCTAGGCCTACTGGATGGCATAGCTCTGTTACAGTCAAAACTCACAATCATGGTCAATATTAATTTTGACTGGTTGGCAAAACTTTAAATCAGGCGAAACCATTTTTGACAGATTTTTTGACTGAAAATATCAGTCAAAATTGATATTGACCAAGGGCATAAGCATTCAGTCAAAATTACTTTTGACTGATTTTCGTAGTCAAAAGTGGTTAATACTCGGTCACAATCTTCTTAATATTGGGGTAGATCCGCCGATTTTATTCCGCGGGATTTATTTTACGTTTTTTGAAAAACTTAACAGGGATGCGTGTAAACTAGCTTAAACTGAAAGGTTAAGCAATAAGCTTTTTAGATCAGTGTGAGGCCCTTAGATTCAATCGTGATTTTAGAAGTAACAAGCGTCCAAATATTTTTTCACAAAATGGTAATGACGTTTTCCTAATGGTAATGATTTTATTAAAATGGTAATGATCTTATGTTAATGGTGATGACGAAATATATTTTATAGTAATACATTAAATTAAAATTACTTAAAAACTAAAATTTAAATATAATTGTTTAGCTAAACACCAATTTTATCTATGTTATTTTCCTAGCTAAGCACGTACCTATTAAATAATGGGTTGGAAATAAAAATAAATGTATTCAATATTTTAATGAATTTATTGAATTTGGAACAATACGGACATTAGTTAAATTTTTTTTACGTTCCTAATATTATTCAGAATCAGAAAAAATATATATTTACACCAATGAGGATTTTGATTGAAAAATATGCCTAGGTACTCTTACTTAGACTTACACAATAGTCAACATACAAGAAATGAATAAAAAAACGTCTTTTCGTAAACTAATAAAAAACCTTCTCATTTAAAAACAAAGCTTAAAGAACAATGGGACAAAACGTCCCCAGAACTGTAGCACTTTAATACCTACCTTGTATGATAGACCATGCTAATACCCGACCGATCTCTCTAGCTACAATCACGGCAAAGGTCCTTGACAGTGTGCTTGACTCTCTACTAGATAAATATTTAAAATCACATAATGCTCAATTCGGGTTTAAGCCTGGACTGTCGACCGAGAGCGCCATCCTTAGTCTTAAGCACACTGTCAGGTACTACACGGATCAGGGGACTTCCATTTACGCATGCTTCCTCGACCTCTCCAAGGCGTTCGATCTTGTGTCTTATGACATCCTTTGGGATAAGATGAGGAGGCAGGGCGTCCCGTCAGAAGTATCACAAATATTCCATTATTAGTATGCTAACCAGATTAACAGCGTAAGATGGGCTAACGTTTTTTCTGAGGAGTATGGGTTGCAGTGCGGGGTGAGACAGGGTGGGCTGACGTCTCCCAGGCTTTTCAACCTATACGTAAATGACCTCATTGTTGCCCTTAGCAGTATGCGTATCGGATGCTGGGTAGATGGTGTTTGTATCAACAACATAAGCTACGCTGATGATATGGTACTGCTGGCGCCAACAATGGGGGCTCTCAGAAAGATGGTGGGTGTGTGTGAAGCGTATGCTAAATGCCATGGCTTATTTGTATAATGTGAAGAAGAGCGAATACATGGTATTTAAGGCCGCCAGTAAATGTCCAAACGTGGTACCCGACCTCTTGCTGAATGGGGTAAAGTTAAACAGAGTCACTAAATTTAAATATCTCGGACACTACGTTACTGATGACCTTAAAGATCATGTTGATATCGAGAGGGAACGAAGGGCGCTGGCAGTAAGGTGTAATATGTTGGCTCGCAGGTTTGCCCGATGTAATGACCATGTCAAGATCACTCTGTTTAAAGCATACTGTCAGAGTCTATACACGGGAAACCTATGGACCACGTACTCGCAGAAATCGCTTGGCGTCCTTCGGGTCCAATATAACAACGGTTTCAGGGTGCTGTTGGGCTTGCCTCGCTTCTGCAGTGCTTCGGAAATGTTTGCTCAGTCGCATACTGACGGCTTCTTTGCTGTCCTATGCAAGAAGACTGCCTCGTTGCTCAGTAGGATACGGGCGAGCCCCAACAGTATCCTGAAGACCGTGGCGGAGAGGTACGACTCTCCTATTATCCGACATTTCCTTCGGCTACTTCTTACCGAACGGGTTGGATAATTAGTGGTATGTTATAATAAGTAAATTACTAACATAGTTGTATAAGGCACCCATTTACTAACCATGTGGATCATTGTTATCTTTAAATGAATAAATTGAATTGAATACTATAATTTTATTATATGACAGCTCAAGTGTGACATGTCTCAGAAAAGTTATATCAAAAATAAAAATTCATAAGCAACCCTGAAAAAATACATACAAAATCACTTTTGACCAACTTCAAAGGGCACGACAGCTTGACCCCGGGACAATTCGACCCCTGTGACAACTCGACCCCTGCTACAACTCAAACCCTGCGACAACTTGATTTTTTTCAACACTCAACACTTTTAACTTACTTCAAAATAATGGTTTCACGACTGCTGGACAGTGGCGGCGTAGCATGGGTTGGCACCCGGGGCATAGCACAGCACAGCATCCCCCGTCATAAGTCCTTAATGTAAGTAAGTTGGGTATACATATAGTGGGGAGGTAAGACACCCCAAAATGGTCTGGTGCACCCCCTCTTTTGGGTTACCGATTGAATGAATGAAAGGTGTTAGTTCGAATGAGCTATATGATACTAATCGCAACACCCCCCCCCCCCCCCCCAATCATGGCATATCCTCGTTATACTAGCGCCAGTGAGTACTAATCTGCGTGACTTTTGTCACCCCCTGATGAGTGGCACCCGGGGCGGACCGCCCCCCCCTTACGCCGCTAGTGGCTGGACCCTACGACTGCTTAACCCTACGACCACTCGAACCCTCCGACAACTTGTACTTGTGACCCTGTGACAAGTCGAACACTGTGACACGTCAACCCCTGCGACTACTCTGAGCATTTATTGTAGATACAGTTCAGGCATTGATTGATGGAGCTAAATGGTTTACAATAAGTATCATAGTTGAATATTTTGGACTTGTCGTAGGGGTCGAGTTGTCCGGGTCAAGTTTTTGTAGGGTCGAGCTTCGTTTAAAGTAGGTTAAAATTAATTTAATCTTGTTATCGCAGGGGTCGAGTTGTCACAGGGGTCCAGTTGTCGAACTGTCGTAGGGAACCTACGACAGTTCGACCCCGATGACAACTATGATACTTATTGTAAACCATTAGCTCCATCAATCAATGCCTGAACAGAATCTAGAATAAATGCTCAGAGTAGTCGCAGGGGTTGACGTGTCGCAGTGTTCGACTTGTCACAGGGGTCGAGTTGTAATAGAGATCGACTTGTCGCAAGGATCGAGGTGTCCAGGTCGAGTTTTCTTAACGCTCAAGCAGTCGTGATACCGTTTGAAGTAGGTCAAAAGTAATTTAATCGAGTTGTCGCAGGGGTCAAGTTGTCGGAGGGTTCGAGTGGTCGTAGGGTTCAGCTGTCGTATGGTCCAGCAGTCGTGAAACCATTTGAAGTAAGTCAAAAGTGTTGAGTGTTGAAAAAAATCAAGTTGTCGCAGGGTTTGAGTTGTCGCAGGGGTCGAGTTGTCACAGGAGTCGAATTGTCCCGGGGTCAAGCTGTCGTGATACCCATTGAAGTCGGTCAAAAGTGATTTTGTATGTATTTTTTCAGGGTTGCTTATGGATTCTTATTTTAGATATAACTTTTTTCTGAGACATGCATGTCACACTTGAGCTGTCATATTATAATAAAATTATAGTATTATCATGTACTATCATATTATAAGGTAGGTATTAAAGTGCTACAGTTCTGGGGACGTTTTGTCCCATTGTTCTTTTAGGAAACCATTCATAGTCATCATTACCATATACAAAGTGTCATCACCATAAGCCTAAATGATATGGTAATGATGTTAATGGTAATGACGAAAACGATTTTAAAATTATATAAAAATAATTGTCACCACTATTGGGACACCTCAATATCGCCATTTTTTTATTGTAATCACATGCTACAAAGTGCTAATTATTAGAAAAATATCGATATATAAAACTTACCAAATCGCACAAAATGGGAATGACGCGAGCCGATGACAAACTGCGAGTGTCTCTCGTTTTCGGAGTTTAAAAAGTCTCGGAGCTGCGTAAATTTTACGTGCATTCTGTTCTGTTACGAGCAACGAATTGAAGAGTGGGACGCGCGGACACAAGCGGTGATAAGTCGCGTCGCGGCCACATTAAAGAACCTTTGATGCTGCCGCGATGGCTATGACGATTTCTCGTGACAATATTTCAATTCATGATTCCATTTTATTGGCTAATACGATTTCAATATAATTTTGTTATTTTGTCACGGTAAATATGTACATTTTAAATTTATAATCAAAATCTGGTCTGTGTATAGGTAAAGTAAAAAAAATTAAAAGACAACGGCAAAGGTCAGTATTTTTACTGTGATGGTAATGACGTTTAGTGCGTGTTTTCTTGATTATCGAAATAACTTGAAGTATTTAATCAATATGGATCATGGCGCCTTATGTGGAAACTTGTATGAATCGTTATTCAGAAGTTTAATTTACCAGAACTACAACAGTTTTTTTTTTATCGATCGGAACATAAGTTTTTTACTGTTTCGCGGATTTACCCATTGTCACAACTAGCAGTAACTAATGTATGCAATGCTTCGCTAAATCATTGACCTTCGAGACTTGTCAGATCTATTAGGCGTTTCGTTTCAAAATCAAAAATATTTATTAAGTTTAGACCACAAGTGGCACTTATGAACGTCAAATATAAAAAAAGAAAAGGTAACCCTTATGGGGCACTTTACATGTCTCCTTGTCTTTTGGCCCCTTCCAGCGCTTCGAGACAAACATATGGCAAGTGCTGAGAAGAAACGCCGGAACAAACTCAGTCACCACTTATAGCCAGGAATTTAAGCTTACATAATAATGAATGATGTTTAAAGCAATGTAAGCTTACATGATTATAAAAATCTTTTATACAACCTGCGTACTATCTTACCCACTGAATAAGTCCAGGCTTCCCGTGTAGATGGACTCATTGTTGAACCCCGGGAGAGTCTGCTGCAGTTTCGGCGCGATGTGCAGGAAGCCCCCGGACACTGACACGGGTCCGTTGGGAGACAACCTTTGGTATGACACGAAGGGGAATTCCTATTGAGTAAAAAATAATAACTTAGATTTCAAATCAAATCCTTTAAAAATACAGGTGTCTCAAAAGAAAGTTTTCATTTTATTAGCTTACTATGTGAACGCAACAAATCCGAGGGGTGCGGGGGTTATGTCAATCAGTAGCCTGGCTCTTTGGAATTTAGGTGCTATGGAGCATTCATCGGAAGTGTAGACTGTACGTGATGAGCCAAACCATTCCAAACTCCTCGCACCCCGCGCTTCCCTCGACCCACCTCGACCAAAATTGGTGGGGCGCGCCTTCGTGGATGAAACGAACTATAGGAATAGCTAGGTGATACTGCTTACAGGATGGTTGATGGGTATATATTGCTCGATCTGCCAAAGATCGTCCTTGAATGAGTCGAAGTTGTCTTCGAAGATGGTCTGCCCTGCGCATGCTTTGCCGCCGCGGATGCGCGTCGCTGACGGACGGCAGTCAGGCGTGGGCGTGGGATTTGGGCCCGTGGGGTTGCCTGAACGGCTGCTGAACTCTGGAATTGTTACCAACTACTTTAATCTAAATTCTTAATTAGTTACTCTTTCAAGGGTTGCAATTTGAAATTAAATCAGAAGGTACGTAAGAAAATTTTTAGTCATGTTGTCACAACCTCAGTGTTAGATTGATTTGGAGAAGTAGGGATCCTGGATGGGAAAACTTGGAGTGCAAGTATGGTTTTGTTCCCCAGTCGACGAAGCACATGATGTCGTGCCCAAACAACTGCACACAGGAAGATTTAATGAAGGCTACTGATATCACCATTCTTGTAGCGGAGTTTTGGGCTGCCACTGTTTAGGTTTGTTGTCGACACGACAAGAAGAAGTGTTAGATTTTCTCAGCTGGAAAAGCGAGACTTTATCGCATCTCATGAGATGCAGGTACAAGGTAACGAGATTTATTTAGGTATCTCAATCTGTTGAGAAAGATAGGTATTGAGGTGAGGAAGGAAAATGACAATTTATGCTACTGGAGAATCATTATTAGGCCTCGTTGGGAGGTCGTCAGTCAATGACTCAGAGAATTACACAATTTTTGGTTGTAAAACCCTAAAGCTGGAAGAGTTTTAGGAAATTATTATTACTGACGGGATTGCTACCATGTACCTTAATTTTGAGTTTCCGATATTTCGGCATTGTTGCAAGCGCCATGGTCACGGAGTAACTGAAGAAACTTGCGGGTGAGATGTTATGGGCACACATATCGGTCTACCCTCTTTCGCAGTCTTTTGTTGAAAAGACAATTTTCTCCAGGTACATGGTAGCAATCCCGTCAGTAATAATAATTATGTTAGTGACCATGAGAGTTTTAAGAAGTTTATCTCACCAGTGATAGTATAGGTGAGACCGTCCTTAACGAATCCTTCTCTGTTGACCGACACAAAAACGTAGTAGTTGACGACGTCGCCGACTTTCAGCTGGGCGTCTGGATTGTCGTACACCCATCGCCCGTTAGTTGCCTGGGTGATTTCGCCCTTAAGTCCGCCTACCGCGGTGCTGTCGATGGCCCTGTTTACATTCCCTTGGAATACGAAGAGGGACATTCCAGGGGAATCTAGAAGCAAACAAATAAATGTATACCTACTTATAATAAATCTGTAGAGAGGTCAATTCTGTACATGAAATATATTTTCAAAATAACTATCAGGGGGTGATTTTTTTTTTATAAATCTTTGGACAATTTCACACAGCGCCAGCTAGCCCCAAAGTAAGCAATTTAATGCTTGTGTTATGGGTGCTAGCTTAACGGATATACTACTTATACAGGGTGTCCCGTAATGTAACGTCAAGCCGGAACTGGGTGTTGAGGCAAGTTATGCTGGTTATCAGAAAAATATAAAAAAAAATCTATGTGGCATATTTTCAAAATAATAGGCATTTAAAAAAAATAAAAAAATTCTACTCCCGGTGACGGTCTTTTTACTCGTGTTGCCACAAATCTTCACTTTTTCCAAATTTTTTTTTTGTTATGTAACCCTGAATAATGCTAAATTGTTATCAAAATTACAAAACCAGCTGCTCCAACTTAGATGAAAAAAATACATTATTCCCAAAAAAATTTTCAAAATAAAAATTTTGCCTAGTTTAAACTGACTGTACTGAAAAAAAAATGTACTACACGAGTGTGGCAAGTGACGTCATAATTTGGCGTATTTAGTAAGGATTCCAAAATGGTATAACACTTGGTAAATTTTTGCTGTAATTGTCGACAATTTTTGTTTTTTTGGAAATAGTCCCGTTTTTTACTTTATCTACCTTGGTTAAAAAATATTATTCTAATGTGCCCAAAATTCAAGTTTCTGTGACTGACTACCGTACAGTCAGTCACAGAAACTTTTGTCACCATGATAGTAATTAGTAGTTGACATACTGTGACAAAAGTCACCCGTGCGCGCGCGCCTTTACTACCTGCTCTGCCTGCACTTGTACTTGGTTACAGGGATAATAAGGATATGAAGTTTCGGTTATGGATACGGTTACGGATATTAGAATAATATTATACCGGTTTCGGTTACGGTCAAGGATATGAAATCATTTCAGATTATCCGAAAGTTTCGGATAATTTCGGTTACGGAATTATTAGAATTTCAAAAATGTAGGTATAATTCAAATAGCAAGATGCTGCGTGACCCACATAGCTACTTTATGTACCAACTAAGACGACACCTATCTACACTAATATTATAAAGAGGAAAACTTTGTTTGTTTGTTTGTTTGGTTGTAATGAATAGGCTCAAAAACTACTGGACCGTTTTTAAAAATTCTTTCACTATTCAAAAGCTACATTATCCACGAGTAACACAGGCTAAATTTTATTTTGGAAAAAAATAGGGTTCCGTAAAATATGTAGATATTGTAGTCCACGCGCGCGAAGCCGCGGGCGGAAAGCTAGTGTATGATAAAGGTAAAAACTCCGCCTTTATCCGAAACTATCCGTAACTTTTGAATCAGTTTCGGTTACGGTTATGGATATTTTTTTATTTCGGATATCCGATAGTTTCGGTTACGGTTACGGATATCCATAACATCCCTGCTTGGTAAGATGGCCCTGTCCGTCCCGCTCATACCTATTAAAATGGCTTCTCCACCTCACTTAAGCCAGAAACTTGAATTTTGGGCACATTAGAATAATATTTTTTAACCAAGGTAGATAAAGTAAAAAACGGGACTATTTCCAAAAAAAACAAAAATTGTCGACAATTACAGCAAAAATTTACCAAGTGTTATACCATTTTGGAATCCTTACTAAATACGCCAAATTATGACGTCACTTGCCACACTCGTGTAGTACATTTTTTTTTCAGTACAGTCAGTTTAAACTAGGCAAAATTTTTATTTTGAAAATTTTTTTGGGAATAATGTATTTTTTTCATCTAAGTTGGAGCAGCTGGTTTTGTAATTTTGATAACAATTTAGCATTATTCAGGGTTACATAACAAAAAAAAAATTTGGAAAAAGTGAAGATTTGTGGCAACACGAGTAAAAAGACCGTCACCGGGAGTAGAATTTTTTTATTTTTTTTAAATGCCTATTATTTTGAAAATATGCCACATAGATTTTTTTTTATATTTTTCTGATAACCAGCATAACTTGCCTCAACACCCAGTTCCGGCTTGACGTTACATTACGGGACACCCTGTATACTTTTTTTTTTAAATACATACATAATATACATAGTAACACCCAGACCCGTCACAGAAATTAAAATTCATCATTTCAATTTCTGCCCGGCCGGGAATCGAACCCGGGACCTCTCGGCATAGTGATCGATATTCGATACTGATGCCAAAAATGAAATCAGTAAAATTTTTGTCTGTCTGTCTGTCTGTCTGTCCGTCTGTATGTTCCTTATAGAAACAAAAACTACTCGACGGATTTTAACGAAATTTTGTACAATTATTCTTCGTACTCCTGAGCAGGTTATAGGATACTTAGGAATTCCCACGGGAACGGGAATTAGCGGGAAAATCCTGTTGTATGAAAAATCTAAACCGCTTAAGTTAGACACTTTAAATTTGGCATGCAGGTACCTTAGTAAACTTAAAGCTTAGTTACAACAGGATATTGAAAAATTCCCAAAGGAACGGGAATTAGCGGGAAAATCCTTTTGTATGAAAAATCTAAACCGCTTAAGTTAGACGCTTGAAATTTGGCATGCAGGTATCTTAGTAAATTTAAAGCTTAGTTACAACAGGATAATGCAAAATTCCCATGGGAGCGGGAGTTAGCGGGAAAAAACATTTGTATGAACAAATCTAAACCGCTTAAGTTAGACGCTTGAAATTTGGCATGCAGGTATCTTAGTAAACTTAAAGCTTAGTTACAACAGGATATTGCAAAATTCCCACGGGATCGGGAGTTAGTGGAAAAAAACATTTGTATGAAAAAATCTAAACTGCTTAAGTTAGACGCTTGAAATTTGGCATGCAGGTATCTTAGTAAACTTAAAGCTTAGTTACAACAGGATATTGCAAAATTCCCACGGGAACGAGAGTTAGCGGGAAAAAACATTTTTATGAAAAAATCTAAACCGCGTAAGATAGATGAAGGGGGTAAAACGGGATCCACGCGTACGAAGTCGCGGGCGGCCGCTAGTTATTAATAAAGGTCCTTTCGAATACTAGTTTGGTCAATTTGGGAAATAATGTAAAAAATGTACTCTGGTAAGTTTTTTACGTTAATTATATTGATGTACTGTTCAAGCAATCGGGCAGATAAAAAAATATAGGATAGTAGGTACTATCTTTTTTTAGTTTAGGGGAATTACTTTTAGCAGTATCACGTTGACTTAATATTCAACTTAATTAAAGCTCTTCTTGAATTGAAAAATAAACTTAAGTATTTTTTAGTTAAGGCCCCAAATAAAATTTTTCTTATTTTGTCTATTGATTTAGTAGATAAATATAAAGTTTTGGTATCTTTACTTATATGGTTCCTTAAGAATGTTTGTGCTTACTTAAGTAGGTATTGGATACAAAAATAAAATAAAAGTTTATGGATCAATTAAGTTGTAGCAATAAATAAACAATTTATTGGAAGTCTTTTCATAAACAATACTCTATCCGTGTGGCGGTAAAAACACGGCTTTTAATGTTTACTAAATAAAAAGCTGTTTTCAAGGGCAATAAATATTTAAATTAAACTCACCAGGTATGGATGCCCTGAATCCTTTTGGGGAAAAAGCCTCGATTTTGACATCAGGGATATTGAACTTCTGTGCACAACAGGTTTGTAATAATATTGCTATGACGCACGTGTGCGTAAGCGCACGTCTGACCAGTGCGACGGCCATCTTGTCACTGAACGGGTTGAGGTGATAAACCCAAGACAAAGAGACAGTCCTGCAAATTGTATAACGTGACGCATACAAATGTGTCACTTCAAGCTTGAATTGTGAATTTGTGATGTGAATTTTGTTTCTATTAGACCTCAAATTATGTTGTCGACAATTTCCACGTTAGGTATATGTTGCTGCCGTTAAATGATATTGGTGTAATCTGATCGGTCTAGTTTCTTTCTAGAATCTGTAAATAAAACAATAAATATTATTTAACAAACCCAAACCGATTAAATTCAAGTAGTCATATTATATTGATAACCGCTAAACGATAACCTTTCTTAATTCTGAGTGAATAAAATCATCAAGCTTTTTATTATTGCAACAGGCAAATGTACTTAATATGTTGGGAAAACCCTACCTCCGGTTTTCTATGGTAAACATCAAATGGAAATTGAACCCGGGACCGAATGCAAGTCTGATAATACTTATGTAAGTAAGTAGTACGTGTTTTTGAGCTTTCCGGTTTTGGCCACGGTTTATTGCTTCTTCAATAAATTTTTAACCATTTGCTTTTGCTCATGACACATTTCTGTGGTATCACAGACTTCAATGTTTGCATTGCTAAGAATAAAACCCTAAAACTAGGTTCGGTGTGAGACATCAATTTGATCATGGTATTAACTTAATTGCAGTAATTCTTGGTATAGCGTCATTTACCGTATTGCTTACTTTGTGAAGTGAATCCCCGATTTCGCAAAATGTGTTTCTATTAATATTGTTGTTCATGTCGCGCGGTTCTTTTTGAAGCATTTCCATTACGTTTCAGTTTTATCTTTTCGGTCTAGTCCACTTTGATCACCTGGCTTTGATCACCCAGGTAGTCAAAGTGAACTTCAAGCGACAATTTGGTGTCCTTTGATCACCCATAGATAAGATGACCTGGGTGACCTCTTTGCTGTCCTGTACATAAAATCCATTTTTATTTCACCGCCCGAAGTTTCATTCCAACTGCGTTCTCAAATTACCTAGTCACAATTCGAAACCGAACTTTATTTTTATGTTGGGAGAGGTGTAAAATAAAACACAATCAATAACTTGATATTCGGGCTATTTATTTGTATCAGCTCCTTAACATATAAGTGGTCTTTACTGGCGGTATAAGTGTGACTTAGGGCCATAGCTGACATTTTAGTTTTATGCCCGTTTTCACCATCTCTATCTCTAATTTTTTAAGTGACCCCTACACGTAACAGGCATTTTGTTTTCAAAGGGGTCACTTAAAAATTAGGGATTGATGGTGAAAACAGGCATTTTAGAAAGACCATCAATCAGGTCTTAATTACTATAATTGAGCGATTAGGACTTGTTTGAATGATTCGTGTTTTTGCTACTTTTGCCATTCATTTAGTTGTTTCTCTCCCTCCAAAAATGCATGACTGTGTATTGCCAGCTAATCACGCAGAGTTGCCAAATTAAAATGTCAGTTATGGCCCCCATAATGAGGGTAGCCGTCATTTCAAATGGGCAAACAGAAGGGCATAACCGAGTCATTATGGCCGTTCTTTCAATATGCTATTAACAATACAGAACAGCTAAAATATTCCAGCTGGTTTTTGGGAGACCAATAATAATATTTCATATCTAACGATTGTGAAATGGATGTGTTTCAATATATTTCATTTAAATATATATTCTTAACATTACAAATAGAGGTGAAAACAGTTGAGGAAGTCGTACGTAGAATACAAAATCGTCGACTACTTAAATATGAAAGGACCCAGAGGTATATTTAATGTATTTTTTAGCCAACACACCAATCGCCTAATGTAGATCCTAAGCTTTTCACTCAATGAAACTGTGAACAATTTCTGCAAAAAACTTAAAAGTTTATCAACATACATTATTTTCTATGCCATTTTTAGTTATTTTTGTTTTAGTGGGAAATATAAATGTGTATGAAGTTCCAATGACAGTTTAACTTTCCCCCGGGACAAACTTGACCTTCACTGGCTGGTTTTTTATTGGCGATCAAGCTATAGATACTGGCTACATAGGAGTTGCAGCGGTGGGAACATGGGGTGGGAATAGTCCCATTATCTAGGTTCTTTTAAGAGCATCATTTCAAAAGTTATTATTAATTTGTTTGTGGCAAAATGCCTGTTAACCCCTCCAAGTAAACAATCGTCAAGAAACGAATTAGCGTTCCTCCAATATCTAATCATAAGTCCAATGTTGAGGAGACTGGGCTATTGTTGCCTCATCGTCTATGGAGCTTGCTCTACCACCTCTTTTTAGGTGTGACTAGAGGTTTTTGTCTGACATTTTGACATTTGCTAGATAATTTATTGGGCCAGTAGGAATCTAACTACGCGTTTTGTTTTATATTAAAAAAATAGCGACGTTTTACCTGAAAATAAAACGTTTATTAAACATACTTACCTTATTCGAAGCCTTTATAATGAGAGTAGTGTCTGTCTTTTCCTGTTTGAGTACTAGTTTTGACGTATAATCTGCCCACGTGACTACTGCTCCGGTCCCCCACCGCCTAAGCACGCCTCAATTAACGACACTAGCGCCACCAACGGTAGCTCGAAACTAGGTTTCGATATTCTCGCCATTGTGTTTTATGACACCAGGTAGATTTAAAAAGTAGGCTTCGAATAAGGTAAGTATGTTTAATAAACGTTTTATTTTCAGGTAAAACGTCGCTATTAAACAGTACTGTACCGTTATTCGAAGCCTTTATAATGAGAGACGTGTCTATTATCTCCTGGTGGCGCTGTGTAATCGCCAATGTGATCAATTGAAGAATAAGACATTGATCAGTGAGAAATGTTATGAATTAGTTAGAACCTAAATGATTGTTGAATATTTAGGTGGACACGCTTATCTGTCTACTGAGTGGTAATGTACTGTGTGTAGGTAGGTACATTATAATATTTTACAGAACGCAACCTGCATCTGCATCTCCGTAAATTCGCGTTTAATGCATCGTTTATTAACTATGTAATAATGAACTATCGGTTACTTTACGTCATGTAAAAGGCGCAAAAGCTACGTCTACCTTCACTCACAGTATCAGACCATGCATTGGATGAATTTAATAAGCTTCGGTAGGAGTGAATAATTATTAGGTATGGATAAGAATATTCACTGGTACAGTTTAGGTCGCTTGCCGATAGCGGGCGTTTGATGATCTCCCTCATTTAGGTATCAGATCAGGTTTTAATATTTGTAAACCTTTACAGGACCGTAGCCTAGGTGGACGGTGTAATGAATAGGTGACACTAGCTAGCCGGCTATGTATAGGTACGATATTTTTGTATTGCCTAAGTATTCCGCGTTATCGCTGTTCGCTAGGGATAGCGAAGTTTGAGTCGGAATTGATAAAATTTATAATATCATTAGGACTTTCCTAATACAAAATTAGTAAACTTTACGGTTTACAAACGTCGGTGCAGTGGTAGGACTGTGCGACCATTATCTTTAGGGCTAACAGTGATAACTTGTCAGCTGGATCAGCTTATTGACGGTTAGTCAACTAGCTTAATTCAGAGCAATCTTAATAATTATGTATTATTGCAATTACAATTGTGATAATAATGTAATAAGGTTAAGGAAGAAGAGTTTGTTTGCATCAACACAAACATTATCTTTGTGTTAGAGTCCTTTTACCAACGAATGCTATAAAATCATAATTGCATTATTCTACCACCAATAGTAGCGGAGCATCAATAAGAATGTTGCGAAAGCGGGTAAAGTTATGCAGACGAAGTCGCAAGCACAGCTAGAATTAAATGATAGTTTCGTAGCCGATCTAAACCTTATCAGGTTTCATCAAGGCCCTTAGGGTGGGCATCGGATTTAATTTCGAATGATTTATTTTCATCACCCTGAATGCCGTTGGACGATCGCTCATTTGCACGATGTAATAATATTTATGTAAAAATATTTATGTAATGATGTTTGTGTAACACAAAGTTTTATATCATCGCCAATGTCACTCATGATTCATTGAAGTGTACATACCTAAGTTGCCAGTAGGTAGGTAAGTACTAATTTTTTGTGACAATAGTCAGCAGAGACAAATTACTTTATTGACCTAGCGAGTCGGGTAGGTATTAGAATATTTCACGAGGCTGTTGTCCTTAAAACAAGCTAACTCGTAAACAGTTGTTTGTGCCACAACATTTTGCTTGTGACTACCTTCGTTACAGTATAATAATTGATGGATTTAAATCACATCAAATACGAATTTTGTAAATTGTACCATGTAGGTAGGCGAAGGACTTTCGGCCCCAAGCAAAGAGCTTAAGAGTGCGGCACAATTATCCAAAATTAATTCCAACCATGTTTATGTACTTCTGTGTGACCTTAAGGTCACAGTGATAATTGGAAAAATCTGAGTTAAATTACTTTCTTGGACTGAAGGTTTTTATTTATTCCCTTAATTCCTCGTAAAAGTCGTTCATATTCATACGACAATTTTTATTGTACCACAGAGGTGCACAAAAGGTCGAATTAGCAATATGACATGGTGTCATATTATGACACTAATAATATATTATATTTATTTACTTAAATTAAGTAGACTAGACGTAGTCATTGACACTATAATAGGGCACACGGAAAGTTCAGTTAAGAGACTGAAGACTTGTGTGACTTTTGGTATGCAATCTTTTCTCCAACGGATGTAATGGCTTGTGTAAATGAGAAAATAACAAATTGTAGTAGGTAAACCTGCGCGGTTTAATATATATTTAGTAGGTAAATACGGTTTACTAAAGTCACTGTTTTCGTTGTACAGTGAAATTCAATTGCGAAATGCGTTACCATGCAGCGTGTCCAATTTGTTTTAAGCTCAGATAAGCTTCATACTTTTGATTATTGTGGATCATAAGTACTTGGTATTGGGTGCCATGAGCGCCTCAAGTTGGCGGTTAAAATGCTCTTTGCCTCCCGCAAATCATGAATTGTAGTGTTATAACATGAGAAGAGCCAATGCTTTAGGATTTGTAACGTTACGTGACTTGATCTGCATGTTTTTGGTAACCGAGACTCGGTTAGACCATTTTGTATTTATGGAGTTCACTTTTTACTGTTACTAGTTTGTAAGACTGTTATTATTTTGTTTATTTATTTTATATAGGTAAGGACAGACTTCATTGTGTTTATTATCCAGACTTGTATGCTTTTATTACAATAGGGGCATGGGTTATATCTGACCCCGAAGCAAGGATGGGTCCTGAGTTACCCCAGAATGAAGTCGTCCAATAGGTAAGGGCGCGAATGCCGCGACTCTTTCTGTGCGAATCAATTGATGCCGTCAGAACATTTGCATGAGTCTGTCGGTGTACTATAGGTATGTATAGGCAGAAAAATACTTATTTTAGTATTCAGTACTTTGTGGTACCCGCCAAGCGTCTATGGATGTATAACCTTATTTAAAAGACTATCAGGTCAATAGTTGTAACTTTACTATGCAGAGGCTGCATAAAGGCTTAAGTTTATTTAATTTCTCCAGGCGTTAACTGTTCGGTACCAAAAATTCAGAGCGCATAGCTGCGACCCCGATTAATTAACATCCTTCAAGATTCTAAAGGTTTAGGGCGATGCCCTCGTATCATCTCGGCAGTAATGAAATAAGCCAAACTGACACGAATCGAGTCATTTTTGCGTAATCTCATGATCTCTGTCTCCACCTTTTACCCATGGTCGGTCTTAAATAGCTTACTTTTGTCATGAAATAAAGCATTTTAATTAGGGTTCCATAACCCTTGAACATTATGAGGATTTGGGGCGATGCCCTCATGTCCTCCCGGCAACATCACTTTAATTTTGCCGTGCAAAATAGAATTTCAGAACCTTTTATAGTTATGCGGATTTAGGGCGAAGCCCTCATGTCTACCCGGCAACTTTACTTATTTTCGTTTGCCGTGGAATAAGGTGTTTGGGTTCTATAACTCTTCAAAATTATGAGAATTTAGTTTAGGACGATGCCCTCATGTCTTTGAACCGCAAATACAAACGAGCGAGGTTGCTTGGCTCGAAATGTAATGATTTGAGTCCGATTCTCTTTGGGTAATCTCCTATCCCAGAGGGATGAGGAATAACATGACAGTTTAGAGCGATGCCCTAAGATCTCTCGACGTAAATAAAAATGAGCGAGGTTGCTCGGCTCGAAATGTAGTGATTTGAGTCCGGTTCTCTTTGGGTAATCTCCTATCCCAGTGGGATGAGGGATAACATGAGGGTTTAGAGCGATGCCTAAGACCTCTCGACGTAAATAAAAATGAGCGAGGTTGCTCGGCTCGAAATGTAATGATTTGAGTCCGGTTCTCTTTGGGTAATCTCCTATCCCAGTGGGATGAGGGATAACATGAGGGTTTGGACCAATGCCCTACTAAGAACTCTCGACATAAATAAAAATGAGCGGCGTTGCCTGGCTCAATATGAAACTCCTTGAGTGTTTGAGTTTTCTCCTATCCCGGTGGGAAGAGGGAGAAAAGGTTCTGGCTCCTGGTTTTTCCCTGTTTGCTCCAAGAGAACTTACCCTCGCTACAGGATTATGCTGCTGCGCTTTGGTTACACTGCCATCTAGCTTGCCGAGTAGCCAGTTTGAGTTTTCCACTGTAGGTATTTAGCATAAGACGAAATCTCAGATCGATCTGCGGAGCAGAGTTGCGATCGTATTGCTGCCGAAAAAATTTTCCAGACGCCGCTAGCATCAAATAAACTGCGTATCTCCTTCACCGTTTATTACACAGACTCACTGTTTATCTACACAGTAACAGCATAGCGTTTTCCTGAAATCATAGTTTAAGAAAACCACAAAGGTATTATTATACCTACGTACCGTATCCTAATAGGACAAACTGCACACTTCACTCTTGGGTTATAAGCCATGCGTTAGACTTCCATAATGGCGGTAGGATAGGTACGTCGGTACGCTACCCTACCTAGTGGAAGTTTTCATACTTTCCCCGGATGCATATTGATAACGGTAGTTTACCGTTTATTTATTTTGTTGATTTATAAATCAACACAATCCGTCCGATGGAATTCGTATGTCTGAAATGGTATTGGTAAGTTGGTACTTACAGCTTATTGTAGCAAGCAATCACATCTTGCGACTATCACATTACACCACACCATCCCTACGCCAACCCTTGCTCCTCTTCTGCACGTGGACATAATATTTCCTCTTTCCTTTTGAAAATAAAGACATTTAACGGAAAACCCTTAGGAACAAACACAGCTAAAAAGGAGTGTTATACCGTTAGGAATGAACATTGCTAAAAAGGAATATTAGTTTTAAAACACATCTGACGAAAACCGTTAGGCACAAACATTGCTAAAAAGGAATGTTAGTTTTAAAACACATCTAACGGAACACGCCGTCAGGTACGAACATTGCTAAGAAGAAAAGTTAGCTTAAAAACATATGTAACGAAAAACCGTTAGAAACAAACATTGCTAAAAAGTAATGTCACTTTTAAAACACGTCTAACGGAATACCGTTAGGTACAAGTATTACTAGAGAAGAAAGATAATTATTAAAAATTACACTGAGTTAGATTGAATGCAATCTACCCCCGAACGGTAACACCGTTGTAAAAATAAATTACACTGCGAAATAAGTAATCACAGTAATTTTTATAAGTTTTCAGCCAGTACATAATAATTTAGAAGTACTTACATTATGATGGTAATATTTTACCTGAATCACGTCACGACTAGTACCTGTGAGATGGGTCGCGAACTAGCGGAGCTAATTCTACGACCGTCTCGAACGGGAACTAAAACACCAATGGCGAGAATATCGAAACCTAGTTTCGAGCTACCGTTGGTGGCGCTAGTGTCGTTAATTGAGGCGTGCTTAGGCGGTGGGGGACCGGAGCAGTAGTCACGTGGGCAGATTATACGTCAAAACTAGTACTCAAACAGGAAAAGACAGACACTACTCTCATTATAAAGGCTTCGAATAACGGTACAGTACTGTTTAATAAGTTATGTGTAATCATCTCATAATATTCTTGCAATACTCAAGGTTTAATAATATTATGAGTGGTTTAGTATAGACTCGATAAAAAGTGTACATACATTTGTCTCGAGTGCATACGTCACAGCTCGGTCAGTGGCGGTCGCCATTTGGCGTCCGACCGTAACGCGAGTAGGTCGTGTTGCGAGCGTTGGCATGATAATCGAGTAGTGTACAATACAAAAGTCATAATAGTGATAGAACAATCCGACCTGGAACACGGACTTGGTCTGCGAGCGGCACGACAGCGCGTTGAACATGTCGAATAATACGAAGCACGTGAACGTCATCGTGGTGTCGCGCGGGGTTATCTTGTTGTCTGACATCTGGGGAAGGATAATATGTCATTATACAAGACAAAGTAAAAAAATCCTCTATTTGCATAGACTATTAAAAACGCCGCAACACTCAGTCACCAGTCAGCCGGCCAAATAAATAACGTCGGTTATGAAGGTCTTTAGGGTCGATGGGATTGGCCATATGGTCCCGGCTTATCCATTCGGGTCTTCATTGAGAAGGGACATGTTGAGTCTCGACGTTTTCGGATGGCTTCTTGGGTCGTTTCTAGTACGCAGGCGCTGACCACTAAACGACAGAGGGGAAACCCCAGGTTTAAAAGGGTTTGAGCCCATTTTTGTAAAGATGAAAAATTACTTATATTTAAGCACTAAAATTACCCTTGTCCCTTTGTAGGTTTCGGATACATATTTGAACCGAAGGACTTTAGTGACCAGTCTCATTTTGTAAGCTAATTGCACTCTATGAAGGAGTTACCTTTCATTATCTTTCGTCATTAGACATCCAATATAGCTTAATCTGTGATTGAAAGAGACAAAAACCATGTATCAGCTTCAGCATGTAAAGAAAAAGGTAATATACTATTTAGTAACTTCTACTGCAGATGAAGGTTGCCTGGTGGGGTAAATCTGGGAATTAGGAAATCTTAAATAGATGACCATAATATGAACTTGGTTACCCAAAAGGCGATGGAGCGGGCTATGCTCGGAGTTTCCCTGCGTGATCGAATCAGAAATGAGGAGATCCGCGGGAGAACCAAAGTAACCGACATAGCTCGCAGAATTGCTGAAATCAAGACTTGATTTCCTTTAAAGTTAAACCAGGCCTCCGTCACTCGCCTATGCCGGCCGAGATAATTACCTACAGCGCGTGACAACTTCAAGTTGCTAATCAGTCAGGGCCGCCGCCGCGCGCCTGTGAGCACACGATATTTCTATACACGCTCGGTCGATCATCGTCACAATCAAGGTTTATTGTTCGAACAGCACTGTTATCTTTCTTTAATGAAAAATCGTAATATTTAGGAATAATAATTAAGTAAGTAATTTAAATAATTTAAAAAATATACACTTTTTAAATAATTTTGAAATATTTAAGACAAAAAACTGTAGCAAAAAAATTATTTTAGCTAATATAAACATTAACTTTACTTCACCGTGTCTATTTTCCGACACTACACCTTTTATAATAATAATAATAAATTTTTATTTCAGAAAAAATATTTTCCATAGTGGGTTAGTAGTTACAGATGTACCTACTTATAAGCTAGTGTTAGTAATTAAAACAAAGAGAATGGATAAAGAAAACCTAACCTACTTTACATTTACCCGAGCAGGTCTCGAGCCGACATGGACGCTGTTCCAGTGTCTCAAGATAGGACAGCAATAGCGACTCCCTATCGCCGCCAGGAGGCTGTTGGAGCTGTCTCGGACGCGGCGCCACGCGGAGGCAACCCGCTTGCGCATGACGACTGGGAAACTGTCTATGCGAGCCTCAGTGAACATAGCTGACGCGCTACAGTACCGAGGCAGCCCCATCAGCATCCTGAACCTTTTAAAACTGTTTGTCCAATTTCGAATTATCGCAACACTGAAGTTTATTAATAAGTACTTTAGAGATGGTACGATTATACAAACACCACTAGATTAAAGTTTACCAATCGTAAATACAATAAATTATTTTACTTTGCTTATACAACCCTGACGCTTGAGCTGTGAGGTAGATCAATTCTGAACACAAAAAAATTGCGCTCTTGTGAGCGTAGTAGTAAGGTGCGATTTCGAATGCACCATGTGCGTTGGATATTTTGCATTATTATTATTACCGTTAAAATGTCGGCATCTGATCCTACACAAAGGAGTGCAATTTCTGTTGCTACTATTATGTAGGTATTCTGTGGTTAAACCGTTACTAAACGAATTTTTCGCAAAAATGAGTTATCAACGCCATCTTACTAAAGGACACGTAAACTACAAGATAAAATAGACCACTTCTTCAAAATTGCCTTCTAACGCCATCTAGCCTTAACGCATAACGTTACTAAGCCAAACTTTGAACGGCTCGCTAAATACAATAACGGGTTTATGCAAGTAAGAACGTGTTTGTTGCGGAGTGATGACGAAAGTTTAAATTCATAGTGTGATTATTTGCATAGTAACGGCCGTTCGTCACAAAAAAAGGTAAGTTGTTTAGTTTTTTTAATGAGTACCTAAAGTGTGACTATATTTTTAAACACAGTTTTCGTTTAAAAAAATACATACCTAATTCATTATAAAATTTCTTTAGTAAACGGTAACAGTTGGTATAGTCACAGTTTGCCTTTATTTTTTTAGGTACTTATCTAATAATATTTATCACTAAAGGGTGCCTATTTCGTTAATTACAGTTTTTCAATAAGCAATGAGTAAATTTTATGATAGGTATGCCTAGTTACAATAGTGAAACATTTTTTTTAGTCTATAACATAGATTAAAAGCATTCTCACTCCGCGCGGTACATCCGATAATTACCTACAGCGAAGCGCCCCGCCGCGCCGGCGGGTATTATATCAGTCGAGTGTCACGCTCGCGCCCGTCAGGACGCTGGCGTGCGTTGTAGTACCTAATTCTATGATCGAAGTATTATTTAAAAATGGACATAAAGAGAAATAAATATTATTGTGCGGCGTTCGGGTGTTTAAATTCGAAAAGAAATCTACCGGATTTATCTTTTTTTTTCGCTTCCCAAAGATGCTGAAAGGTATGTTGGCCATGTAGGTAATCAATAATTCTTAGGATAGTATAGGAACCTAACCTACCATGACTACTGCTCAAAATGCGTTCGTTCGTTTCAGCCAAATGACGTCCACTGCTGGACAAAGGCCTCTCCCAAGGTTTTCCATAATGAATGCGTACTTACCTACATACGTACCTCATTACAAATAAGTAGATTAATTATTTTTTTACTAGACAGACAACAGCGTAAGAAGAGTTCAGAGGCACGCGATAGAAAGAGACAAAACTTGTAGGTAAATAAAATTGTAGGTACGTAGTGCTGTGCGAGCTGAATTCCACTGTATCGCGTCGTAGCAAGACTCGCATTTATTTAAATCGTCTTGCGGAGTAATCCTTCTGTACCTGTACTATTACTTATTCTGTGCTTTAGGTGATGTCGTATTTCCGGAACCCACGTTTGGCTCGCATTATGGAAGCTGTGGACGCTGAAAAAGATTCCTCATGTTTCGAAGAACCCAAGCAAACATCTATGGACGAACTTAATATCATTTTAACTATAATTTTACACAAGATGCAAATCCGATACGTCATTCCGATCCGCGGCTTGCGCCAGTTCTCGTTCGCGAAGGAGAGCGGTGTGAGGCTTTTGTCAACTGCCGCAACATCACGATGCATTCCGCACTCATTGGTAAGGAAATAATCCCTGAGACTGCACACTTCACGGTTGTGGAGGTTCTTGGCATTTAAAAAGCCTCGACCTCCCCACTTCCGTGGATTATACAGTCTCATTACAGATGAGCGCGGATGTAACATGCGATGTTGTGTGAGCTGCTGACGTACCTTCCTATCCAGGGCGTTAAGCTCAGTCAGAGTCCATCTTAGTATGCCGAAGGAGTATATTAGTAGAGGCATCACCCAACCGTTGAAAGCTCTTGCTTTGTTGCCGCCAGACAAAAGGCTATTAAGAACTTTTGTCAGTCGGCTACAAAAGCGTTCTTTCACCATTTTTTTTATGTCTTCTACCGATATACCTAACGATTCTGACATACCAAGATACTTAAAGGTCTCAGTTTCGGACAGAGATTTGAGTGTCATTGTCTCAGAAAGTTGTAAATTCGGAGAATTCACAACTTTTCCCGGTCTACATGTAAGACCGCACACTTGTCTACACCAAACTCCATCCTGATGACGTTGCTAATACCAGTGTGGTTTTTAGCAACTTCACCAGGTCTTGTCGTTTTGTTGCGAACAACTTGAGATCATCCATGTAGAGCAGGTGACTAATGACCTCACCCCCTCTTCGTAGCCGATAACTAAGCCTGAATCCTTTAACAGAGTGCGACGAGGATTCAGTGCTAGGCAGAACCATAAGGGACTCAAACTGTCACCCTGGAAAATGCCTCGCTCAATCCTTATGAAGTTCAATGGATCAGGAGACCTCTCACCACCACCTGGCTGCCGAAGGACTGTAGTCCACTGCCCCATGCATGAGCGTAAAAAGGATCTCAGAGTTGCATCAACCTTATACAACTCTAAAATCCTCTCCAGCCATGAATGAGGCACCGAATCATAGGCCTTCTTATAGTCAATCCAGGCAGCAGCGAGAGCTTTCCTGCTCCGCCGAACTTGTTGGCTAATGGTCATGTCTATGAGGAGGAGCTCTTTAGTACCACGAGACCCAACCTTACATCCATTCTGAGCAGGGGCCAAAATATTGTTCGTGACAATATGTGTGTTAATTTTTGTGGTCAGAATAGATGTAAGGAGCTTGTAGATGGTAGGCAAGCATGTGATTGGTCTGTAATTTTTTGGGTCCATGGTACTACCAGATTTGTAGAGCAAGGTGGTGACACCGGTTGTCATGAAGGCTGGAAGGGACCCGAGCTCGAGGGCTTCTTGAAATTGTGTTGCTAAGCGGTCATGTGGGCATCGAATCCATTTAATCCAAAAGTTGTGCAATCCGTCCGGTCCAGGGCTCTTCCAGTTCTGGGCCGTACTGATTGCACTACTAACGTCTTCGGGTTCTATAACAATAGACCCCATAGATTCGATGGACTCACATTCACGCTCAATTACACGCATCCAATCACCCTCCGGGTGGCAATGGGCAGGGCACATAGTACGCAGAACTGACGGCCGATGGGGCAGAAAGGTTCTGGAATGGAGGCCGCGTACCGGAAAACGCAGCGTGGGACGTCCACCTACAAGGTGGACCGACGACATCGTAAAGGTAGCAGGGAAGCGCTGGACGCAGACCGCTGCCAATCGATCAACATGGAAAGCATTGGGGGAGGCCTATGTTCAGCAGTGGACGTCCTATGGCTGAAATGATGATGATGATGATGAATCACCCTCCGTATGTTCAACGGGCATCGACCAAATGCCACGCCAGAAATCAATCATGGTATTGACATCTGGCAGCTGCCCGTCGCTCACACGTTGATCAGATCCCTCCCATCTCCGGTACACCCTCCTCTGGTCACTTTGGAAGACGCGATTTTGCCAGTATCTGTTCACGCGTTCTTTGTAGCGACGAATACGGTTTGCCCATGCATAGACTTTTTGCTTTAGGTAGTCAATGCGTTCTGTGACACATGCCATGTAGTCCTGAGGTAGAACGCCAGTCCCAGCAAAGGCTTGTGCCACAAAACGCATGACTCGGGGGCGATTATTGCCCCGTCTAAAACAAATTAGCTTTGCAATGAGAGTTCTGAATGCATTAATACGCCGTTCGATTCGTATTTGCCACGCGGGTGTCATCCCGGCAGGACGCGCTGCTCTGTCCGGGTCCGGGAACTGGACACCAGCAACACGACAAACCGCAATGGCACCACAATATAGGGTCGAGTGGGTATCAAATAAATTTGATGTACTATTAAATATCAAGTAATAAAATACATTTTAAATAAAGCCTTGAAGCAATAAAATAACAAAAAAAATCGCATCGCTGTGGAAATCCTACGAATGACTGTTAATCACACTTTTGTCGAAATCATCTAAATATCTCTGACGACGCTGGTTCAGCCTTAATCTACACTAATATTATAAAGAGGAAAACTTTGTTTGGTTGGTTGTAATGAATAGGCTCAAAAACTACTGGACCGTTTTTAAAAATTCTTTCACCATTCGAAAGCTACATTATCCACGAGTAACATAGGCTACATTTTATTTTAGAAAAAAATATGTAGTCCACTCAGGCGAAGCCGCGGGCGGAAAGCTAGTTAGACAAATAAACAGCCAGACACTTTTACAATTATATTATTAGTCTACATTTTGAGTGCCAACACTCTGACTAGTATTACAATCACAATCACAGCGCGACCACTTTGACGTAGTCCACCACCAGCTCGGACTGGTTCCAGGTCTGCTGCCAGGAGTCCAGGTGCCCCCAGAAGCTGAGCATGGCGTTGTGGGCGACGTCTCTCCAGGGCTTCGCTCTGTCCCCAGAGTAGGCGTCGGCGCGGAACTCGCTGATACCGCCCACGGCTACGCCTAGGGTTAGATAGAACTGGAAAAGCATTATAACTGGTTAAAAATAAAGTCATAAAGTATGAAAGTCGCCTCTTACGACATCCACTTGCAGGAGTGGGGGTCCTATTAAACTTTGTCGAAACCAGACAGCTAATAAAGTAAGATGCTTTTAGTACGAGTATAGCGATAAGTAAGCAGACTCTGTTCTAGTAACGTATGGGTATTGGGTACGTTGATACCATTTGATATCTTTACAAGATACTATTACGTTATTAAATCCACGCGCAAAAAGCTACTCTTAGAGACTGCGGTTGTGCTGAGGCACCATAGTAAATTACACTCGATAAACGTGAGTTAAATAATTACTTGTTACTTTTTACTTCTTAGTTAGCCATTCATTTATTTCACACATTTTTTATATAAGATATTGCTAAGATCTCTCAGGAATGCCATAAAACACTGGTCTCTCCAACCCATCTGGTCAGAATAAAGGAGAGTCATATCCTCTGGAAAATTAAGAAGGACTTCTGTAATGGAGACTGACCAGAATATGATGATGGTGAAATATTTACTTATAACATTTATTTACAACTTTATGCAGGTTGAATATGTAGAAAAGGTAGTGTTGACTTACATGGTCATCGAATGGTGCCAAGTTGGATCCCTTAGCGAGCAGCGTGCGACGTAACGCGCATCTTTGCGGGAAGCGCTCACGCAGCGCACGCGAGCCGTCCACGCGCGCCCACTGTTCGCCGTCAACTGACAGCGTAATCTGGTCTGTAACAAACACATTTTATCGGCCATTCTCAGATTAGCTAGTTTTTACGTGTCCGGGCTGTTAAATCCTTAAAAATGACAAATTAGAGACATGCAAGTATTTTTATATGTTACTTAACAACCCTGTCCAGTTGTGCATAAAATTATAGGCCTCTATTTTAAGTATAAGTGGCAAAATTAATTT
Organism: Ostrinia nubilalis; assembly: GCF_963855985.1. NCBI lineage: Eukaryota > Metazoa > Arthropoda > Insecta > Lepidoptera > Crambidae > Ostrinia > Ostrinia nubilalis. The sequence continues at coordinate 13,581,692 of NC_087100.1, read as the reverse complement.
CATGAACCTCTGTTCTATAATTACCGTGACGCGTCCGCACACCGACTTAATGTTAAAAGTTGGCTGTAATTTTTATGTCGTTAAGTTTTGATTTACTCCATTCAACATTTTAAAGAGTTTATAAGATTGTCTTATGCTCGGCAAAATATCTATTCAATAGAACCATTCTGTAAATAATTATAATTAAAAAACCGCTTGTCCGAGCTAAAGTCCTAAATACCGTTACGTTTTCTGTTCGTGGTCATACTAGCCTAAATAATAGTATTTGACACTTATGACCGCGCGCAGCGATAGCCCTTAGTTAGTGCCTTGACCTGTTAGCAAGTGGATGTCTATTGCGTTGGCGTAACCGTTGATAAATTGCATAAGAGTATAATTACCATATCTTTGGTTTTAATTTTTTCTAATTACCATGTCCTTATTTTTATATATGATTTATAAAGGTCGATCAACGTTGTTAGTGTAAATAGAAACATTACTTTGGCCTCCGTACATTGTAGTAAGACAGTATTTGCATACCCTGCAGATTTTGGAAATGTTGAAGAAAATCTATCGTTTTATAATTTCCATGTACTAATTACCATATATTTATAATCACCGTTGTATGAAATTATTACCTACAAATTGCACTCACGATTGAATAAGTATGATGATAAAATATGAAAAAATACCTACACTTTCGCATAACTTCTTTACGGACTTTTCTTCCAATCTGACATCAAAATTTTGAAAAGTTTTCGTTAGAGTTACCTCGAAATAGATTCGATTTCATGATGAATGTTCAGCTTCAGTTGCTGCATGGTTGTTGGATTATAGAGTATATTTTAACTCTTAAGGTAACCCCACAAAAAGAAGTTAGCTGGAGTGAAATCGGGGCTTCCTGAAGGCCAGAAGATGTCACCCCTGCGTGAAACATGTCTCGTACCAGATATTTATTTTTACTATTAATATCATCGATATTAGCATGTTTAATCATTAATTAATATTTATATGTCTAATACCATTAAAATCGATCCATATTACCTTCGCAATAAGAAAAGGAGATTGTTCAACAGTAACACTTACCTGGCGTGAACACATTAAGAACAAAAGGAACAAATGAACAGACAATGGGCCTTTTCAAGGCGAGAGTGTATAGGCACTTTGTACCATCCTAGACTGCATCCTACCTGCCTTGTTATGCATAGAAAAAACTTCGTGATATGCAATAGATACTGGGCAGAAGAAGCTTGGAGAACAAACTATTTACAAATGCATCCTAAGACCCATGTAGACATATTATGGCATCCACCCAGCCTAGCAAATGTAGAAATAATTTAACGTTTTCAAAATAAAGTATTAAAAATCTTGAGCTGTGCACCTTGGTTTACAAAGTCCACTGAAGTGATACCAAACGTAAAAGAGGAAATCTATTTGCTGCATCCCTTCTAAATTCTGAAAACTCTACATTCAGGCTCAGGAGAAAGCGCATAGCATCAATCTGAAAACGTATTGTAAAAGAATCGAGGTGACAAATCATGGGATGTGCAGAGCTGGTGGAACTGTCATTATTACAAATTCAATCCAATCTGATAATGGCTGATGGCTGATCGCAGATAGATTAAAAAGAGGAAAAAAACATTAATATCATTAATTAATTTTTCGAATTTGTGAGAAAATTTGAGATCCATTATCTCTATCCATCGTTTGTACCACATTTAAAGCAAATAAATGATGATTCAGATTCTGATTCAGCTAAATGCTCTCATTTGAAATGTGACACGTAGCCCCTTCTTGCTGAAACTAAGTGTTCCTGTTATAGCCTCGATTCTTGCAGTATACTGAAAATATCTTGATTCAATAAATAATAGTAATTAGTGTTTTTCTTTTTAAAAAGGGTTACTAAGAGTACCTACAGCGTTTTTTATGACGCTATATATTTGTGTACAAATTTATCAATGCAAGATGTTGTTTTTTTGTTATTTTACATATCTTTTCTAATTACCGTTAGATTAAGTATTAGCCTTATCTAATTACCGTGACCATAAAATTTTTAGGACTCATTTACGCGGAAACCGCTTTAAATAATTGGACGCCTTTACGATTGTTAAATTCGTACTTTTCAGCTGTTTTATATTTAAATGCGTTGAGTCAATTAAGCCAAATTTCAAAATTAATATGGTAATTAGGCTGAGAACGCATAATCGTGAGAATGACCGTTATGTATCTAGCTAGCTGTGCCCGCGACTTCGTACACGTGAAAACCCGTTTTCGCAACATTTTTCATTCTTGCTCTGCTCCTATTGATCGTAGCGTGATGTTGTATAGCCTATAGCTTCCTCGATAAATGGGCTATCTAACACTGAAAGAATTTTTCAAATCGAACCAGTAGTTCCAGAGATTAGCGCGTTCAAGTAAACAAACAAACTCTTCAGCTTTATAATATTAGTATACATAGATAGGACCTTCAAAGACCTTTTTTTACCCAGGAAAATGGCCTATCCATACCATACATATTCCATACCATATATGTGGAGCTCGAACCCACTAAAACCTGGGGTGTTCCCTCTGCCGTATAGTGGTGAGCGCATTGGGTACTAGAAACGACTACAAGGCGCTTTCCGCGGACGTCCCGCCCTACACGGCGGAACCCACCACGCCCCCACTTAATGGCGGACACCTTCAAAGACCTGTCTATGCTGTACTTCAAAAAAAAAATACACGCCAGATTATTAAATACTTTTACCCTATCAAAGATCCAGGCTAGGAGCTTCTTCGTTGTGGATAAATTAATTTATTATCTTTTTTTTTTTGAGACCGTCAACTTTCTTCTGGGATATTTTAATTGGGTTTATTGGTTATCATGAGATCACATATTTTTAGATTAATAGGCAGTATAGCGTGGTATAGCTTTGTACTTACCGGGCAACCATGTAATGGAGTATTCGTGGAAATCGTCCCCCCACATTTTTCCATTGGTCAGCACTTTATTTGTGAGCAGTTGCCCACGACACTGGAAGTCCATCACTGGTCCTCCGTATAAAATCTGCCAAAACATAAACATTTCATATTAATCATTGAGGAAGACTTACAAAATTAATAAGTGGTGTGATTAGGTACCTACAATGTTTAAAAGGGGATGATAAACTTGAAAAAGAAGAAACTTCATAAAATTTGTTTTTTAAGTTAAAGTCAAAGTCAAAGTTTCTTTATTTGTATAGACTATTAAATAGTTCTTACAAATCGTCAAATATTTTGCTCTTAAGGAGCCTCTACATGTCTCATAATCTTTTTACCCTACCAGCGCTTCGAGACCAACATTTGGCTAGTGCTGAGAAGAAGCGCCGCAACAAACTCAGTCAAAAATATCCAAGCTCCACACACATATCAAAACAAATAGAAATAGACTGTAGACCGCAAACTGCAAGTCACCACGGTTTCTTTGGTGTACCTTAATGCCTGGATGCGGACAGCGCAGGACCGCTCATTATGGAAAACCTTGGGGGAGGCCTTTGTCCAGCAGTGGACGTCATTTGGCTGAAACGACGACCTTAATGCCAGGCCCATGCCTGTCTGGAGCGAGCCACAGTTTGGGGCGGAGCCGCGAAAGAATGTCTAGGCCTCAGATCATAGAAAGAGAATAGATATGAAGTCGCGCGTAACTACAACGAGAACCAGTGTCCCCACATTTCCCCCACCACAGCTCCCACACACACATTCAACTGTGTAAAAACAAAGCGACTGAGAGTCTACGACAACATGTGCAACCGGCTTAAAAGTGCTGTGATTGGCCAGAAGGCGTGCCTTATGGCCAATCAATGGCCGCGTGACGTGACGCACACTTTGAAAACTAGTGAGAGAACAAAGATAAAATCAAGTCGACCATATATCGATACTTTAAATCGCTAGGGGCAAGGCTCGAAACTGGTTTCACAAAATGATTATGTATGAAAACCTTTTTATTATTATACGTTATTATTAACTACTATCACGCATTTACTTTTTAACCGCTTGAGTCCCAGACGGCATTAATTAATGTCATAACAATTGATTATCTATTGTATCTAGATTCGCGGGCCTTGAAGGATTATTTTCCTCTTGCCTCTCGGCTGTTGTGTCGGTCGGACGTGTCGAGGTGCGTCCTCGAGCAAGTTAAATATTTTGGGCCTGCGCCCTCGGGCTTCGCCTCCAAGTCTCGAGTCTCCGGAGCCCCCTCGCGTCGCGATTGTTGAGCGGACAAATTTTTGTGTTCTCCGTGGGATTCGAACTCGGTGCTTGCCGACGGCTGATTCCGAGCTTGAACCAAACGCGCCAAGCGAACAGTGAGCGGCCGCGACGTAATTTGCAACCACAAGCTGCCCAGTGCTACGAGTGCCAGATACAAACATCGTGTTTTGCTACGGATGCTACGAAGACGCTACGAACAGTATCTGCGAGTTCTGCTACGGGACCGTTACTCACAGTGACTACGTGTGACTGCGCACCGCCTTATCTTTGCTACTCGAATTCTATACATCAGTGTCGTAAGAAAAAATAAAAAATGCCTCTAAAACGGACCCCCCCAAAGTCTCCGGGAGCAAAACAACACAAACAGAAAAAGCCAGCTTCACCAGAAGCCTGCGTATCTACCGACGCCACTTACTCATCCCCCTTGCCACAAGTGAGTACCGACGGCAACAACGCCTCACCACTGAAGAAGCAAAACAAGAAGCTTACTACACAAACCGCCCCAACTGGCTGTGGGCTGCCAAAAAACAGTTCAGATGGGAAATTAACACACTTTGGCTCAGAAGCGAACTTGTCTAAACCAGGTAATACCTTACACAATATAACTACGCGCAACGTTAGCAAGCGTTTGCGTAGAGATAGCGATAATGGTACCTCCGTGTCCTCGCCCATAGGGGATGTTTCGATAGAACGCATGATTGCAGCGCAAAACACAAAACTCGATGCCATCATGGAATTTATGCAAAATGTGAACACTCAAATGAATGAAGTGCAGGACTCACTAGAGTTTATGTCTCACAAATACGATGAACTTCTTGGTCGGTTCAACTCTATGGAACAGGAGAGAAGAGAGGAGAAAAAGTACATCGAAACTCTGGAAAAGAAAATTGAATATTTAGAAAAAAATGATAGAATAACTGACATTGAAATTAAAAACATACCGCCTAGCAATACAGAAAATAAATCTGATCTCTTAAATATACTAAAAAAAACGGGTGCTATCATCAATGTAAACATAGAACAGCATGATATTAGAAACATATACAGAGTGTCCACTGCTGTGCCCAACAACAAACCAATTATTGTTGAATTCAATAATATTTTCAAAAAAGACGAAGTACTGAAATCAGTTAGATCATTCAATGGGAGACACCCCAGTAATAAATTAAGCACATCCCATCTATCGCTGCAAGGACCGTTGAAGCCTGTATTTATCACGGAGAGTCTGACATTCAAAACCAAAAAATTTTATGCTGTTGCACGAGACTTTGCCAAGTCCCATAAATACAAATATTGCTGGACATCGCGTGGCACAGTCTACCTACGCTTAAACGACGGAACTCAAGCACACCGCATCAACTCAGAATCAGACCTCGACAAAATTAAACCATGACTATGTAAACAGTGTACTATCATAGTTTGTACTTTCTTGTTTTATTATTTGCTTTTTTCATTGTTCATTCATTTAACTCGCATTATATCCATTGTTTTAAAAGGAGTAGGATGTTATTTTGTTTTTAAAAATAGATGTTTAATCACTATACATTTCAAATATCCATACGTAATAAAAAATGCACTCACACAATCACTTATCACACACAAAAACAAATACACATATCAAATCAACATAGTTACATTAAATTACATACATATTGAACTAGTAAAATCTATTAATAGTTCTGGAAATTTACTAAACCATTTGCATCTGCTAACTACAGGTCATAATGGAAATTTCATGTCGCACAACTCAGGTTTCTTATACTATATTGTTGCCAACTTTAACACATTACAGCACAGTCTTATTTCTCTAACCAAACATGGAAACACAACGCAAAAGCATTGATGTTGAGATAGAACAATTAGGTCAAATACCATGTACATACGCAGATTCTCCTGTGTCGGCTAGAACAATTTTAAGCACGGATTGTGTGGATTCTATGTTTATCTTGTCAGTCAACATTAGAAGTATATTCTGCAATCTCGACAGGTTTTTGATATTCATGAAAGAGTTGGATCTCCCCATTGACGTTGTTGTGTTATCGGAGTGTTGGATAAATTCTAACGTCCCAGTGCCTGTTGTAGACGGATACAACTCCTTTGTTAGTCAACGTACATTCAATCAGAATGATGGTGTCGTAGTATACATCAAAAATAATATTGAAGTCACCTGCACAGAGATTGCGATTTGCGATGGGAATTGTTTGTTGCTCAATTTTCATAACGAAACATCTGTTATATGTACCTATCGGCCACCATCCTTCAAAAACCCTTCACGTTACATTAACTCATTGAACCATCTATTGGAAACCATCACTACTAGGAACATAATTCTCACAGGTGATGTGAACATCAACATCTTGTCAGAACACCTAAACAGCGCAGCAAGTGATTACTTAAATACCATGGCTTATCATGGTCTTAAACAAGGTATAAATAGGCCAACAAGACTAAATGCATGCTTAGACCACTTTATGGTAAAAACATCATTGTTCTGCCAGACATTGGTTTTTGACGAGTTCACGGACCACTCGCCAATTTTACTAAATATTTATAAATCCATTATTAGGAAAATTTCGAAACCACTAACTGTAAATAAAATTGACTATGAAAATGTTAAGAAAGATTTTTTGGACTTAAACTGGAACTACTTTTATTGTTTGACGGATGTAAATCTAGCTACTGAGTATCTAATCAATAATATCAAGAACATAATAAATAAAAACACAAAAACCACAAAGATACCAAACAAAATGAAACCATTGAAACCTTGGATAACATTTGGAATAGTAAAATCAATTCGGAATCGGGACAAATTACTTAAAAAATTTAAAAAAACGCCTAATGATCTAAATTTAGAAATAGAATATAAAAATTATAGAAATACATGTAATAAATTAATAAAATATGCCAAAAGAAATTATTATAAGAACAAATTAGAAAAATCGGTTGGGAGCAATAAGGAGACCTGGAAAATCATCAAAGAACTATGCAACATGACAAAAATTAAGGAATCGGAGTCAAATCTACTCACCTTGGATGATAATCCAGAAACGTCACTAGATAAAGTTAATCAATATTTTACGAATGTGGGCAGTGATCTCGCCAATCAAACACTGCACAAACTAGGGCTGACGGAATCAGACTTAATAAACAAAATAAAGACTACAACTGCACCTGTGCACTCAATGTCGTTCCTACCAACGGACCCCCTTGAGGTCGCCAATATAATAGCAAAACTCGATTCCAATAGTGCTGGCGGAGGTGACAAGATTGCTGTTCGTGTTTTGAAGATGATTAAGGAACTAATAGTGGCACCAATTGCTTTCATTTGTAACTTGAGTTTCACGACAGGTGTTTTTCCTACCTCTTTTAAAACTGCCATTGTTTGTCCCATACATAAGGCTGGAGACCGGAAGAACCCATCAAACTATAGGCCAATATCACTTCTATCGACCATGTCAAAGATATTGGAGAAACTCGTCAACCGCAGACTGGTCAGCTACCTGAATAAGGCAGATCTGCTTTCAGAAAACCAGTACGGATTTCGTGCTGGCAGATCGACGGAGGATGCTGTGCTCAAACTGACCTCTCTGATTACCAAGTACCTAGACGAGGGTGATTGCTGCGTTGGAGTATTTTTGGATCTCCAGAAAGCCTTCGACACAGTTTCTATCCCGATATTACTCGCACGGCTAGAGAGTTCAGGTGTTAGGGGCATAGTACACTCTTGGTTCTCGGACTATCTGACAGGTCGACGTCAAATCGTGAGAGTGGATGAGTATCACAGCAAGTCTGCTCCATGCAACTACGGTGTCCCGCAAGGCAGTACACTCGGTCCAACACTATTTTTAATTTACATAAATAGTTTATGTGATCTGAGTGTTCCTGGGGCTGACACCATCATGTTTGCAGACGACACTGTGGTTTTATTCCATAGTAAAAAATGGGAAGAGGCGAAGCATATAGCAGAAACAGGACTAAGTCATTATAACAGCCTGGTTAGAGCACAATCTTCTAACAATTAACTCCCAAAAAACCAAATTCCTCTGTTTTAGCAAGACAAAAGCCAAAAGTCCAGACAACAATTTATGCCTAACGTTACACACATTCCCCTGCAACCAGAACATACAATCACCCTGTCATTGTCCTACTCTCTCCCGCATTCAGACAATCAAATATCTGGGTGTTACTGTCGATGACAACCTCCAATGGAAGCAACATCTAAATGTAGTCTCCGCTAAGGCGCGCAAACTCATATTTGCATTCAGACAGTTACGTATTGCAGCAGATCACGATCTTCTTGTCTCAACTTACAAAGCTCTTTGTCAATGCATCCTTACTTACTGTCTATGTGTTTGGGGTAACGCGGCGAAGACTCATATGATTCTGCTGGAAAGAGCTCAAAGAGCCGTTCTCAAAGTTGCACTAGGTCTTCCTTATCGGTTCCCAACAGAGCATCTGTATCAGCAAGCTAGGGTTCTCCCAGTCCGTAAATTATACATACTATTAACCTTATGTAGATTCCACAACAAAATAGTCCCATATACAACATTAGACAAAAGGAGAGTCCCTAGGTTCACTATTCCCATAACACACTCAGGACTCATGAAACGGCATTTTTCACACATGGCCCCTAGACTGTACAACAAAATACTTGCAACAAGTAAAGACATCACACAACTTGTTTCGGTAACGTTTAAAAAACTTATTATAAAATGGATGGAACAATATACGTACGACACTTTAGAAATGTTAATCCAGACAATTACTAGTTTCTCTTAGCACACTTATTCACTTACACACAAAATCACACTTACACACAAAATCACACTCACACTATCATACACACATTTTTGTTTTGTTTTTCTATTTAAATTATTTTTTAAATTAAAAGATAATCTAAACACTAAATTTTAGTCTTATGTTTTTTTGAGGAGGAGCCTGACTCTCGTTACACAGGTTAACCTTATACGAGAGCGGCACATATCTTGTAATTGTAAAGTGTTTATTTAAGGCCGGGTAGCAGAGAAAATGGCGAAAATGAGGTTTTCATTTTTCATTTTTGAGGTACTAAACAGTAAAATTAAAGGCTAAGATTTTTATTGGGCATAGTTGAGGATATTTTCTAGGGCTATTAACGGATGGAAACACGATTTAATGAAGTTGACTCGATAGAATAAATTCCCAAAGTTACCTCTATTCGTTTTCTATTTATGGTTTTATTTTTAAAATAAGCGATTTGAGATTCTAAATCTTTTACTAAACTAAAGTTCAGAAATAACTTGAGGGCTTTTAACGGATGAAATTTTTATATTGCGTCTTATTTAGTTACTATGTTAAAAAATGTGGAAAAAATCGTCTATGACGGCTTGGACAATCTCAATCAGTCGCGCGGTGGCGCTTACGGAGGACGGACGCGTGTCAGTTTTTTGGCCGTGACAGTTCGCGATTTGTCAATATTTTTGACAATGATGACTTTGATGAGTCACAGTATAATAATATCAGTGTTACTGGAGAAAGCTTAAATTCAATTCAATTTTGTCTACCTATTGAAATTTAAATCGTTCGCATCCTTTTAAACGAAGACTCTACTCATGATACATAGTACATTCCTCAAATATGAGACAAAACCAATGAGTTAAAATTACATTTTAATAGGACCTACATACAATCGTCTTACATTCTTTAGAAGAGCACACTGACACAAATAAATAATAAAAAATACTGTCTAAGGTCTGTAGCTAAAGGTCTACGCTGCAAGATGGAAGAATCTTCTAACCAAAAAGATGGCAGATGCAGCAGATGTCAACGGATTTAAAACTGGAGTTGATGTGACTCCTTGCAGACTTGAGTGTCTAGAGCGTACCTTCCTCCACTATGCGTAAAAGTTTTCCAAAAATACTGTCTGAGGTCTGTAATAAAAGTCTAAACTGCAAGATAGAAGAATCTTTTAGCCAAAAACATGGTAGATGCAGCATATATCAACGGATTTAAGACTGGACTGGCACCACCTTGCAATGTCATCCTCTCATTGTTATCTGTAATGTAAATTATTTTTAAAATGTATTTAAAAAATAAAATGTTCGTTTTATTATTTCAATAATCTGACCTCTCAACTCAACTACACTACACAAACACCTTTGTTCGCAACTGTACTGACGAAACCTCGATATTATACCGTTCATTTAAGATGGCAAGCCTTATGTATGGAACGGTCACTTTTTTGTAACCTTTATAATTTGGTCGGCTTATAGAAGAATTCCGGGTATTTTTTTGCAGTTCGATAACTTTCTTATAAGTCGTAATATAAAGCTGAAATTAACAGGATAGCTTATTCAAGGAACATTTTAATTTGTCCATTGTATGCCATGTTCCCTTGTTATAAGGGAATCGCGTATTCGGCCACGAAAGTAAGACTGTTAAAATAAATTATATTTCTTGAAATCTCTCTTTTGCGCAAAGCCACATCATTTATATTTACTGTGGTTATAAAGGTGTACCAAGGGTACATGCTACACCTTTTTATTCGATTGTAAGAGTACTGGTTTACTCACAAATCCGTTTTATCTGATTTTCTGAAATCTTTTAATTACACTGGTGTTTATCATTCAAATCAATAATATCACTCATGTTTGAACTAATTTGGACATATCAAGGTCTATCATTGGTATTTTTTTCAAACTTCTGAGTTGAGCCATTTACGAGATCTGGGACATCACAAAACATTACCCTAGCAAAATTCTAAATAACTTGAGAACCGGAACAAATTTTGCTATTCGTGGACAAATTACTACGCAACAAGAGCTATCTATCCATGTATTTGGTTCCGGGATAGAACGACTTTAAAAAAAAAAAATTGCCAGGGTGTTGTTTGAAACGTTATCCCAGCAAAATCTGTTTTTTCCTAATAACTTTAAAACTATAATTTTGCTATTAGTGGACAAATTTCTGCTCACGATGGACTAATTATCTGCTATACTCTCGACTCTCTAAAGCACAACATTTATAAACATTTTGCTGCGGTAATGCACTCCAGGTAACCGTGTGTGATGCTCATTGCTCATAGTGATTTTCGATACAGAGCCCCGTACATACGTTATACATAAATTATGGAAAGAAAACACCCAGACCAATACAAACAAATATGTATGCAATTTTAGTATGATATTTTTATTTATTAATAAACAAAAAGACTGAACAAAATTGATGCGTGTACTGATTAATATAATTAACTGCATGCAAAGCTTTGTGAATTGCAACAACTATAATTTATTATCCAAGCTCTAAATAATCGCTACTACGAGTAACTGATCATAAAATGTTTTTCCAATCGCTCAAGCTCCCGAGGATGTACCGATAGGTCGGGTGACGTAATCTTGAAATTCTTTTAGCTGGCGCGGAACTTTTTGAACCGTGTTTACTTTGGCAGTTATATTCTATATTTATTCGATTCTAAAATATATTCCCAAAAATTTTGAAAGTTGTTTTAATTTGTATCACTTGGATATTATTTGTATTAGAAAGTGCTGTGAGTGTGACGCTTGAACGGAAGGAAGTCAACCTAACCTAACCAACTGCGTATTTCTAAACTGCGTATTTCTATACTGTGTAGCCGCGAGAGCTCTTTGGCGCGCTGTCTTCGGCGAAGTATTGCGCGCGCAGATTTTGACAGCGCGAAATACCTACTTTAACAGAAATACCAAGCCTTAATAAAAGTATTTTCATTTCATTTTCATTTTCATTTTCAATTATGGCGATCTGCGTACCGCATATGTTTATCAAAAATAATGCCTATATTAGGCTTTCAACTAGCTCATAAAGTAATTACATAGTTGACAGTTACTAATTACTTCTACTGTTATTATTTTTTTTGTAAAATCTTATAATCGCAAGTAACACATAATTTTTTTATTTAAAATTACAAAATAGAAAATTATAATTTACTTCTATTTATCGATAATAGGAAACCGCATTAGAACACGAGCACGGCACTATGTTACGACCGGCACATGCGACCGTACTGTGTATTTTCACACGACAGTGGATATCGGAAGAAATTAAATACATCGCGCAGTAGTTGAGCATGACATAAAGTGGTTGCTAACTAAATCGTCAATGTACAAGTGTGTTAGAATTTTTATCACCACTGATTTCGATATCGCAGTAACTGTTACGGCACTGAATTCGTTCGTAAAAATGTTAAGTTTTTTTTATTTATAACCAAAATACCAATGGATTTGCAATACTTACATGTAGTAAATGACTCCATTGTTCCTGTAGTTCTTCGTTTCACTTGTTTTATTGCACGTAACGACGCATTATCCAAAAAATTCGGAGAACATTTCCTTAGTACGACTGAATCGCGACTAACCTAGCTACGCGGCCGATGTTCGTTTCTGGGCATATCGCGGAGACACGCGCCACGCCCCCGTTTCACATCTATTCCCTTCTATGATCTGAGGTCTAGGCCGTCTAGCCCGGACAATAATAAATAAGTCGCAGTTCCGTCCCAAAGACTTTGGAAGGACACCGTCAGATTTTAGTGAGTACCCTGCTCATCTGGCAGGGAGAGCCTCACAACACCCACTGTTTCCCCCACAGGTGGGACATGCAATTTCATGCATTGTGGAAAATTTTTTTTGGAAAGAAGCACTAAGTATAGTTACCTTGTTCCCATACTCATCAGATCCCGCTCGTAAGTCAGCGTTACCGCGGGCTGAAGCTATCTTGATCACTCCTGAAGCGAAATGCGAACTGCCGTACTTCTTTAGAAACGGCTCTAGAAATAATTCTGTAATAAAAAATACGTACTTATCCTACTAACTAAAGTGACTGACATAGCCAACAGAATCGCCGAAATCAAGAGGCGGTGGGCGGGGCACTTAGCTTGCAGAGCTGATGGTCGCTGGGGCAGAAAAGTTATCGAGTGGGACCATGAGCCGGAAGACGTAGTGGGGGCAGGCTTCCCACTAGGTGGACTGACGATCAGCGGGATATTCCGTCATTCGAACGAAAGGCTACTTACTCCCTAATTGTTACTATGTGTATTCTTGGCGTTAGTTATTTACAAAACAATTAGACTAATTTTATTAGAGGATCCAAAAACAATTAGACATAGCCCAACGGATAGTCATAGTCATAGTCATTTATTCCATAAACAATAACATTATCGTATTGGAAATATTACAAAAAACATGAAAAATTAAAAAACATCAACCGATATAAAATCACAAATTATACAACACAGCATAAAACTTTAAGGAAGCATTTAACAAAATGAGATCTTTACTTTTTATCATTTAAATAATCCTCTATACAATAATAACATTTCTTCAATAACAAAGACTTAAGCTTATATCTAAATTTATTAAAATTATAAATAGTTTTAAACTCTACAGGCAAGGCATTAAATAACTTAATTGCTTGGTATCTTACACAGTGACTAGCGATATTTAATTTAGGTACTATAGCAATTTGTAAGTTTTTTTTGCGTGTGAGTTCTCTCTGTGTTCTGTCTTCATTTGACTCAAACTTGTACAAGTGTTTTATTAGATAGGTTAACAAGGTAAAAATATACAATGACGGGACAGTTAAAATACCTAACGTTGCAAAATGTGGTTTACATGACTCTATTTGAGGAATGCGTTTCATGGTGCGGATAGCTCGCTTCTGTAACACGAATGCTGCTGAAATATTATATTTATAACTATTTCCCCAGAACATAATACTATACCGGAGTTTAGATTCAATGAGCGCAAAGTAAACCAATTTGAGCTGATCTAAAGTTATTTCATCTCGTAAAGTTCTTAAGGCATAGCATGCTGAGCTTATGCTAGATTCTAATGCTTCAATTTCCTTCTTCCAATTTAAATCTCTATCAATATGTATACCCAAAAACTTAACTGTTTCCACTGAATTAATTCCTAAGTTATTTACTAATGGTTCTAAAGAATCTTTATCTCTAGCATTAGTCCTGAATAGCAAAGCAAAAGTTTTGTTTTTATTTAACACAAGATTATTTTTAGCAAACCAATATACAAATTCATGAAAGGTATTTTGTATTTTAATATTAAGTTCTTGTACATTATTCGCAGAAACTACAGCATTAGTATCATCTGCATAGATAGTTAATTTAACATCTGGCTGATTTGCTTTCATGTAATCAGCCAGGTCATTCAAAAATACTACAAACAAAATAGGTCCCAATATTGAGCCCTGCGGAACCCCTCTTTTTATTGTTCTTAATTCCGATTTGTATGTAGTTTCCTCATTATTAACTATTTGTATAATTTCAACAAATTGCTTGCGATTTGATAGATAAGATTGAAATAGTTTTAAGTTTTTATCTCTAATTCCGTAGTGTTCTAATTTTTGAAGCAAAATTTCATGATCTATTGTATCAAAGGCGGAGCTTAGGTCCAAGAACAATCCTCCTACTTTCATAATTATTACTATTTAATTTAGCAACTACATCATCAATTAAGTTATTTATAGCATCTATAGTTCCTACACACGTCTGATATCCAAACTGCCTATCACTCAGTATGCCATTTTGTCGCAGATGTACCAACAGTCTTGACATTATTAGCTTTTCATAGATTTTTGACAAAATAGGTAACAAAGAGATAGGCCTATAATTTTTACAATCTAGTTTACTTCCTTTTTTATGTATCGGAAGAACTCTTGCTAACTTAAGTTCATTAGGAAACAAATTTTTTTTTCCAACAAGCTTGATTAGCAAGCTGAAGTGGCAATGGGCAGAGCACATAGTACGCAGAACTGACGGCCGATGGAGCAGCAAGGTTCTGGAGTGGAGGCCACGTACCGGAAAGCGCAGCGTAGGACACCCAGAAGGCCACCGACCTTATAAAGGTAGCAGGAAGGCGCTGGATGCAAGCCACCAACCGGCCATAGTGGAAATCATTGGGGGAGGCCTATGTTCAGCAGTGGACGTCCTATTTCTGAAATGATGATGATGATGATCTTGGGGGCGCTGTCACTGCACCTGGATATATCCAGTCGCCCTGAGGCAGCTTGGCGCGGATGGTGACGGTCCCGTAGGTGAAGGCCACGCTGCTGGTGAGACGGCCACTGGCTACAGGCGGTAGGATGTTGGCGCCCATCGCTTGCCGGTAGCACGCCTCGGCGCTGGCGGTGCAACTGCAATAGCAGATGGTTGTGAGACTTTTGAGTCACCAGCCGGGTTAGGATGACTAATGTGCGCCGTGATATACTATTATCGACGTTAAAATGTATGGGCAAAATCGATAAAATGGCTTGATAATTGCTTATCGCGGCGCGCATCCTAGGCCTACTGGATGGCATAGCTCTGTTACAGTCAAAACTTACAATCGTTCAAAACCACTTGTGGTTTTGACTGATGCCCATGGTCAATATTACCTACTTTTGACTGGTTGGTAAAACTTTAAATCGGGCGAAACCATTTTTGACAGATTTTTTGACTGAAAATATCAGTCAAAACTGATATTCAAGGATTTTCGCAGTCAAAAGTGGTTAATACTCGGTCACAATCTTCTTAATATTGTCACAACTAGCAGTAACTATATGCAATGCTTCGCTAAAGCATTGGCCTTTGAGACTTGTCAGATCTATTAGGCGTTCTTGTCAGATCTATTACTTAGTTTGTGGAGATTTTAACGTCAATTTACTAGATAGCTCATCATCATATTCTGTAAGACTACTTTCCCTTTTTCAGTCATTTAACTTGTCTAGTCAATTTAAGGAACCAACTAGAATTACGGAAACCACAGCTACTTGTCTAGATAATATTTTCTCTAGCTGTGTCCCTGACAATAAAGCTGTCATACACAATCTTACGTCAGATCACTGTGGTATTAAAGTAGAATTTATTTGTAATAATTTGAATAATAAAAGTAAAAAAAATGCCGTATGTAGACCTGTAACCATTAGTCGTCTAGAACGTTTTAAAAATAATCTTGAAAATAAATTGCATTTAGTCCCGTATGTGCACGGAGACCCAGATGCTCTTTACAATAACCTTTTCGAATGTATTAAAACCGAACATGACAAAGTTTTTACGGTAAAGCCATTAAAACCAAATACCAAATCAAAGTTTAGTGACTGGGCTACCAAGGGAATATACAAAAGTCGAAATACGTTATATGAACTTTATGGCATGAAAAAGTATAATAATAGTATATCATTTCTTGAGCATGTAAAAAAGTATTCAAAAATTTTTAAGAAAGTTTGCTTCATGGCTAAGTCTTTTTATATTCGGGACAAGATAGGGAACGCCAGTAATAAAATAAAAGAAACTTGGAATGTTATCAACCGAGAGACTGGTAAACTAAAACCAAAAGATAATGACTTTTCTCTCAAAGTTCACGATAATTTGATATCTGCAGATAAAGATGTAGCGGAAGCTTTTGACAAATTTTTTGGTAATATAGCTTCAGCAACAACTGCCAACTTAAAGTCATCTCCCTCCGAGGCCGAAGAAATATTGAAAACCCACGTGACACCCTGTAACTCGCACTTCTCTTTTAAACATATTACTCCATTAGATATCACTAAAACTTTTAATCTTTTAAACGTAAAGAGTACAACTGATATCTGGGGCATCTCTGTCAAGATAGTCAAACACATTATTGATATAATTTCCCCACAGTTAGCGATAATATTCAATAATTGCATAGAGAAGGGAATCTTCCCCGACCTCATGAAACATAGTAGACTAATGCCATTATTTAAGTCTGGTAGCAAAACCGACCCTGGCAATTATAGACCCATTTCTATCTTGCCCGCTCTGAGCAAGATTTTTGAAAAAATCATACAGGAGCAACTTATGATTCACTTTGGCTCTAATAAACTATTTCATAGTGAACAATATGGTTTCACCAAGGGTCGTTCCACCACCGATGCTGGGGTTGCACTACTTAAACATATCTTCGAGGCTTGGGAGAATTCTCAAAATGCACTAGGGGTCTTCTGTGATCTCTCAAAAGCTTTTGACTGCGTAGAACATCAAACGCTAATTCGCAAACTGCACTATTATGGGGTAAAGGACTCGGCTTTGGATTTAATACAATCCTATTTAAACTTTAGAGTTCAAAAAGTTGACATAAATGGTGTTTTGTCTTCTGGGTCACCTGTGAAAATGGGAGTTCCGCAGGGGTCCATTCTGGGTCCATTCTTGTTTCTTATATACATTAATGATCTACCATATTTTGTTAAGGACTCTTGCGGAATCGTGTTATTTGCTGATGACACATCTTTGATTTTTAATATCGACAGAAGTAAAAATAACTTTGACGATGTAAATAATGCACTAACAAGAGTTTTAAGTTGGTTCACTACAAATAATTTACAACTCAATGCAAAGAAAACAAAATGTATAAAATTCTCTTTGCCTAACGTAAAAACAGTTAGTACTCAAATAGAACTTAATAATAATGCAATCGATCTGGTAGACTCTACTGTATTTCTGGGAATTACCCTGGATTCAAAGCTCCAGTGGGGCCCCCATATAGAAACTCTGGCGGGAAAGCTCAGCTCAGCGGCTTTTGCAATAAAAAGAATACGGTCATTAACCGATGTTTCAACAGCTCGCTTAGTCTACTTTAGCTACTTTCATAGCCTAATGTCATATGGAATCATGCTATGGGGCAAAGCTGCAGATTTTGAAACAATATTTATTTTGCAAAAACGTGCGATAAGATACTTGTATAAAATGAAAGCAAGAGCATCCCTTAGAGAATTGTTTAAAGAAATTGGCATTCTCACGGCCGCTTCACAATACATCTTAAACTGTATTCTATTTATTCAAAAAAATATTACTGAATTCAAAAAGAAAAGTGATATTCACCAAATTAACACTAGAAATAAAAATAAATTGGCTATACCCGCTTTTAGACTTAATAAAGTGTTTGCCTCTTTTATGGGACAAGGTATCCATTTTTATAACAAAGTCCCTGATAAATATAAAGAGCTACCGTATAATAAATTTAAAGATATAGTTAAAGATCACATGCTTAAAAAAGCCTATTATACAACTCGAGATTTTCTTAATGATAAGTCATCCTGGGAGTAGGATTATGGTCCTCTCATGCTCGCACTAAAAAGAATTAAAATGAAAAGTAATGTATAAACTCATAATAATTTCTCAAATGTTATAGTGTCATGCTTCTCAATCTGGACTGTTACTTAGCTTTATTATTAGTTTTTTATTTTAAAGAGATAACTTGGAATTGTCATTCTCACTAAAATGTCTCTGGGGTGGTGGCGTAGTGAGGCGGGTCGTTACATTCCCTCTAATATGGTCGAGTGAAGCGATGGCTGGTTCACTCGTCATGTCTGTGAACAGGCGCTGCTTTCGGGGACTGGTCAATCCAAGTTATTCAAATTTATGTATGCGAGTCATTTCTACTAGTATCTTAATATGTAAGTCTAGATATTAGCACGTCACTACCTTGTTTAATATACCACGCAATCTTGTATACCCATTCTTATAAGATACACCATACAAGAATGCATGGTAAATTCAGTGAACTGCTCCTGAATCGAATGTACCTACTACTACTATTTCTATTTATTTATATTAACCGGCAGACAGTGGTGACTGAGTTTGTTGCGGCGCTTCTTCTCAGCACTTGCCAAATGTTGGTCTCGAAGCGCTGGTAGGGTAAAAAGATTATGAGACATGTAGAGGCTCCTTAAGAGCAAAATGACGATTTGTAAGAACTATTTATTAGTCCAAACAAATAAAGAAATTTTGACTTTGACTTTGACTTTGACGTTTCGTTTAAAGGACTGTAAGCATCTTTTATACAAACTATTTACTATCTTACCCACTGAATAAGTCCAGGCTTCCCGTGTAGATGGACTCATTGTTGAACCCTGGGAGAGTCTGCTGAAGTTTCGGCGTGATGTGCAGGAAGCCCCCGGATACTGACACGGGCCCGTTGGGCGACAACCTTTGGTATGAGACGAAGGGGAATTCCTGGTGAGATAATAAAAAATCTATACTGTTAATTATGAAAAATCTAAAACGTTACAATTACGGTATCGTTGTGGCCTTGTGGCCAATGAGATGCTGTCATAGTGACATTGACAATACGTCAATGTCACACGAGAATCAAACATCAGAATCAGGCCCGTCCGACTTTGTAGGCAGCGCCGTGGACTTTATTAGGTGGGCTGCTAAGTGTGTTCCCCGATCCAAAAAAAAATCTAATAAGGATTTTTCTCTAACGACAACTCTTTAGTCATTTGTAAAAAAAAATTGTCAGCGATTTGTCACATCTTTCAAATTTCAAAACTTTTATTTTGCGCGTTTGCAGATGTTTTCTGTGATTTTGATATTTTTTTATTTTATATTTTTCTTTATTCAGAAAACCAACCAATTATGAATTCGTGATAATCTTTATTTATTGTGATAAAATAACGTTCTACCATCCTGAAAACCAACCATTAATGAATTCGTGATAATCTTTATTTATTGTGATAAAATAACGTTTTACCATCCTGTTGGAGATTGTTGAAGGTTGAAGAGTGTGATTTTAGGTGTGATTGATCATTATTTTAGTGTTTAAGTTCGGAAGCTATATTTAGGGCTCGTTTAAGGAGACGCGGGGCATTGAGCCACAATTCAAACAAACGCTTGCAAAATAGCTTCTCCTTGAACGAGGCCTTAGTGTAAGTTTGGAGGCAGTGACTCTATTAGAGTTTTAGGTAGTTTAATTCACGAGACATACGGCTACTACAATGTCAAGCAAAAGTAAAGAAAATGTACGACGTTACCTAAAGTGTGGCTGCTCACGGGCTATGGATCCAGCCATAGCAATCTTTCGCTTTCCCAAACCCGGAAAAACCATTGAGTTATAATGTACTACGTACTAGAGAAGACATGTCAACTAGACTGTTTCTGGCACGCAAATAGGTCCATGGACCGAAATTCAATTAGTATGTGCTCAGCGGTTGCTGTGACAACACGCTTGAGTGCAGTTTTGTTTTTTGAAATATGCCATCCTATAGACGAAAATACTGTTCAAATAACTCCAGATACATATTAAGTAAAAATCAAGGAATGACTTTTTACCATTAAGTTGTACATTTATGCACTTTAAAACACTAATTTAATTTTAATTTGTTAATTACAAGGCGTCACCGCGGCGGCAGCCATTTTACGAAAATTTCAAAGAATAAAAATCGCAGACTTGACACTGACGCATAAATTAGTATACGAAAGGATGGTTAAATACAGCAATAAAAAGATTTTTTTAAAGATTATAAGCACTTTGTATTGCACAAATTACTAATAGTCCCGTCCAGCCCCTTGTGTTAAGCTAAATAAGCTTGGGTTACGGGTGGGCTCACACAATAGTCGTGCGGCATCATGGATCAAACTTGTTTGAATCTCACTGCTGTTGTTCGTATGCGACTGGTTAGTTAGTAAATCACCCTAATTATTGACACCTAGCTCACGAGATAGGCTAAAATTATAATAATTGTACAGTGTGTCTGGTCACCAGTGTCCGACCCGTTAGGGCGCAGTAATATGATCAATTTAATCGACAAATCCAGTATTAAAAAATTACAGCTATTTTATTTTTTTTAGTTTCTGAGTCCGGATGGATTCATTTAATTACCAAATCTACCGATGTACAGGACCTATGAGTATAAAAGTGATTCGTTCGACAGCTGAAAAAGTAAGCAATACGTTGTCATCAAAAGCTTCCATTTAAATTACTTAGAAACACCTGAACGTAAAAAAAATGATGCTTCTTTTTAGATTTTTCAATGTTACAAAAAACTAGAAAGTTTTACATTTTTAGATGCACTAAGTCATTACCTAAAAACTGATATACCTTGGCTTTAAATCAACTAGTCTAGGTGCTAGCTACATAGGAGATGCAGCGGTGAAAAGGAGAGGTGGGAATAGTCCCGTAACTTCTACCTCACTGCTATTATACGTGTACTCAACCACTTAGATAGTTAACAATAGAGACAATAAAATAACTGAAAGTTTCTGACTTTCAGTTATTTTATTGGTTCTGGAGTGAAGGCGTGGGTCATCCCTAGCTTTGTTCCTACCGTGACGAGTGGGAATTTTTCTAAAATCTCAAGACGGACTGACTGAAGATAGCAGGAAGACGCTGGGTGCAGGCCACTATCAACTGGGCGATGTGGAAATCATTAGAGGAGGCCTTTGTTCAGCAGTGGACGTCCAGTAGCTAAAATGATGATGACGATATTTCCTTACAGTATCCAATTCAATAGGCAGAAACTAAACGTAAACGAAGTGTCGCCTCTGTAATGGTATCATTATCTATAACTCATAATATTTCGTGCGCTGTTGGATGACAGTTTTAAACTAGAGATGGGTAATTTTTTTATCGAATTAGAAAATACCAGTTAACGATTCTCAAGGCGATTATCGATTACATTAGATTTTAATCGGGAAGAAAAATAATTAATGGCTTAAGCATCAGTATGAAGCCCATACGCACTTGTAGCACAAGTAACACGATTAGCCTCAGTCCCCTCAGTTGTGAATTCGGAATCGCCAGTTGTAATTTTAAAATCGCATCACAGAGTGAAGTAACTAACACCAAAAAACGGCAGAGCGAAGTGATTTCGAATGTTTCAACTGCTACGTTTTGTCACTTGTCTAGGAGGGCTAATTTTAGTCTAAGGGAGGGGAGCTTAGATTACATTACAGGAAACGCACAATATAATAAAAGAAAATAATGTAAGTAGCTGAACCTTTTTGCTATTGAGCACCATGAAAATTTAACACAATTTAGCCGATTTGTTTATTTTCACAATCGATTCACAAAGTCTATGATGAGGCGACCGCAGGAACGTCACTATTCGTGCAATCCTATCAATGAAGTACGACATTTTCTGGTGCAGATTTTATCGCCATAAATTATGAAACTTGATAGTCATGGATTTGACTGACAGCTGTCCGTCAAATTCCCGCCCCGCACCCCGCTCTGTACAGATTTTGTTCGCGATGTCTGTTCTATACGTAGTAATATTACTTCAATGGGAAAAACAAACATTTTACGGTATGTACCTGACACTTCGTAATATTCATACAAACTTACTTATGCTAGACCACTTTAGTATTATAAAACTGTAATTACAATTTCATTTCAGATGTGAATTATGGGCACAGTACCTACTGTTTCCCTGATGGGGAATGGTTTTCACCTGAGTTTCAGCTGAAATTGCACAATGGACATAAAGTTCTCTGTAGCAAACATTTCAATAAAACCTCATTTATTGACTACCCTACACTCGACAGCAAATAAATCGCACCACCCGCGACGCGAACTTTAAAGATTTTCTTTTGACACAATAATGGTGCCCCAACAACATTGGTGTTATTTGAAAGCCCAATAAATATCCTTAAAGAAAAACACATTTAATTTCTTAATAAATGATTAACATATACCATAAATGTGACTTGAAAAAAGACCTCACTTTGGGCTCACCTCTGGGATCAATTAGACCAAATTTTATGGTTATAAAACCAAATAATGATCACACGTGTCCTCTTTAACAGATGGATAGCGATTAATCCCAACTTAACAGTTTTATAGCCATAAAAGTTGGCTCAAGCGTAACTATCTATTTTTTGAAGAAGTGACTCTGGATTCTTCTAAAGAAACATTTTTGGGGTAAAAACCTTTCCTATAATGAAATGAAGTTTAGAACTAGGCTTTTGAATGGTACCAATATTGGTGTGAAGTGGGGATGCATACGTTTGAAAGTGCTTGTCGCGGGTGGTGCGATTTATTTGCTGTCGAGTGTATATCATTTAAGAAATTACATAAATTTGCTGTTCCTGAAATAAGAAATTTGGTATGTTTTATTCTTTTATTTGCTTCAACTTATTATTATTATTACTTTTAGGTTAGTTGTTGTATGTATATGTTACGGTCAAAGTGATAAATGTGAAAATTATGAATAATCGCCGGTTATTATGAATAATCACCGCATGATTTGGTAAATGTGATTAATATGAGGTCATTTATGTGTGTATAAAACTAAATGGGCGGCTTAGGGGTGGCCCAAGGGCCACCCCCGCGGCGGGGGCCCCGCCGCACCTTAACCTATTTTTTCACTTTAAATCAAAACATTATGTTATAGGCATCATGGAAAAGTAATATTATGCAAGAAACATTGCAAACTCATTATGCCAAATTATATTAATATATGATATCAAAACGTTCAAAAGTTTGGCTGTACACGAGCACGTACACAAGATGTTGTTCTCTTTTATGAAATTTGTTAGTACTAAGGTTGAATTATTAAATAATCACTGTTAAATGTGATTAATTTATCACTTTTACCGCGACTGTCGGTAATTATTCATAATAACCGGTTATTATTAATAATTTTCAATTTATCACATTAACCGTAACATATATATTGATGTTTTTAATTTCAGTTTGCGCCTGAAGTCATGTCATCAGACGTAGCTGAAGCAGGGCCATCTAACATATTGAATGATGTCAACCAACCACCTTGTGTTACTTCTGCAAGTAAGAAACCAAGCACAAGCAGTGCAGTAGAAAAAAGGAAATGAGCACCCGCGAGAAAAAACTGTTTATGAAGTGCAAGAAAAATGTCAAAAAGATATGGGAATTAAAAAGGAGATTTAAAAAAATTTAAAATAAACAGTTATTAGAAAAACTGACGAATGACGAGTCGGTTAATGAATTAATGAAAAAATTGACACCTACATTTGCTTTGATGTTGCAATTAGAGATGGGTAGTGGGTAAAAACCCATTTCACCCGATTGGGTTAAAACTGGGTGATTTGGGTAAAAACCCGGTTTTTACCCATTATCACCCATTCTGGTGGGTGAAAACAAAAATAGCGTTTTTTTAAAAGTGAGAAGTGGTATTTGTTGCTAAGGGGGCGTTCTAGTGTTACGTAATGCAATCTGGGGGGAGATGAGGTCTTGAAAAACGTTACAATGCGTTACAGTGGCGGAAGGGCGGTTCGATTTCAAGTTTTTAAGCAGAAGTACTTCGTAGTTGGTGTTGTTATTTGTAACTTTATACCGTAATGTCATCAAAGAGAGAGTTTGGCATCTTTGGCATCCCCCCCCCCCCCCCTCCATGTCCTTGCCATGATCACAAATTATTGTATTCCTACTAAATTTCTTCTAAATCGGTTCAACGATTCTTGAAATAACACAATTTTATAAAATAATTGGTCACATCATCATAACATGATCAATTTTACGATTTGGCCACGATATAATTGCATATTAGTGTTAAATTTGACTTATTACTTATTAATCAATAAACTTAAATGAGAAAAATTCAATAAAAATAAAGAAAAGATACCAATTGAAATAATTATAAAATTATTTGTTTTCACCCGGTGTAAACACTCACGGGTGGAATGAAACGGGTTTTTATTGGGTTTTTACCCTCATGTGGGTTTTTACCCGGGTGGAAACCCATCTCTAGTTGCAATCGCAAATTAAAAATTAAAAAAAAAAACCGAAGGGGAGAAGGTGGTCTACTGAAGAAAAAATTTTAGGACTGCGATTATTTAAGAGATCTCCTACATGCTATAGATTGATGCGAAGGTTATATAACCTTCCAGCACAGTCGACACTCAAATGTTTATTGAGTAAATTTTACCTACATGTAGACCGGTGTCAATAAAATTATATTTGATGTGTTAAAAGACGTTTCAAAAAAAGAAAAAGAATCAGACAACAGACAAGGAATACATTTTAACTTTTGATGAGATGTCCATTAAAAAAAATCTTTATTATACCTACCTAATTGAAAACAAGATATCATAGAAGGATACCAAGACCACGGACAGCAAGGCAGATGTAACCTTATTGCATCACATGCACTTGTTTTCCTATTAAGTGGTATTAGGAAAAAGAAGAAGCAACCTGTTGCATTTTACCTCTCTAGTGGCTATGTAACAGCAGATAGACTGGCAGTAGGTACATAAAAAAGAGGTAATTCAATTATCTTCTGTAAAGATACTAAATTGATCATGACTTTGTATTACATAAAATAATATACTTGATAAATATCGAATGTTTATTTACATGACTATGTCATAACAATGAAATCGCATGTTGCTAAGCAACCATAAAGAAGGTCAGACATGACACGCCTCCGCCGCGATTCCTGGCTGCAGCACTGCTGGCACCAGTGGCGCCGGCAGCAGCTGGTCTAGATGGCGTGTCCAGGTCAGATCGCCGTCCGTACGCACGACATAGTGCAGCTTGCCCAGGCGCTGTACCACTGTGGCAAATGTCCACTTCTGAGCGGAGCTTCCGTAAAGTCTAGCCTGCACTCTGTCTCCACAAACAAAATGTCTTGTATGTGAGGCCAATGTGTCATTAGTTCTCGATGGAGAGGTTGATGGGGTTTTGAGCATAGTATGAAGTCTAGTCCTTACTTCTCGGCCAAACATGAGCTCGTAAGCTGAGTGTCCACTAGCGCCAGGGGTACGCCTCAGTCGGTATTTAATCACTAAGAGTTTATCCATTAAGTCGCCTCTCTCCCCCGTCATTGCACGCAGTGCTCTCTTGATGGTCTGTACGAACCTTTCAGCTTGGCCGTTGGTCGCTGGGTGGTATGGTGCGGTTTTTCGGTGCGTTATTCCGCATTCTGTCATAAAATTTTCAAATTCTGTTGATGTGAATTGGCGGCCGTTGTCTGAAACTAATATATGAGGCATTCCGAAAGTAACAAATAATTCATTTAATTTTTTTATGCACCATGAACTTGTAGTGGTTTTTGTTGGGATAATTTCAACCCATTTTGAAAATGCGTCAACGATAATGAATAGATAATGTCCATTTGATGGACCTGCGAAGTCGATATGAACTCTTTGCCATGGACCGTTTGGTTCTTCCCAGTGATGAATAGGAGCTCGAGTTGGTTGATTCTGTTCTAAACGACATGCTCTGCAAGATTTGACCTTATTTTCTATGTCTTTGTCTATGTTCTTCCAATAAACATAACTACGAGCTAGTAACTTCATTTTCAGAATACCAATATGGCCCGCATGTAATTCGTTTAGTATCTGCATGTGTAAGTTTTTTGGAATAAATACCCTACTTCCTTTTAAAATGCAATCATTTTGTAGAGTAAGTTCATTATCATTGTACCCATAATGTTTCAGAGATCGTCCTGACTTTAGCGCTTCTAGTATAGGCTTAAGTTCATTATCTTTAGCAGTTTCTCGAGCGATGACTTGCGGCCCTATCTCCAGTGTGTTAATTTGCTGTATTTGGTACGCGCAATGCTGGTCTATTGAATTTTCTTTAACATTTTCTACAGGAAATCTGGATAGGTAATCTGCATTGGAGTTATTCTTTGAAGTTCGGTATTCAATATTGTAATCGAATCCAGATAAAAAATGTGCATAATGAAACAATCTCATGGTGCTGAGGGCTGGCAAGGTTTGGTTCGGGTGAAAAATCGAAGTTAATGGTTTGTGATCAGTAATCAGTGTAAACTTTCGACCGTAACAGTAATGGAAGAATTTCTTTAACCCCCAATGTATAGCTGTTGCTTCTTTGTCAATTTGACTATACTTCTTTTCACTTGAAGTTAAAGATCTCGACGCAAACGCGATTGGCCGTTCGGACCCATCAGGGTATCTATGAGAGAGAACAGCTCCCAATCCGAGCGGTGACGCATCAGTAGCTAGAACAAGTGGCCTGGCTGGATCAAAATATGTCAATACTCTTTCGCTAAGAATTTCTTTCTTTATATTATCAAAACTGGTCTGGCATTTTGAATTCCATATAAATTCCGTTCCTTTCTTCAGTAATTCATTCAGAGGGTTTGTAATTGCCGTTAGATTTGGTATGAATTTATTATAGTAATTTGCCATGCCGAGGAATGTACGTAATTCATTAACGTTCTTAGGTGGTTTCGTTTGGCATATGGCTTTTACTTTGTCTTTGTTTTTGTGTAAGCCATGCTCGTCAATAGTGTGACCTAGGTAGTTAATACTGCGTTTAAAGAAGTGACATTTCTCTTTATTCACTCGCAGATTGTTTTCTTTAAGTTTTAAAAGAACTCCTTTCAATCGTTGACATAATTGACTTTCAGATGATCCTTGAATAATTATGTCATCAAAGAAACATTTTACTCCGCTTAGTCCTTGAAGCAGTTGGTCCATAAATCTTTGCCAAAGACTTGGTGCTACTTTGACTCCAAACATTAGTCTATTAACCTTGTATGTTCCTTTATGTGTGCTAAGGGTTTGTAGTAAGGCGCTTTCTTCGTCCATTTCCATATTTAAGTATGCTTGCGTAATATCAAGTGTACAGAAAATTTTACCTCCATTCATCTCCGAAAATATGTCTTCAATTATTGGAATCGGATATTTTTCATCTTGGATAACTTTATTCAATGTTATCTTGTAGTCAGCGCAAAGTCGAATTGAACCATTAGGTTTTACAATTGGAACGATCGGCGTGCCCCAATCAGAATGATCAATTTTTGTAATTACGCCTAATTTGCAAAGGCGATCGATTTCTTCATCTACTTTCGGTTTAAGAGCGTAAGGGATTCTTCGAGGTTTTATAAAAATTGGTTGTGTGTTCTCTTTTAAATTGAGGTGTGCCTTGTAATTGGGGATTTTACCAAGATCAGTTCGGAATACTGAAGAGGCAAATTCTTCTAACACTTGGTCTAATATATTATTTTGAGGTACTGATTCAACTAATCGAACATCCGCTAGTTCAATGTTTAATTCTTTCATCCAGCTTCTACCAAATATTGGATCAACATTTTTGTCAATAATATACAGTTTACCGTAGAAATTTTGATGTTTGTAAATTCCTTTGATGTAAACGACTCCATAAGGTTTAATTATTTCTCCGGTGTAAGTTCTCAGTTTCATATCAGTTTTGAAAATCTTTTTATTGATATTCAGGGCATTGTAGTCGGCAAGGGACATCGATGACAATGAAGCACCCGTGTCAAATTCCATCTTAATTGTTCTATTTTCTATGGTGATAGTAATCATATATCTTTCTGTGACTTCACTTTTGATGAGGTTAATATCAGCTATGCTTTGATCACTTACAGAATTCAATCCATCATCAATCTGATTCGTCTGTGTCCGTTTCAAGCATACTCTTGCCAGATGTCCTACTTTTTGACATTTTCGACATGTAGAGTTGATTGCTCCGCATTCATTTGCACGATGATCAGGCTTCCCACAGCGAAAACATTTACCTGATAGGTCTTTAATTGACCTAGGTGATTTTCGATTCATATTCTGCATCGCTGGTTTTTTATTAGAACTGATTATTTTGTTGATGCAGTCAGTACGTTTTTCAATATCAGATGTAATTTTTAAGCTCTCTGTTTTACCCAATTCATTTGCTGAAGCTATTTGTAGTAATTTAGCAAAAGAAGATGTGTCCGGTTCTTGTAATATTTTCGTACGAATTTCGCCATCTTTAAGTCCTCGTATAAATTGTAGAGATAGGAAGCTTTCTGCGGTAGTTTTCTTGCAATTCATGCATTTGAATTCACAATTTGATGAAAGTTTCTTAAGTTCTGATGCATACATTGCAATGGTTTCATTCTCTTGTTGTATTCGGGAAATAAATTTATGTTGTAAAGCCCAAATGCTGGGTTTAGGGTCGATGTATTCGTCTAATATTGCGGTAAGTTCTTCATAAGTTTTATGTAGTGGATCGTCTGGTGCACACAGATCATATAATTTCTCATGAAGTTCTGGTGGTAATGTAGATAGCAGAATGTATATTTTTGTTCTAGGCTCAACGATTTTATTTATTAGAAAATATACCATCAATCTCTTATTAAAATTTCGAAATGATTCTTTTTCGTGTAATGGTTGAAATTGTAATTTCGGTACATGTCCAGTTGTAATGTTTGTAATCGAAGATGTATTTTGTGATTCCTCATGAGTGGATCTATTGTTCGTACGTAATTTCAAGAGTTTCGTTTTTAAAGTAGTACATAATTCTTCTATTTCGTACCTTTGTTGAATTTCCTGTTCTAACAATTCTTCGTCCACTTGAGATTCTATTTCTTCTTGTGTTTCTAGAAATTTTTGTAATGTATTTTCCAATGACTGTAGTCGTGATTCAATCTCTTCGTTACATAAGTTTTCCTGTACGTTCAAGTAATTTTCTGTTCGTGTAAGGGTTCCTCGTAGTGCAGCTCGCACTCTGGTGTAGTTTTTATTTGAATTCGGCATCCTTTCGCCAATTTATTACATAAAATAATATACTTGATAAATATCGAATGTTTATTTACATGACTATGTCATAACAATGAAATCGCATGTTGCTAAGCAACCATAAAGAAGGTCAGACATGACACTTTGTAAAATTGTTTTATCTAAATTGTATGATTTATAAAATATTTTTTCTCTTTTGTTTCAGATTTTGCATGAAGGCCTAAATGCTGGTCTTAGTGTTGCTGCTACAGTTTGCGACATGGATGGTGTGAATAGGCGAGCACTGGCTATACTGGGTGCTACAGCAGAAAACCCGTCTATAAAAATAGACAATGTGGAAGTAGCCACAATTTTCGATCCTCCACATTTAATAAAATGTTTCCGAAACATGTTTCTAAAATATGACATCGAGTGTGTAACAGATATAAATTCTGAAAATAAAGCTGGAGTTGGTAAGTTGCTTCTCTACCCGCGCAGACTGTAAATTAAACTGTGATTAGTAAAACGTAATATTATATTATTGTGATTTCAGGTCTTGCAAAATGGAGCCACATAAAAGAATTTTATGACATGGATAGCAGCAATCAGTTTTTTGTTTATGCACCCGCTTTAAGAATAGAACATTTAGACCCCAATACAAAGCAGAAGATGAGAGTAAAGTTGGCTACTCAAGTTTTGAGTCACACAGTTGCATCAGGAATGATGGCAAAAATAGCAGAAGGTAAACTGCAAATAATATTCTATATTATGCAAATAATAACAAATTATAAGTTTAATTTATTTTATATTGAGCCCACCACATTGATTAAAAGTGTATTTATTTACTTTCAGGTTCACTGTCTACTGAAGCCATCGCTACAGTCAACGTGATAGAGAATATGGACAAAATATTTGACACTCTCAACAGTGACTCCACAGATTTGAGGCGAGGAAAAATATTTTCCACAAATTTAAGGAAGAGCACACCACATTTGGATTTCATGAAAAAAATGAAAAGTTTTTTTAAAAATTTAAAATTTGTGGGTTCCAGCCGTGCACCACCTTCCAAAGAAGGATGGGTATGGACCTTAAATGCAGTAGAACAGGTGTGGAAAAACCTTATTAAAAACATAAAGATGTCCAGAGTCTGTCCACACGCAGGTTGCAACAAGACCCATTGGAAAACCTGTTCGGCTGCATTCGAGGAAATTGTGGCGCTAATCCAACTGCTGGTCAATTTGTTGCAGCTTTAAAAACAGCAATATTAACTAATTTAACTCATCAAGGCACTGGAAATTGTGAGAATGATAACTGCAATGCAATTATCAATAATTATAAAATGGTTTTAAGTAATCCGGTCACAAATATATGCACAGAAAGAAAAAACTTCTCCGTAGAAGAAGAAGAGGAACTACACTTCTCTGAAGAAGTTTTAACTGGGGAAATAAATGCTTGTGCATATGTTTGTGGCTTTTTGTATAAAAAGATCGAAAGTCACTGTAAATTATTAATGGGACAATATTATTTGATCCTCTAAAAACTAATTGATCTTTTTTGTATGTGCACATTTAAAAATAAATGATGTGTTATAAATTATATTTTATCTTTATATTAATTATTGGGTCTATATTAGTTGATCTACGGATAAATTATGAATGATCTTCATTTAACACTAGAAGTGCCGAAGATTACGACCCCCCTAAAAGCGCCGCTGGGTCAATTTTGTCCCAGCATGTATTTTGTAACATTTTTTAGTTTCAGGCATGAATATTATGGTTAAAACTATTTGTAGTATCCTTAAAAAAGGTTTATCTATGTAGTTAAACTTTAAAAATTTAAATGTATTCAATTTTAATTTTGAATTATTAAAAGTCAGATATTTTTGGTTTCATTTAAAAATAGTCACATAATATTACGTGGTGTTCTACTGTATTAAAATAATGAAATTACTACTTTAACTAGTCATTATTATTTTTAAAGGAAAAATAAATATTATTCTTACAAATAATAGTGCACATTTTGCACAAAGTTTTTTTGTATGGTTTTTAATCTCTCTGGTGTACTATGTGTTTAGGAATTTTATAGGTATAGCCTGACCAGGAACATATAAAAACCCTGGCATAGAGGCGCGTCAATTGCATTTGATAGTGCAACACTGAGTACAGTCGTACCTGTTTTAAATTAATAGGCTACCTTTATGTATCAGGATTCAGTATTCAGGATTACGGGCTAATTTGATATTTTCATAAATTAACAAAAAAATATTATTATAGGTAACCTGGTTTAAATAAATTAAATGAAACCATCAATCGAGCTAGTAGGATTTATTTTATTATTCATCAATAATCAAATTCAGAACTTGAATATTCAACTGCAATGTCTGCTCATGAACGCTTCAAACTCGGTACTTCTTTCCCAATTCCATAAAATTCAACACTTAGAGTGACAAAAAACTTTCAAATAGGTAGTTGAAACAAACCACAGCTAATTTTCATAGTGGACTGTACTACACGATAAACATGTCAGTCAATTTGACAACCTTTGTCGGAAACATTATTCAATGAAAATATTGTCCGAAACCTTAGTATTTCTCTTCGACAAATACTTTAACACATAGTGAACCACTTTTCTTTCACGACTATAAAAAAATTTTAGCAATTTAATTCATAAAATCAATTGCGTACATTTAAAATAAAGTTTGTTTACACTTTGACAGCAATAGACTGACATGCAAGGTGACATGTCAATGAAGTTTTCAGTTACTGTTGTAGAAATTAGTACCATTAGTTTTCCGCAACATGGCGAGGGTTTTTATGTTCCTGGTCGGGCTATATGGTTATTTTACTGTTATCTGTACACAAACAGTGAAGTTTTTTACCAATTACAATGAAAAGTATGTACGTTTAATTTTCAAATTTTTATAAGTCACACATTTAAAAAATGTATCAAATCATACAATGTATGAACTGGCTTATGTCTAGAAGCCACCTTCCTACTAATATTATAAATGTAAAAGTTAATAAATATTGATGAATTGAAGGATGGATGGACTGATGAATGGATAGGAAGGATGGACGGGTGGATATATGCCTGGAACTTAAATTAAGTGAGTATGGATTCATGGTTAGATCGATGGATGTTTTTTCACTCTTTTACGCAAAAAATACTAAGCCGATCTTAATAAAACTTCGCAGTTTTATTGTTAATACTTCAGAATTACATAATATAAGCTATAATTTAAAATAATGTTCAGTTATTTGGTCAAAAAGCAAAGATAAGTGTCAAGAAATTAGGTCTTTCTATGATAAACTTAATTTCTCACGTGTGAAGTCATAGGCAAAAAGTAGTACAATATATTTACATTTCTGCATTGTCACGAGTCACCTAAACTCTCCTCACCTCTCTACTTTCGTATCTCCTCGAAACAAGGACTCTTCATCGAATTATTGTGGCAAATACCAGGGTGGGACAAAAATGACCCAGTGGCGCTTCTAGGTAAAACCGATTTTTAAAAATTTTCTATTAATGTTATATTATCAAAAACATTAAAAAATGATAAAATTAAATAAATCAGTAAAAGTCAAAAAGTTTCATGGACTTTCGTTGAAAAATAAAAAAGTTAGAGACGATCAAACTCGCGAGTGGGACAAATATGGGACGGCGGCCTTTCTAGTGTTAAGGTAACATAATATTTATGTATAACATAACTACTCTTCTACACTCAGCGGCACGGAATTTGGCCCAAGCCTAAACAACCAGATATGAGGCCAAATAGGTGTTGTATACCTAAGTTTCGTGTGACATGTTAACAGAACATTTGTTTTTGTGAATTTAAGAGCCTAGATTTAAAAAAAAATTCGTCTGTTTAACTTTTGTGACGCTAGAAACGCATTTCGTTGTTGGAGCGCAAAGAGTACGGGTAAGTTTAAATTCGATATTGAATGTTGTAAGGGCTTGGCGTTATCTTTTTCGTTTTTAAATTAATCTTAGAGTTATTCTAGTTTCCATATTTTGAGAATAATGCCCATTACTCCAGCTCAAGTTGCTCAAATAGTGTTGCTTAGAAGTCAAGGGCGTATGCAGCGGGAGATGGCTGAAACTTAAAATTTATCGCGTACAAACTTAAGATATGGGTTAAAACGGCATGACCAGACCGCCCTTTATACAAGAAGACCAAGAAATGGGGAATTAAGGTGTATGTCAGCGCGCGATGACCGGATTATCGTACTTGCAATATCAAGAAATCGGGTTCTCGCTGCGGTTGAGATACGCCAGCGTTTACAAACAGCAAGCCCAGTGAATGTCACTGAGCACACAATAAGAATAAGGATGGAGGAACATAACCTGCATACTCGAAGACCAGCTCGAGGACTAGAACTTCTCTCATAACTTCGCGAAGTGCGACCTACGTTTTCTAGAGAACATGCAAATTGGACGTTAGACTAATGGAGTAAAGTTCTATGGATCGATGATTGCAGAGGCACCTTAAAAGCTTCAGACGGCCGTGGAAGTGTATGGAGAAGGTGCAGAGAAGAGTTAGTACGCAAACAGACAGTTTTCATAAAGAGTTTACTCCATTAGTCTAACGTCCAATTTGCATGTTCTCTAGAAAACGTAAGTCGCACTTCGCGAAGTTATGGGAGGAGTTCTAGTCCTCGAGCTGGTCTTCGAGTATGCAGGTTATGTTCCTCCATCCTTCTTCTTATTGTATGCTCAGTGACATTCACTGGGCTTGCTGTTTGTAAACGCTGGTGTATCACAAACGTAGTGAGAACCCAATTTATTGATATTGCAAGTACGACAATCTGGTCATCGCGCGCTGACATACACCTTAATTCCCCACTTTTTGGTCTTCTTGTGTAAGGGGCGATCTGGTCATGCCTTTTTAACGCGTATCTTAAGTTTGTATGCGATAAATTTAAAGTTTCAGCCATCTCCCGCTGCATACCTACGCCCTTGACTTCTAAGCAACACTATTAGAGCAACTTGAGCTGGAGTAATGGGCATTATTCTCAAATTATGGAAACGAGAATAACTCTAAGAATATTTTAAAAACATAAAAGAAAACGCCAAACCCTTACAACATTTAATATCGAATTTAAACTTACCCGTACTCTTTGCGCTACGACAACGAAATGCGTTTCTAGAGTCAAAAAAGTTAAACAGACGCATTTTTTTATGAATCTAGGCTCTTAAATTAACAAAAACAAATGTTCTGTTAACATGTCACACGAAACTTAGGTATACAACACCTATTTGGCCTGATATCTGGTTGTTTAGGCTTGGGCCAAATTCCGTGCCGCTGAGTGTATTATTTAGTAAACAAAAATAATATTTGATCCTCTTTTTTAGTTATTGATCTTTAATTTTGTTAATTTGATGATTTTTATATCAAGTTTGCCTTTTAATATTGATCACCTAATAAATGTATTTCGATCTAAGTATAACTTAACTTTAAAATAATATTTTGATCTAACTAAAAATATTATTGGTTAATATTTTTAATTAAAAAATATCTTTTAATTTACGCGGTACTAAGTTTGTGGTTGAGTGACAATCGTCCGTCATTGGTCGTTTACTGAGTTGGCCAAGGGCTTAGCGGCCAATAAGCAAGCAGAATGGTACATTGCCATGTTTGTTTAAATTACAAGCTTTGCTTAGTTTGGGACTAGAGGCGCTGTGTAAAATAATTTCTTACTTCTGACATCATAATTTTTACCTGATGTAGCGCGCATACGAGGTGTATTCCGTTAGGTTGGCTAAACGCCAGCGGGTCGGTCCTATTATGTTGCCTGGACCGACACGGCCACGGCCAATAGGAGCGCTTCCCGCCTACGCCTCGGCATCGGACTGCGCTCTGCGCCACAGTATAATATATATGGCATGTATTTAAATGATCTTTTTAAATTAGCAAAAACGGCAAATAAAAAAATCTATATGGTCATCTATTTTAATGATTGATCATCTTTCTATGAGACATAAAATAAATGAAATCGATCGATATTTTAACCTCTTTTGAACTACGCAAAAAAATTTTGAGATGTAAAAATTATATCTGATCGTTACTTGTTGGTCCTCAAAAATAAGAGAAATGAGCACCAAATATTCAATATTGTGATACTTTTTTAAATAATTCGATTTGTATAAATTATTTTTTGTCTTTAACAAATAATCTTCAAAATAATTATGTTATGGTACTTATTTATATTAATTTGTAGTCAAAGGATGTAAACTATTGAAAGGCACTTGATATTAAATATTTATTTTTTATTAAAAAAGCATACCTAACACGTTCACACTGCGTTATCGGGTCGAATTGACCTTAGGTGCTGGATGCGTTGGTGGGGGATGGATATATTCGGTCTTTTCAGTAGCACAAAAGATAAATATTGTTTTGCAATTGTTTCGTCTAACAGTAAATATTTGGAAAAAAAAACTTTTCAGGTCCTTACGATCCGATGTCGCACTAAAAGTAAAAAAATATCGTTTAGTGCTTTTTATTTTATCGTTTAGTGCGTTGACAGATGACTCTATGGTCACTGATCACGATCGTGATCGGTATACTAAGAGAAAATCAACCTTGCGTTTTGAAAAAAAATAAAGAGGTAAAAATTATGATGTCGGGTTCAGGGATGCCAGAAGTAAGAAATTATTTTACAAAGCGCCTCTAGTCCCAAACTAAGCAAAGCTTGTAATTTAAACAAATATGGCAATGTACCATTCTGCTTGCTTATTGGCCGCTAAGCCCTTGGCCAACTCAATAAACGACCAATGACGGACGATTGTCACTCAACCACAAAGTACCGTGTAAATTAAAAGATATTTTTAATTACAAATATTAACCAATAATATTTTTAGTTAGATTAAATATATTTTTAGTTAACCAATAATATTTTTAAATAGATCAAATATATTTTAAAGTTAAGTTATACTTAGATCGAAATGTATTTATTAGGTGATCAATATTAAAAGGCAAACTTGATATAAAAATCATCAAATTAACAAAATTAAAGATCAATAACTAAAAAAGAGGATCAATTATTATTTTTGTTTACTAAATATTAAAAGAGTATGTTAAACATAAATATTATGTTACCTTAAATGAAGATCATTCATAATTTATCCGTAGATCAACTAATATAGACCCAATAATTAATATAAATATAAAATATAATAAAAAAAATCATTTATTTTTAAAAGTGCACATACAAAAAAGATCAATTAGTTTTTAGAGGATCAAATAATATTGTCCCAATATATATGAGCTAAAGCAGTACGGAAACTTAGCCCTTTCGGCGAGTTAAATACCTACACTTCAACTGAGTGTTAGGGTTGGCACTCTTAATCTTTATAAAATTAATAAGGTTCTTACTTACTTATTTATTAAAACGTTTATTTAGGTTTTTTTTTTAATTATAAAGTACCTAATGGAATAAATTAATTGACTAAGTAGGTAGTTAACAAAAAAATAAAACGTTAATTAGGTTCTATAATGATCGAATACATAATCGAATAAATTCATTAAGTACTATTAGAGGCCGGTAGAAGATCTATTCTCATAAATAAAATACCGGATACTTACTTTCACATACCTATTGCCTCATTTTAAATACAGTTCATCACTTAGTACAAAAGCGCGCGGAGCAAATCACTTTATCAAATAGAACACATAAATTGTTAAAAAGCGTAATTACGTAATTTAAAAAGAACAATTACAAAATCAGATGTAAGCACTTTATTTAAAAAGTAATATTTAATCATTTTTACAATTCAGAATTATTACGAAGTTTAAAAAATGAAAGTTCTGGTTTTGAAGATGTATTCAAGCAGCCGCGTAGCCGTATACTACGCAATACACTCGTGGCATGTTTTTAAAAATACAGCGGACAGCGCATGCAATAAAATTATTACCTATTAAAAACACAACGCGCGCGACACCCGCGACGGATGGACTGCGAGGTTCGCTTAGAGCTCGTGTAAAGCGTGCGTCTGTGTGCGTGAGTCTGATTTCGAGCGTTTGTATGAAGCTTCCGTACTGTTTTGATTTATCTCTGTGTCTGCGCGCCCCCTCTCGCGACGCTCCCATTGTTAGTTTTTAGGGTTCCGTAGCCAAATGGCAAAAAACGGAACCCTTATAGATTCGTCATGTCTGTCTGTCTGTCCGTCCGTCCGTCCGTCTGTCCGTCCGTCCGTCCGTCTGTCCGTCCGTATGTCACAGCCATTTTTTTCCGAAACTATAAGAGCTATACTGTTGAAACTTGGTAAGTAGATGTATTCTGTGAACCGCATTAAGATTTTGATGCAGAAATAAAATAAAAAAAAATATTGGGGGCTCCCCATACTTAGAACTGAAACTCAAAAATTTTTTTTTCGTCAAACACATACGTGTGGGGTATCTATGGATAGGTCTTCAAACATGATATCGAGGTTTCTAAAATACTTTTTTTCTAAACCGAATAGTTTGCGTGACAGACGCTTCCAAAGTGGAAAAAAGTTGCTCCCCCCCCTCCCCCCCTCTAACTTCTAAAATAAGAAAATGAAAAATCTAAAAAAACATATTATTATGATGTACATTACTATAAAAACTACCAACGAAAATTGTTTTGAACGAGATCTAGTAAGTAGTTTTTTTTAATACCTCGTAAATCGTAAACCGCTTATTACCGCGTAATCTTTCATACAAATAACTTAAATTAAAAAATAATAATTTTAATTCATAAATCAATGGTACGGAACCCTTTGTGCGTGAGTCCGACACGCACTTGGCCGGTTTTTGTTAGAGACAGTAAGCCGTACGAAGCCGCCACGTATAGACTGATTTTTAGGCTAACATTGCCATATTATAAAACTTGTGCCATTTTGTGAAATAATTTGTGTTTTCTGTAGTAACGAACGTTACAAGTGGCGCCCAATTTTTTTTCAAATCGCAAGGTTGATTTTATCTTAGTACACCGATCACGACCGTGATCAGTGACCATAGAGTCATCTGTCAACGGGTTGATTAGACCCGATAAAAGCACTAAACGATATTTTTTTACTTTTAGTGCGACATCGGGTTACGACCTGACCTGATAAGTTTTTTTTCCAAATATTTGCTGTGTTTGACGCAAACATTTGCAAAACAATATTTATCTTTCGTATCTACTACTAAATAGACCGAATATATCCATCCCGCACCAACGCATTCAGCACCTAAGGTCAATTCGACCCGATAAAGCAGTGTGAACGTGATAAGTATGCTTTTTTAATAAAAAATAAATCTTTGAACATCAAGTGCCTTTAAATAGTTTCCAACCTTTGACTACAACTTAATAAAAATAAGTAGGGTAAACCGTATAGCTATTGCCCACTTAAAGATTTCAAACACATTGAGATGAAAAATTAAAGAAAGTATTTTAATTATCGACCATTTATGACTTTTTTCTTATAACTCAATAAACTGTTAAACAGAATATCAACAGTTTTTAGTTAAAACTTACGTAACTTAGAAAATATTGAAATAAATTTAAAATCCTCCAAAAAGTACAGTTATTGCCCATTACTTACACTAATTGCCCACATTAAAGCACAGTAATTACCCAGTATCTTAAAACAAAATAATCAATTTTAAAATGACAAAATAGGCTTTAAATTAACAAAACAAAACATTAAACTTAAATTCTAGTACTTCAAAATTTCAAAATAAATTGCGTTTGGCCTTATTAACATATTATCAAATATTTCTTGAGCTGATGTTGATGAGTCAGAATCGGTAGAGACAGAATCATCTACTTCAAAACATAGATGACGCAAAAATTTGAATTTTATATCTAAATTTTATATGTATTTATTTTTTTATCTTCTTTGATATCAGTTGAAGTGGTTACTCAGAATGTTCAATTAGCTGTTGGTTATTCTTCCCTAAAGTTGTATCTATTTCCTTACAATTAACATTTTCACTAGTAGATTTAACGTAGGATTTTCATTTTTTGTATTTGCGTTTGAATTTTTATCAATTTTTTCAAGCAAAACCATATTTTTCAGCAATTCATCTTGTAGATAAATTGTTGGATACATCTTGTACAGCTTCGATCGCTTTTTGCAAATTTTCTATGCTATATTGTACTTTCGGAGTCTTTGGCATTCTGAAAATGAAACATTAAAAGCCATTTCAATAATTATGCCTGTAAATTGCAAAACAAGTCTAGCAATGAGCAACTTAAACACTGTTACTGCATGGTGGCAACACTCTAATAATAAATGCCCTGGGCAATAACTATACATTAACATATGGCAATAACTGAAATGATGGTGGGCAATAACTAAAAATATACAGATTTACGTGCAGTGATTACCCACCTTTAAAATGACCGTTAGAAATCAAATTTTATCAGTTATTTTCATTGATAATGGAGAAAACACTTATAATTTCATCATGACTATACACCATTAGTTGAATATTAAATAACTTGCAAAAAAAATTTAACCTCTAAGCAAGTAATTCCTTAGTAAAATTGTTAAAGTCTTTACCTGTTTGAGTAACATTTTCACCCGTCTTGACAAAATCCGCCATAACTGTTTTTTTAAGTGTTTCCTATTGTAAATTTTAAATCTACTGTACATTGATCTCGGAGCCATCTACTTAGTAAATTCAAATCTAACTAGAGTGATTCAAAGTCGGCACCTGACAATATTATTCTTAAAGCGGGCAATCACTACCAGTGGGCAATCACTCTCTGGTTTACCCTACCATAACATAATTATTTTGAAGATTATTTGATATAGACAAAAAATAATTTATACAAATCGAATTATTTAAAAAAGTATCACAATATTGAATATTTGGTGCTCATTTCTCTTATTTTTGAGGACCAACAAGTAACGATCAGATTTAATTGTTACATCTCAAAAAAATTTTGCGTATATCAAAAGAGGTTAAAATATCGATCGATTTCATTTATTTTATGTCTCAAAGAAAGAGGATCAATCATTAAAATAGATGACCATTTAGATTTTCTTATTTGCCGTTTTTGCTAATTTAAAAAGATCATTTAAATACATGCCATTATTAATTACTTATTAATTATTGTAGTCTCAACATGATAAATTACGTAGAACATTGTGCGATAGTAATTAAGACGATGTTAGAAAAATAGGCCATGAAAGGAATGTTTACATACAGATAATGCAAAACCTTCATAAAGTAGACTCTAGCTTTTTAAATCAATGCCCTTCTCATTGGGAAACACTGTAATTTATGTAAAAACATATTTAAAGGCACTGGGTCTCTATCAGAAGGAACTCTAGGGGTGGAATCTCCATTGGCGTGGGTTAGCGGGCAAGGAGATAATATGTTGGATGGTTGACAATCACTTTCCCTACAATTTAACGTTCCACCAAACTCAATACGCTTTCAAAGATAACCTCGTAGCCGCTTGCTCACACTTGACATGACAAAACTGATTGACAGTTACCTTTTTCTGCGCATCAGTCGGGTGTTACGTTTAGGAATCACAAACCTCCCGCTTTACAGATTTATACAGATAACATAATATTAAGATTGGTACTATTAATTATCAATAATAATTTGCAGCATCTGTGTCCGGCGCCGACATATTAATTACTGATGTTAAAACAAATGTTCACATTTTCACAATATTCAAGGAATATAATTAAAAAAGAAGCCTTGAACTATTGTAATCTCAACATGATAAATTACGTATAGCCTGACCAGGAACATAAAAACCCTGGCATAGAGGCGCGTCAATTGCATTTGATAGTGCAACACTGAGTACAGTCGTACCTGTATTAAATTAATAGGCTAATTTTATGTATCAGGATTCAGGATTACGGGCTAATTTGATATTTTCATAAATTAACGAAAAAATATTATTATAGGTAACCTAATTTAACACGCTCACTGCGTTATGAGGTCTAAAAAGCCACATGCAGAACTTATCGCATGTGCGGCAGTCATAATCGCGTTCTCTCACTCTGTGCGGGGGGCGACTATTTTAACATTTCTATGAGTACAACA
Source organism: Ostrinia nubilalis (assembly GCF_963855985.1). NCBI lineage: Eukaryota > Metazoa > Arthropoda > Insecta > Lepidoptera > Crambidae > Ostrinia > Ostrinia nubilalis. The sequence continues at coordinate 13,540,278 of NC_087100.1, read as the reverse complement.
GAGACAAATATATCAAATTGCTTCTCTTACGAAGCCTAGCATAATGACGTAGACAATATTGTATGAGGTCGATTAGGTCCCATACGCACTGGATAGAAATTAATCACGTTCAGTGCGCCGTGAGGTCTGAACTGCCTCAAAAATTGCAGGCCTCATAACCGCACAGGGTGAGGCGCGGGCGCCGCGCATTTAGAGTAGTGATGTGATAAGTTTCGATACGGACGCACGCTGTTAGCCGGTGACACATTAACACTGACTTTTTAACTAAAAATGGCATTTGTATACACTTAACGCACGTATTTATTTCAGGTATTCCTAGTGGCAGATAATAATAATAATAATAATAAATATTTTTGGACATTTTACACTGCGCTTCTAGTCCCAAACTAAGCAAAGCTTGTACTATGGGTACTAGACAACGGATATAAACATACTTAAATACTTTTTTTTTGTAAATACATACATATTATTATACATAGAAAACACCCAGTCCAATACAAACAAATATGTTCATGCACACAAATACTGTGCGGGAATCGAACTCGCAACCTCCGGAATAGTAGTCCGTTTCGAACCACTACACCAAACGGCCGACAATGATGTGCTGAACATTCGCTTAAAAAAGGTGGTCAACGAAAGCGCTGCGTAGGTTGCTACGAGACAGATTAAGACTAACACTAATTAGCACTCAGGCTGCAAAAAAAAACTATAAAAATTGTAACTTTTTGTGTTCTGTGTGACAAATCCTACTGTTTGCCCTGTTTTGATGAAAAACACTTTAATTAAAAACAAATATTATAATTTTATGGTAACTGAAATTTTGTTTTATTCCCATCCCTAGTCGAGACACAAATTGGACTTTCTTTCAGTGCGAAATGAGGCAGAAAAGATGTCATATATATTTTTTTAATTTATTCAATACCAAAATGTCATAACTGCGGGCGAAGCTAGTTTATGGTTAAACATCTATTTAAGTTTATAATAAAAAAGTTTCAAGCCAATATTGTCTTTTCTGAGCTATATTTAAAGTATTTTTAGAAACAATATTTTGTGAGGCAGAAAAGGTCTCATACGCACTGTAAAGAAGTTCAATATTGACTCGAAAAGACCTCATACGCACTGGCTGAAAGTCTACGAAAAATGGTATCGCAGTGAGCGTGTTAAATAAATTAAATGAAACCATCAATCGAGCTAGTAGATTTATTTTATTATTCATCAATAATCAAATTCAGAACTTGAATATTGTCTGCAATGTTTGCTCATGAACGCTTCAAACTCGGTACTTCTTTCCCAATCCCATAAAATTCAACACTTAGAAAGTGACAAAATTTTTAAAATAGGTAGTTGAAACAAACCACAGCTAATTTTCATAGTGGACTGTACTATACGATAAACATGTCAGTCAATTTGACAACCTTTGTCGGAAACATTATTCAATGAAAATATTGTCCGAACCCTTAATATTTCTCTTCAACAAATACTTTAACACATTGTGAACCACTTTTCTTTCACGACTATAAAAATATTTTAGCAATTTAATTCATAAAACCAATTGCGCACATTTAAAATAAAGTTTGTTTACACTTTGACAGCAATAGACTGACATGCAAGGTGACATGTCAATGAAGTTTTCAGTTACTGTTGCCATTAAAAGAAATTAGTACCATTAGTTTTCCGCAACATGGCGAGGGTTTTTATGTTCCTGGTCAGGCTTATAGAACATTGTGCAATAATAATTACACTTCTCTGAAGAAGTTTTAACTGGGGAAATAAATGCTTGTGCATATGTTTGTGGCTTTTTGTATAAAAAGATCGAAAGTCACTGTAATTTATGTAAAAAAATTATTAATTACTTATTAATTATTGTAGTCTCAACATGATAAATTACGTAGAACATTGTGCGATAGTAATTAAGACGATGTTAGAAAATAGGCCATGAAACAATGATATTATAGAACTAAGAACTATAGATATGTTACGTTCATAGAAATTACGATTTTAATCCGTGCCGAGCTATTCCAAATTGCACACATTGACAAATGTAACTGATAAGTGAAACAAAAGATACGAAATAGCACGCAAATGAAAGAGATAGCTATAGTTTTAACGATTCTGCACTAACTAATCTATGTCCGCAGCGCACGCATCCTTATCGCTCTAACGTCAAAACAAGATCGCTTTCTCTTTCTTAACTTGAACATGGCGCATGGCGTCTTGATTGTTTGCATAAATAATTGAAAATATAAATACTAAATAATTTTGCATAATCACATGTGGTAAGAGATCCCTTGTATTTTGTTTACTTTAGAGTCATAATTGGTACACTTTCGAAACACACACGATGGCATTTTTTATTTATTTTGGTAAGAACACAGGAACTTACGGTGTGGTACACGCGATTGCGCACGACGCAGGCCACACGAAGACTAAACACAAGACGTCCCAATTGGGACGTATTTGAGTATTCACAGCGCGAGCGCTTATAACATATCTGCTTTTGTTTTTATATAATATCATTGCCATGAAAGGAATGTTTACATACAGATAATGCAAAACCTTCATAAAGTAGACTCTAGCTTTTTAAATGAATGCCCTTCTCATTGGGAAACACTGTAATTTATGTAAAAACATATTAATTACTGATGTTAAAACAAATGTTCACATTTTCACAACATTCAAGGAAAAAAAGAAGCCTTGAACTATTGTAATCTCAACATGATAAATTACGTAGAACATTGTGCGATAATAATTAAGATGTTAGAACAAATAGGCCATGAAAGGAATGTTTACATACAGATATTTTTCAAGTCACATTTATTGTATATCGCGTTTATGTTAATCGTTTATTAAGAAACTAAATGTGTTTATTAATGCACTGAATAGAAAAATTTATATTATACATAATATTGTGGTCTAAATGTTCTATTCATAAATAAATAAAGAACATTATTCATGGTACTACTATTTTTATTATTTTTAGTAGCTGTTTCTCATAATTAAGTAACCTTTACGTGTAATATCTTTCAATAAGCTGTATTTCTAATGTGTTTTCAATTGTTTTAGTATCATTTTCTCTTAATGTAAAGAAAAAGATTGTAGCTTCATTAAAAGATATTACAAGTTTGAATTCTAGTTACATACCTATATACCTAGATTAAAATTACTCCACTATTTTTAATCAGTGCACAAACTTTTAGGGCAACTTAGCGTGTCAAAAAACTTTTCTTGTGGGATTGGTCTCATACGAAAAGCTCTTGGCGGGCTTAGTTACTTCTGAAAAGTTTGTGCATTGATTAAAAATAATGGTAGAACATAAAATACGTAGCCATAATATGCACAGATTAAATACCGCCTTAGTACCAAAGTCACTCACTAGATGGCGTTAAGAAAAGTCCAGTTTTTTTTCTATGGAGTCGCCGTTCGCTTTTGTGCAAAGTGATGAATTGTATCTAAACTATGGCAATAATATAATGTATAAGATGAGTATCCAGTGTTTTATTTACGAGAATAGATCGACCGGCCTTTAATAATACTTAATATTACAAATGCGAAAGTAACTCTGTCTGTCTATCTGTCTTGCTTTCACGCCTAAACCACTGAACAGTAGGCCTAAGATGCGCGCCGTGATAACTTTTATCGACGTCAAAATGTATGGGCAAAACCGATAAAATGGCATGATAACCGCTTATCGCGGCGCGCATCTTAGGCCTACTGATTTTGATGAAATTTGGCATAGAGATAGTTTGATTCCCGGGAAAGGACATATAGGATAGATTTTATCCCGGTTTTTGAAACAGGAACGCGCGCGATAAAGTTTTTCTGTGACAGACTTAATTCCACGCGGGCGAAGCCGCGGGCGGAAAGCTACTAACTTGTATTTCAAGTCAAATCCTTTAAAAATACAAGGTGTCTCAAAAGAAAGTTTACATTTTATTAGCTTACTGCGTGAACGCAACAAATCCGAGGGGTGCGGGGGTTTTGTCAATCAGTAGCCTGGCTCTTTGGAATTTAGGTGCTATGGAGCATTCATCGGGAGTGTAGCCTGTACGCGACGAACCAAACCATTCAATTCAGACGGTCGGATTGCTCGGATCAAACTCCTCGCAGCTCGCGCTTCCCTCGACCAAAAATTGGTGGGGCGCTCCTTCGTGGATGAAACGAATTATAGGAATAGCTAAAGCCTGGTCCGTGAGCACGTAGAATTTTGTCCAAGACCCCAAGCTACCCATCCTTATCGCTCGCGCGTAATTATGTTGCTGTCGCGCTCGCGCACTCACTGCGGGCGCCCGTCGCACAGTCGCGATTCTACGTGCTCACGGACCAGGCTTTAGGTAATACTGCTTACAGGATGGTTGATGGGTATGTACTGTTCAATCTGCCAGAGATCGTCCTTGAAGGAGTCGAAGTTGTCTTCGAAGATGGTCTGTCCTGCGCACGCTTTGCCACCGCGGATGCGCGTCGCTGACGGTCGGCAGTCAGGCCTGCTGAACTCTGGAATTGTTACCAACCACTTTAATCTAAATTCTTAATATTAGTTACTCTTTCAATGGTTGCAATTTGAAATTAAATCAGAAGTTACGTAAGAAAATTTTCAATCATGTTGTCACAACAGTGTTAGATTGATTGGGAGAAGTAGGGATTCTTGGATGGGAAAACTTGGAGTGCAAGTGTGGTTTTGTTAACCGGTCGACGAAGCACATGATGTCGTGCCCTGCGTGCCCAAACAACTGCACACAGGAAGATTTAATGAAGGCTACTGACAACGCCACTCTTGTAGAGGAGTTTTGAGCTGACACTGTGTAGGTTTGTTGTTGACACGAGAAGAAGAAGTGTTATATTTTTTCAGCTGGAACAGCGAGATTTTATCGCATCTCTTGAGATGCAGGTTCAAGGTAACGAGATCTATCTAGGTATCTCAATCTGTTGAGAAAGATAGGTATTGAGGTGCGGAAGGAAAATGACAATTTATGCTACTGGAGAATCGATAGGCCTCGTTGGGAAGGTCGTCAGTCAATCTAAATATACAGGGTGGAATTTTGTAATGCCACCTGGAGGGAAAGTACTCTTATGTAGAAAGAAAATTATACTCAAAGAAAACATTTCTTTATTTTTAAATATAATTTTTATTGATAAATTTTCTATCTACAATATTAAGAGTACTTTCCCTCCAGGTGGCATTACAAAATTCCACCCTGTATAACTCAAAGGACTGACTGACTGACATAGTGATCTATCAACGCACAGCACAGCCCAAACTACTGGACGGATCGGGCTGAAATTTGGCATGCAGGTAGATGTTATGACGTAGGCATCCGCTAAGAAAGCATTTTACGAAACTCCACCCCTAAGGGGGTAAAACGGAATCCACGCGTACCAAGTCGCGGGCGGCCGCTAGTGACTCATAGAATTACACAATTTTTGGTTATAAAACCCTAAAGCTAGAAGTTTTTAGGAAGATATCTCACCAGTGATAGTATAGGTGCGGAAAGTGTACCCCGCCTTCTCGTCGTTCACCACAAGAACGCAGTAGTTGACGACGTCGCCGACTTTCAGTTGGGCGTCTGGATTGTCGTACACCCATTGCCCGTTGGTTGCCTGGGTGATTATGCCATTAAGTCTGCCTACCTCCGCGCCGCAGGAGGAGATGGCCCTGTTTACATTCCCTTGGAAATCGAAGAGGGACATGCTAGGGTAATCTAGAAGCAAACAAAGCAAAGTCCTCAATTCGATTCCTAGTTTCGTCAATTTGGGAAATAAGGTAAAAATGTGCTCTGGTAAGTTTTTTACGTTAATTATATTGCTGTTACTGTTCAAGCAATCGGGCAGATAAAAAAATATAGGATAGTAGGTACAATCTTTTTTTAGTTTAGGGGAATAACTTTTAGCAGTATCGTAGACTTATATTGAACTTAATTATAGCTCTTCTGGAATTGAAAATTAAAAATAAATTTAAAAGTAATTTTTAGATAAGGCCCCAAATAAAATGTAGCTTATTTAGTCTACTGATATCATACATATTAGTAGGTAAATAAATATAAAGTTTTGGTATCTGTATAAGGTTCCTTAAGAATGTTTGTGTTTACTTAAGTAGGTATTGGATACACAAACAAAATAAAAGTTTATGGACCAAATAAATAACTATAATAAATAAACATTTATTGGAAGTCGTTTCATAAGCAATACTTTATCCGTGTGGCGGTAAAAAACCCGGCTTTTAATGTTTACTAAATAAAAAGCTGTTTTCAAGGGCACTAAATATTTAAAATAAATTAACTTACCAGGTATGGATGCCCTGAATCCTTTTGGGCAAAAAGCCTCGATTTTGACATCAGGAATATTGAACTTCAGTGCAGGGGTCAATTTCCCAAACACATTTTTTGAGCGGCGTAGCTGAAAATCATAATTATGTTTTTTATGACATAGAACTTTGATTTTTTTTTACACGAAAATATACAGAGGTTCCATTTTGAGGACAACATTATTAATGAGTATTTTATTTTACAAATTCGACAAAAAATAATTGAACTAAGCGTTTCTAATTTTGGTGCAGTGTCCACATCCTTAATTTCTTACAATATGTATTTTTTTAGCTGAAGATCAAAACAGAACTTAGGGAAAAAGTATATTTTTGGATTATACAATCTATCTATTATCTAAGATTACCAAATTAAGCAAGTTTCCCAAATAACTGTGATTAAGTCACGTCCTTAAGTTTTGTCCGCGAAAAATTTATGATTTTGGTGTCAATAATGAAATAGCTCGTCAGTTTCTTTAAAGATCAAACAGGATTTAAACACTCCCATCATTCGTTAGGTTTAGTACCGCCCCCGCGAGCAGTGACGGCAGACGGGTGCAAGACCTCTGCGTCTTCCCGCCAAAAACGTAAATGTGTTGTTTTTTTTTAAACGGACAACAATTCTGCAATTTTGGTGTCTTTTTGTATAAGATTTCTAAGCTATTCTTTTTAGTTGAATTCCTCGTATAATGTAAAGGAACTGTTTTCATACCATGTGTTAAAATGTTATTGTTATATTTAAAACAGATTTCATATAATTTAGCTTTTTCAACGAGAATCTAATTTTGGTGAGTCAATTTTGGTGTTTTTGGTGGTGCACCAAAGCATTTTTAACCGACTTAACTCCGTCAATTGTGAACCGATTTTCAAAATTCTTTTTTTGTTTTATAGGGTACACTTATGTGGTGGTCCCATTGTCACCAAGTCAGGATCTGATGATGGGATCCTAGGGAAATCGAGAGTAAACCTCAAATTTTGTAGGAATGCAATACGTTTTCTAAAGTTATTCAAGTAGTCATCATCTAATGTTGATGAGGTGATGATGGAAGGTAAAACTCCTTAACGCTTAGGAGTTGGAGGATAATTCTTTAAATATTTTAGGTAGGTATGTACATACAGTTGTATTATTTCAGGTATTTAAGATGAGCTGATGATGAAAGGTCAAACAACATAAGTTAGGAGTTAGATGATACTCAATACTCATTTGTTGATACATACATTGACACATGATACATTGATACTTTTTAGTTGCCGATATTTAAAGTAGGGAGCCTGTATTTTGCTAGGAAGATTATTTACACTTGGATTGTGATTAAGACTATAATTTTCCATTACAAAATGGAAAATTATAGTCTTAATCACATTAAACATAGGTACTGTCCCTCTTCAGTGACAATAACAAGGACTAATCAACTAAAAAGCATGAAAAAAAATAATTTTAACAAAAAAATTAAAACCGACGCCAACAATCACTTAAAAGTAGAAAATAAGTACGTCGTTATTTATTTATTAGGACAATATACCATGATTAATATTTTTGGAGTCGGTGCTGGTAAATTTAAAACCATTTCTTGAGCTTGGCACTAAGATATGACCGACTGACAGCATATTTTCTAATTTTGGTGCTTTAATATAAATTTTGGTGTTCTCTTAATTTTGGTGTAAGGAAAATCTAAAAAACTACTGGACAAAATTTAATGTCTTAATCATTTTAGAAACAGTATAAGTTTCCAATAAATTTGATCTATAATTAAAGAATAAAAATACACAAATAACAATTTCCACCAAAATTAGGCAAAAATATGCACTTGTTGAAATTCACCCGCACGATAACCGGACACTGACACGGGTCCGTTGGGCGACAACCTTTGGTATGACACGAAGGGCAATTTCTGGTGAGATAATAAAAAATCTATACTTAATATTATAAATGCGAAAGTAACACTATCTGTCTGTCTTGCTTTCACGCCTATACCACTGAACCGATTTTGATGAAATTTGGCATAGAGATAGTTTGAGTCCCGGGAAAGGACATAGGATAGTTTTTATCCCGGTTTTTGAAACAGGAACGCGCGAGATTAAGTTTTTCTGTGACAGACAAAATTCCACGCGGGCGATGCCGCGGGCGGAAAGCTCCTAACTTGTATTTCAAGTCAAATCCTTTAAAAATACAAGGTGTCTCAAAAGAAAGTTTACATTTTATTAGCTTACTACGTGAACGCAACAAATCCGAGGGGTGCGGGGGTTTTGTCAATCAGTAGCCTGGCTCTTTGGAATTTAGGTGCTATGGAGCATTTATCGGCAGCAGATCAGGCGTTGTGTTTTCGAGAATTTTACAAAAATGGTGATTGGTGACTGTAACGCGTTGATTTCGCCACTTAAATGATGCCCTAAGCATACCTCTTATTAGAAAATGAGTCAAAATGTTATAAGAGACCAGTAAAACGCTGAAAAATCCAGGTGACCAAGGTAATTAAGAACGGTAGAAAACGTGGAAAGTGTTAATCAGCCTGTACGTGACGAGCCAAACCATTTAATTCAGACGGTCGGATTGCTCGGATCAAACTCCTCGCAGCTCGCGCTTCCCTCGACCAAAAATTGGTGGGGCGCGCCTTCGTGGATGAAACGAATTATAGGAATAGCTAGGTAATACTGCTTACAGGATGGTTGATGGGTATGTACTGTTCAATCTGCCAGAGATCGTCCTTGAAGGAGTCGAAGTTGTCTTCGAAGATGGTCTGCCCGGCGCAGGCTTTGCCGCCGCGGACGCGCGTCGCTGACGGACGACAGTCAAGCGTGGGCGTGGGATTTGGGCCCGTGTGGTTGCCTGAACGGCTGCTGAACTCTGAAATCAAAATGGAGTATAAATTACCAGCTTCTTTATAATCTTAATAATTAAACTTAGTTACTCTTTCAATGGTTGCAATTTGAAATTAAATCAGAAGTTTAACGTAAGAAAAAATTCTGTTACGTTGTCACAACCTCAAGTGTTAGATTGATTGGGAGAAGTAGGGATTCTTGGATGGGAAAACTTGGAGTGCAAGTATGGTTTTGTTCCCCAGTCGACGAAGCACGTATGATGTCGTGCCCTGCGTGCCCAAACAAACATAGGAAGATTTACCTAATGAAGGCTACTGACAACGCCACTCTTGTAGCGGAGTTTTGAGCTGACACTGAGTAGGTTTGTTGTCGACACGACAAGAAGTAGTGTTAAATTTTGTCAGCTGGAACAGCGAGGCTTTATCGTATCTCATGAGATGCAGGTACAGGGTAACGAGATCTATTTAGGTATCTCAATCTGTTGAGAAAGATAGGTATTGAGGTGAGGAAGGAAAATGACAATTTAATGATACTGCAGTATGTGGAGAATCATTATTAGGCTTCGTTGGGAAGGTCAATGATTCAGTCAATGACTCATAGAATTACACAATTTTTGGTTGTAAAACCCTAAAGCTGGAAGAGTTTTTGCTACCATGTACACACGGCCACACTGTTAACTATCCATTTCCGTTTTTGCTCTCGCTCTCATCAAATGGTGATTCTTTACGATAGAACGAGACGACATGACAGGCAATGGATAGTTAACACTGTTGCCGATGGTACCTTACCTTTGAGTTTCCGATATTTCGGCACTGTTGCAAACTCCATGGTCACGGTCACGGAGTAACTGAAGAAACTTGCGGGTGAGATATTATGTTATGGGCAGACATATCGGTCTACCCTCTTTCGCAGTCTTTTGTTGAAAAGACTATTTTCTTCAGGTACATGGTAGCAATCCCGTCAGTAATAATAATTATGTAAGTGACCATGAGAGTTTTAGGAAGTTTAATCTCACCAGTGATAGTATAGCTGAGACCGTCCTTAACGAATTCTTCTCCATTGACGGACACTAAAACGTAGTAGTTGACGACGTCGCCGACTTTCAGCTGGGCGGCAGGATTGTAGTACACCCATCGCCCGTTGGTTGCCTGGTTGATTTGTGTTATAATATCTTTGAGTTATATTATCTATGGCATGTATTGTCTGTGGTGATGTCTATAAAAATAAAGCGTCAGTGCGTTTCTGGTTACCGAACCTAGACGTGTGTTTTAATAGGTTATGGGCCCAGTCCCGCTAAAATTGTGAAAAGTAATAATAGTCTTTATACAGCACAGGGAAAATGACTTCAAATTATTCCTTGAACGTCCCGAAGCTCAGGGGCAGGGATAATTACGACGATTGGGCATTCGCCGTAGAAAATTTTCTGATTCTGGAGGGCATCGACATCCGTAACAGCGAAGCGTTAAATGAGCAAGACAACAGGAAGGCTAAAGCTAAGATGGTGATGACGATAGATCCATCTCTGTACGTACACATCAAAAATGAAACTACAGTGCATAGCTTGTGGACCAAGTTAAAGTCATTATTCGACGACTCTGGTTTCACCCGCCGCATCAGTCTACTCAGAAACCTCATCTCCATTCGCCTCGAGAGTTGTGACTCGATGACTGCGTACGTGACACAGATGGTGGACACGGCACAGAAGCTGAAAGGCACAGGATTCGAAATAAACGACGAGTGGGTCGGGTCGCTTTTGCTAGCTGGATTGCCAGAAAGGTTCTCGCCAATGATTATGGCTATTGAACATTCTGGAATGAACATTAGTGCAGACGCTATAAAGACTAAATTGCTGGATATGGGAGCAGATGTAGAAATTACGAAGACCGAGAGCGCTTTTATTGCAAAAAATCCACATCATCAAAATGCACGCCAAAACCGCCAAACGTGCAACAAAACGCAAAACCAAAATGGCGTCGGCCATGTTAGTGAGAACGCGACTAAGCCGCTGAAAAACATTAAATGCTACAAATGTAAAAGAATGGGACATTATAAGAACCAGTGTCGAAGTACCAATGAAAAACCAGTAAATGCATTTAGTGCAATGTTCCTAACGGGCGAGTTCGATGATCAAGATTGGTACGTGGATTCGGGCGCGAGCACGCATCTCATAACCGAGTCGAACAAGAGTTTGTTGACAAATATCTCGTATAATACTCAAACTCGAGACATTGTCGTGGCAAATAAAGAAAGTGTGCCAGTTTTATGTTCGGGGGATCTGCAGATTACAACTTGTGTTGGAGATTCACAGTACAACATAAAAGTGAACAATGTGCTCTGTATACATAACCTAACTACAAATCTTCTATCTGTGAGCAAGATGATATCTAATGGCAACAGAGTGGACTTTCATGAAAATGAGTGTCGCATTTTCAATAAGGAAAATGAATGCATTGGAGAAGCCAAGCAGGTTAATGGAGTATACAGGCTGAACATTGTGAAGTCGGAGAGGCTACTTGCAGGGATGGCAGTGGCTACCAGCAAGACTTGGCACAGGAGATTTGGTCACATAAATAACAATGATCTGAAAACAATGAAAAATGGAGCAGTAGAGGGCTTGAATTACCATAGCAAGGCAGAAATTGACAAAAGTAATTGCACAGTATGTTGCGAAGGAAAACAAACTAAATTACCTTTTCCTACTAGTTTGTCAAGAAGCACAGAGGTACTAAATTTAGTACATGCAGATCTTTGCGGCCCGATGGAGTCCAAGTCACTCGGAAATGCCAGATACTTTTTATTGTTAGTAGACGACTACAGTCGGATGGCTTTTGTATATTTTTTAAAGTCCAAGGATGAGACATTCACCAGCTTCAAGCACTTCAAGAACCTAGTGGAGAACCAAAAGTCAACAAAGATCAAGATCTTGAGAACTGACAACGGTGGTGAATTTTGTTCAGCAGTTATGGAGAATTATCTGAAGCAGTGCGGCATTATACATCAGAAAACAAACCCGTATACTCCACAGCAAAATGGGCTTTGTGAGAGATATAACAGATCCATCGTAGAGAAAGCCAGATGCCTGCTATTTGATGCCAAATTTGAAAAACACCTATGGGCAGAGGCCGTTCACACGGCAGTGTACCTGAAAAATAGATCTCCAGCTGCGGGTCTCCATCAGAAAACACCATTTGAATTATGGACAGATAAAAAGCCAAATGTGAGCCATGTTAGAATCTTTGGCAGCGTGGCCATGACACACATCCCAAAAGAAAGACGTCTCAAATGGGACAGAAAGGCAAAGAAGCTTTATCTTATTGGGTATGCTGACAACATAAAAGGATACAGGCTGTATGATCCCCAGACACGCACAGTGACAGTAGCAAGAGATGTCATAGTAATGGAACAGGACAATGACAGTGAAACGTCACAGATTATAGTGCAAAGTCAGAATCAGGATTCAGTGGGGGAAGATCAGTCAAAATCTGTTCAGGATATATCAGGTTCTGACATTGACAGTCCAGAACAGACTGATGAACAAGATTTGACATTTGTGCCTGAAGAACAGTCCAGTTATTCAGATGACAGCTTTCATGACACATTGTCATCAGATGACAGAGATGTCTGTGCAGAAATGCAAAGCACCGACATGTCACAAAAGCGTATCAGGCGAAAACCAGATCGATACGGCTATGCTAACCTGTGTGCTGCTGAAGTTAACTTTGAAGAAGATTTATCTCTCAGTGATGCAGTCAGTGGACCAGAACGGGAGCAGTGGTTGAATGCAATCCAGGAGGAATTGCAGTCATTCAACGACAGAAATGCTTGGGAATTGGTAGAAAAACCAGTGAACAAAACAGTAGTTAAGTGCAAGTGGGTTCTTAAGAAAAAGCTAAATAGTGAAAGTGAAGTGAGATATAGAGCTAGGCTTGTGGCAAAGGGGTTCAGTCAGAAACCAGGTACAGACTTTAAGGAAACCTTTTCACCAGTGCTCAGGTACTCCACTTTGAGGTTACTATTTGCTTTGAGTGTTAATCTTAACCTAAATGCTATTCACTTGGATGTTCCAACTGCATTTTTGAACGGCTTTTTGGATGAGTCTATTTTCATGGAAGTACCAGCTTATTTTAATATTCCAAATTGTGAAAATAAAGTTTTAAAACTAAATAGAGCCATATATGGATTAAAACAATCGGCCAGAGCTTGGTACCAGAGAGTTGAAATATTATTGTTAAAGTTAGGTTACACCAAGTCTCAGTATGAACCATGTTTATTCATGAAATGCAGTGGAAACATCAAAGTTTACATAGCATTATTTGTTGATGATTTTTTTATTTTTTACAACTGTCAAGATACTTGTGATAATTTGAAATCTGAGTTAAAAGCAAAATTTAATATTAAAGATTTAGGCCAAATTAAAAATTGTTTAGGAATGAATGTTAATATTGACCAAGTAAATGGCACTGTTACTTTGAGCCAGGAGAATTATGTTAATCAGTTGTTGGATAGATTTAACATGGCAGAATGTAAAGTAGCAGATACACCTTTAGAATGCAAATTGAATATTAACTCTGAAAATAAATATTGTGAAAATGACTTACCTTATCAGCAACTTATTGGTGGACATAGCTTATTCAGTCAGTTTTTTAAGTCAATTTAATAATTGTTACAATCATGAAACCTGGGCATACGCTAAACGTATTTTAAAATATCTTAAGAAAACTAAAAGTTTTGGGTTGAAATACAGTAAATTTGGTAATTCAAAATTAAAAGGTTATGTAGATGCAGATTGGGGGAATAATGTTATTGACAGAAAGTCGTATACAGGTCTATGTTTTATGTTAGCTGGAAGTGTTATTTCATGGGAGTCTAGGAAGCAAAGAACGGTTGCTCTCTCAAGCACCGAAGCCGAGTATATGGGTATAGCTGAAGCTTGTAAGGAGGCTGTTTACTTAATTAATTTGTTGAAAGAGATTACTAATGAGACTTACATCATTTCAATATTTAATGATAATCAAGGTGCACTTACTTTGTCAACAAATAATAATACTAATAACAAACGTACTAAACATATAGATATAAGGTACCATTACAGTAGAGATTGTGTTAGAAATGGAATTGTATCTTTAAAGTACTTGGCAACAGCTGAAATGCCGGCAGATCTTTTTACCAAATCATTAAGCAGTGTAAAGCATTACAACTTTGTAAAGTTATTGGGTATACAGGATGTAAAAATTGTTTAGTGTAACCTTTATTTTTATAAGTGGGGGTGTTATAATATCTTTGAGTTATATTATCTATGGCATGTATTGTCTGTGGTGATGTCTATAAAAATAAAGCGTCAGTGCGTTACCGAACCTACGTGTTTTTTAATAATTTGGCCGTTAAGTCCGCCTACCGCGGTGCTGTCGAAGGCCCTGGTTACATTCCCTTGGAATTCGAAGAGGAACATGCCAGGGGAATCTAGAAGCAAACAAACAAATTATTAATAAGTCAGTAAGGGTCCCTAGTTCGATTCCTAGTTTGGTCAATTTGGGAATGAGGTAAAAAATGTACCTACTCTGGTAAGTTTTTTACGTTAATTATATTGCTGTACTGTTCAAGCAATCGGGCAGATAAAAAAATATAGGATAGTAGGTACAATCTTTTTTTAGTTTAGGGGAATTACTTTTAGCAGTATCACGTTGACTTAATATTCAACTTAATTAAAGCTCTTCTTGAATTGGAAATTAAAAAGAAACTTAAAGTAATTTTTAGTTAAAGCCCCAAATAAAATTTTGCTTATTTTGTCTATTGATATAATATTAGTAGGTAAATGGTAAATATAAAGTTTAGGTATCTGTATATGGTTCCTTAAGAATGTTTGTGCTTACTTAAGTAGGTATTGGATACAAAAACAAAATAAAAGTTTATAGACCAAATAAATAACTAGCTATAATGATTAAACAATTTATTGGAAGTCGTTTCATAAACAATACTTTATCCGTGTGGCGGTAAAAAACCCGACTTTTAATGTTTACTAAATAAAAAGCTGTTTTCAAGGGCACTAAATATTTAAATTAAACTCACCAGGTATGGATGCCGTGAATCCTTTTGGGGAAAAAGCCTCGATTTTGACATCAGGGATGTTGAACTTCTGTGCACAACAGGTTTGTAATAATATTGCTATGACGCACGTGTGCGTAAGCGCACGTCTGACCAGTGCGACGGCCATCTTGCCACTGGACGGGTTGAGGTGATAAACCCAAGACAAAGAGACAGTCCTGCAAATTGTATAACGTGACGCATACAAATGTGTCACTTTAAGCTTGAATTGTGAATTTGTGCTGTGAATTTTGTTTCTACTGGACCTTAAATTATGGTATCGACAATTTCCACGTTATATGTTTCTGCCGTTAAATTATATTTGTGTAATCTGATCGGTCTAGTTTCTTTCTAGAATCTGTAAATAAAACAATAAATATTATTTAACAAACCCAAACCGATTAAATTCAAGTAGTCATATTATATTGATAACCGCTAAACGATAACCTTTCTTAATTCTGAGTAAATAAAATCATCAAGCTTGTTATTATTGCAACAGGCAAATGTAATGTTGGGAAAACCCTACCTCCGGTTTCTATGGTAAAAATCTATATCTGTGGTAAAAATCAAATGGAAATTGAACCCGGGACCGAATGCAAGTCTGATAATACTTATGTACCTAAGTAAGTAGTACGTGTTTTCGAGCTTTCCGGTTTTGGCCACGGTTTATTGCTTCTTCAATTAATTGTATTAACCATTTGCTTTTGCTAATTCATGACACATTTCTGTGGAATCACAGACTTCAATGTTTGCATTGCTAAGAATAAAACCCTAAAACTAGGTTCGGTGTGAGACATCAATTTGATCATGGTATTAACTTAATTGCAGTAATTCTTGGTATAGCGTCATTTACCGTATTGCTTACTTTGTGAAGTTAATCCCCGATTTCGCAAAATGTGTTTCTATTAATATTGTTGTTCATGTCGCGCGGTTCTTTTTGAAGCATTTCCATTACGTTTCAGTTTTATTTTTTCGGTCTAGTCCACTTTGATCACCTGGCTTTGATCACCCAGGTAGTCAAAGTGAACTTCAAGCGACAATTTGGTGTCCTTTGATCACCCATAGATAAGATGACCTGGGTGACCTCTTTGCTGTCCTGTACATAAAATCCATTTTTATTTCACCGCCCGAAGTTTCATTCCAACTGCGTTCTCAAATTACCTAGTCACAATTCGAAACCGAACTTTATTTTTATGTTGGGAGAGGTGTAAAATAAAACACAATCAATAACTTGATATTCGGGCTATTTATTTGTATCAGCTCCTTAACATATAAGTGGTCTTTACTGGCGGTATAAGTGTGACTTAGGGCCATAGCTGACATTTTAGTTTTATGCCCGTTTTCACCATCTCTATCTCTAATTTTTTAAGTGACCCCTACACGTAACAGGCATTTTGTTTTCAAAGGGGTCACTTAAAAATTAGGGATTGATGGTGAAAACAGGCATTTTAGAAAGACCATCAATCAGGTCTTAATTACTATAATTGAGCGATTAGGACTTGTTTGAATGATTCGTGTTTTTGCTACTTTTGCCATTCATTTAGTTGTTTCTGGACCCTCCAAAAATGCATGACTGTGTATTGCCAGCTAATCACGCAGAGTTGCCAGATTAAAATGTCAGTTATGGCCCCCATAATGAGGGTAGTCGTCATTTCAAATGGGCAAACAGAAGGGCATAACCGAGTCATTATGGCCGTTCTTTCAATATGGTATTAACAATACAGAACAGCTAAAATATTGCAGCTGGTTTTTGAGAGACCAATAATAATATTTCATATCTAACGATTGTCAAATGGTTGTGTGTCAATATATTTCATTTAAATACATATTCTTAACATTACAAATAGAGGTGAAAACAGTTGAGGAAGTCGTACGTAGAATACAAAATCGTCGACTGAATATGAAATGACCCAGAGGTATATTTAATGTATTTTTTAGCCAACACACCAATCGCCTAATGTAGATTATAAGCTTTTCACTCACTAAAGTGAACAATTTCTGCAAACAACTTAAAAGTTTATCAACATACATTATTTTCTATGCCCCTTTTCGTTATTTATATTTTAGAGGGAAAAGTAAATGTGTATGAACAAACAATTTTCACTAACCCCAAAAATATATAGAACAAAATATGAAGTCTAATACTACCTTCTAAACCATTTCATTTCTAGTCGACATTATAAAAGACTACAAATAATGTTCATATCAATATATTTTCACGTACATTAAATTTTAACTTTCTACAATAGAATTAACATTAAGATATAAGTGATAGATGCCTCAATTTCTATCTAAAGAGTGTCAATACCTACATACCTTTTATAATGCGGTATATTTAAACATCAAAATGTATGCTAGGGTTGCCACTGTTAAAAAACTTTTTGTTCAAAAAAAACTTCGTCGAAAGATAACCTGTTTAGAAGCATATAGGAGGTGGAGGTGGCTCGAGACTGACACCAAGGTTAATTTTTTTACGAGTGGCAACCCCAAAAGAAAGCATAGCTAAGAATTAACGAGATTGGACTATGTGTTACAACACGCTACGACGTAATACAAATTTTTTCTTATAGATATGACTCGAATCACAATGATATAACCGTGCGTGATAGACATAAAGTAGCAAATAACAATTTTGTGGGTGTGCACAGCAAAAATAGCTTGTTTTGAGAAGGATAGGTGCGGTTTTCGTGTTCACGTGCTTACTCAAAAGCAGACAATAGTTATATTGCAACCACATTATTTTGAACTTTATAGTCTTACTAGCATTCCGCCCGCGGCTTCGCCCGCGTGGAATTTCGTCTGTCACAGAAAAACTTTATCGCGCGTGTCCCTGTTTCAAAAATCGGGATAAAAACTATCCTATGTCCTTTCCCGGGACTCAAACTCTCTATGCCAAATTTAATCAAAATCGGTTCAGTGGTTTAGGCGTGAAAGCGATACAGACAGACAGAGTTACTTTTGCATTTATAATATTAGTATATATGTTAAAGTCGAAAAACAATGACCAATTAGACTATATTTTTTTGTTTTCTTTCGATTTCATGATTTGCACTTACTACTTTATGAATTTCCGATATTCAAATTTAAACGACCTTTCTAAGGAGTTTTATATGAATAAGATTCAAAACATTAGATATTACAAGAACAGACTCTAAACAACCTTAATACAAATACAACACTAACGCTAAATAAATTCGAAATAATATCTATGGCAACACCAAAGGACGCCATTTTATGTCGTCATAACGAGCTCGTTTCTTAAACAGACATTGATAGGAGAATTACTTTATCTAGCTAAATTAAAGGAAAACCTTAAATTCACCATACAGTAAAAGTGATTTTTTATTATTTACTTGTTACATTTTAAATACAGAGTGTTTTTCATTTGAGGAAAATTACTAAATAATATCAAACTATAGTCTTTTTCACCTAAGATGATCCGTATGACACTTCAAGGTTATCCATATTACGCATACTACATATGCAGAATATTTTTGAAAAAATATTTGTATTTTATTAGCAATATAATAAAGAAAAAATTAACTACTTGTCTTGAAATATATAGTAAAATCTGAGTCTATTGATTATATTTTAATTAAATACGATGTAATAATATTTTTTATTTAATGTACGCAATGTGTGAAACGGAATAGATTTAGTGCTGGGGTATTTGTTGTATAACAAAATCGATTACAAAATAGATTCATTAATCGATTGCAGTGAATACTTAGTTATTAAAAACATCACAAAAATCAACTATATTTTTCGATTGTTGACTTTAATAAACGCATTGAAAATAAATTAATAGTTTTTAATTCAAAGAAATAGAACCAGTACTTTTTAGGAATGGTTTTTTTGAACACGAAGTCCATGGAATTTGAATATTATCAATAAAAAATTGTTACAAAAATATTTGTAATTAAAAAAAACATGTTTTTTGTTCAATTACACCTATAAAAAATATTTCTCTAAAAGTAGGTTTTATTAACTCTTAGAAAAAAATCGATAGATAAATCGCTATGGGTTAGTTATGTGACATCTCTATAACTTTCAAACTCGAAACGTCATACGGATCATCTTACGTGAAAAAGACTATAGCTAATAGATAACTGCAGGAGACATAAGAATGAGAATGTATAAATAATGTTACAGGAAAAACACAGTTAAAATTAATGTCGAATGTAATATTGCATAACAAGTAAAATGATATTCAAAATCGTAGGTTATTATTTATACCAAAAACAACAGATTTTCTAAGTAAGACCCGTATTACAGAACGAAGCTCAAACTGGATTCTATCTCAAGCATTGAATTTCATGTTTCGGCCAATCACATGGCAAAATCTGGCTGATTCTGAATTTTTGAGTAGAGTTTTGAGCGTTGTTGTAATACGGACCTAGTATGTATGTGAACTAAATACCTTATTACCTTGCCACCGAAATCTTCCTCAGTATCAAGCACCAATCTTAAGACTTATCCACAACTTAGGCCACGACATCTACCGCCATATTTTGACCGTTTTAATCCAAAAGAGAAAGATGATTAGAAAACAAAGACAATAATTCAGTCAGAATGTTGATCTGAATCAGTTTTATTCCTTTGAAGTTTATACATTTCAGAAAAGAACGTTTTTTTTTTCTAAAATATTGCAATAGAAACTTGATTAGGGCCAAAATATGTATGTCAATTTTAAGGCATCGCCAAAGAACGCGTACTTGTGCGCTATAGTGCCAAATTGTGTTGGTAGAATGTAGATAGTTTCATATCAAACGGCGCCAACGCTAGTACGCATTGCTTTATCGCGGCATTAGGGATGGTTTGACGTCAGGTTCTACATTCTACAAACATAGATTGGCGCTATAGCGCGACGACAGATTAGCGCGCTAAGTATTTGGCTAAGCCTTTTCTAGATGAGACCTTTACAATCCATCCAATTCATTCCACCCAACTAGCAACACGAATGCTAATAAATACATTAACATCAATACAGTACCACAAAATTAAGAACAGGATGGGTGAATATAATTTACCTAACCTTACACAGGGGAAAAATCACAAGTTTTACAAGATAAAAATGGTCCTCATAATTTTTACTGGGATTGATTAAAAATGCTGGTATACAAATAATAGCTCATCATAGATTTTAATAAGAAATAATAGAGCCATAATTATTATTATTAAGCACAGTTAATAAGTGCGCGCAGAAGCTATGAATGCATAGTTTATATTACCTATTTATTTATAATAGACCGTAAAACCGCTTGACTCTTCACCACTTTTCTAATTTACAGTGGCGATTGTCTTGTACCACTCTTAACAAAATTATCGATCAGCCTGTCTCTTTCTCTCTTACGTGAGTAGAAAAGGACAACATGCAGTCAATCTGAAAATATGACAGCATTCAGAGACCAAGCAATCTGGCCTTTAAACTCTACTAAGTAACAACCAAAATAGGCCAGACTAATAGTTTGTCACTTTTCAATTCGACTTGCTGTCTCGCTTCTTTCACAAAGGAGAAAAAGAGAGGTCCCCACTCAGTTTTAGATCTTGGCTCAACTCAACAAAATTGCCCACAGATCTTACTTCAGTTATATTTTCTTCTACATTTTTTTGCTATTAACTATCAAGATAAATTCTAATTCATTTTTTCACGCAATTATGTACAAAGCCCATTTTGTTTCTCGAATTTAGGAATATTTGTTACTTCGTTATCAATAATTTCAATTCAAATACAAGTAAAATGAATATTTTATTGGATAAATAATACATTCGATTAAATAATAATATCGTAATATAATATGCCGATAAAATAAATATAAAAATATACCAGATAAAATTGTACTTTCCTTTCTATTTTCTCTAATATTTTCCTACCTTCTCTAACCGAGAATTTTTAATATGAATAATTTGTTAAATTTTATAAAATAAAAATCTTTAGTTGGTTAAAATCATCGCTATAATAGTGAAATCGTTAATATTCATTGCTAAAATTCTTTTTACACAATTAGAAAATACAAAGGAATGTAATTGAAATGTTTTTTTTAGGAAAGGCTACTCTTTTTAACTATTTTTGTCTCGCTCGCATGCAAGCTAGTATCTGACAGTGGGAGTGAGAGAGAACTAAATGCCAAGCTAATTTCACACTATATTTAGATCAGATCCGATATAATTATTATAATTTAAAATGTCAAACATAGAATAGTCATGTAAGGGTTTAGCAATCTCACATCACTGGTAAGTGGTCAGTTGAATAAAACTGGCACGTTCACAATACTAAAATAAATCAGTTTTATTATACAGCATGTATAAGAAAACATTACACTATATTCAGCAATAAATAATAGTGAAAACAATAACTATCTCGCTCATAAGTTTGACAGCTTGTGAGAGAGATAGATCGATATTTTATAATACGTTTGCAATATGACGTCACGTGACGTGCGCGTGAGCTTATTAATACTCCACACAAACGCAATACGTGTATGTGCCAGCTTTTTTAACCGAGCTGTAGATTTAATTCACTATTTTATGCATACTCGTACATGCGTTTTTTTACCTAATAAGAATATTACTTGACAGCCAAGAGTTAAATTCGAAACAGATATTTGACAATTAAACCACAGATTATTATACCGAAAATAAACTCTTTATGGCCACTTCAAATTAAGTTTTTTTAGTAATTATCTTGCCTTGCCTTTGCAACTCTCTAAATACTGTTACATGTTACGGTTTGAAAAACTCCATGTCGTATGGTAAAAATCAGTGAATTTAATATCAAGTAACTGATTAGAAGTAAATATCGGCATGTCAAGTAAATAAGTATCACTCTTCAGTGACTAAGTCCATCATAGTTTTACATTTCATTACATCATGCAGTACATGTACCCTGCAACGTAAAGCCAACCTTGTTCTGTTGCAATAAGAAACATTTTACGAATACAGTATACTGCAGGGTAAAGGTATTCACACATATCTACAACCATTTCATTAAATCTAACACTTTGTCAAAGTCAATTTCTTTATTCATGCAACGACATCAAAATGCCACATCGCAAAACTACATCACATAAAAAATGCACATTCACTCTTTCTGGGCCCAAATTCCACACGTCCAACGTCAATTAGCTATCTTAAAAATAAAACACCAAACATTCACTATTACCACTTAAAATTACATCGTAAAAAAAAGATAAGAAAAATAAATAATAGCTACTAAAACACGTTTTAAAAAAAATACTGCATTCATCAATTAGAAAAATAATTTAAATACGAACAGGAATATCGATTTTGCCGTCGTAAATCGAGAACGGTCCTTTGTCCCGGCCGTCACCGCACTGACAGCTGTCACTGAAGACGCACCCGTCACTCGATACCTGCGACTGCGACTCGGTCACTCGATATTTGGGCTGTGATTTTGTCACTTGATATTTTATCAACTCATCGGTGAATTGGATGTGTGTGGGGGAGTCGGTCACGTGATATTTGGAACAGGTAGGCGTGTCACAGTGGGCGGGGCTTTGGGCGCCGCTTACTGCGCCTTCTTGTCGGTCTCGTGTCATACGAAGTCCATGAGTAGTGTATTATTGGGCATTCTGTCCCCCAGTCGTCCGCTTCGCTTCCGACCGTTCGCTGCGCTCACTCTGGTTTGACAGAATGCCCAATAATACACTACGAACGGAGTGTTGAAAGTAGTTTTATCTTCCAAAATTCCTATAAAAATTATAAACTCAACAAAGTTTTTATCATTCCATTAAAACCTATCAATCAGAACGGTTGAGTTTAAACCAAAAACTGTAATGAGATTTCTGAAACAAAAAGAATCTCTTAAATTACAATGTATTTGTCCAGTATCCTCGAAAGAGTTTAAACGTCATGGTAATTTATTACCAAATACTATTCGCAGCATTGTTTGTGGCCCATCAAATTGTGGAAAGACCAATTTTGTAATTAGTCTGTTGCTACACCGTGATGGACCACGTTTTCGCAACTTATATGTTTATTCAAAGTCCTTGTATCAACCTAAGTACCAGTTTTTGGAAAAAGTATTGGAAAAAGTTGCAGACATATCTTACTTCAAATATAGTGATAATAAAGACATTTTAAGTCCACATGATGCTTTGTCTGAATCCATTTTCGTATTTGATGATGTTGCATGTGAAAATCAAAACAATATACGTGATTATTTTGCTATGGGACGACATAAAAACATTGACTGTTTTTATATTAATCAAACCTACTCAAGAATACCTAAGCAATTAGTAAGAGATAATGCTAACCTTATCATATTATTTAAACAAGACAACATTAATCTAAGGCATATTTACGATGAGCATGTAGGGTCTGACATGACCTGGACTCAGTTCCGTGAAATGTGTTCAACTGTGTGGGGTAAGCCATACAGTTATGTGGTCATAAATAAGGATTGTGAACGAAACAAAGGTTGTTATAGAATGAAGTTTGATACATTCATTAAAGTAGATTAAACTATTTATTTCTTATATAAGTAACTGTTACTTACGTTCCAACAAACTAGTTTGAATTGAGAAGTCAAACAGAGTGGAACTCGTAACAATGGAGCGGAACCTTAAGGAACAAATTTTTAAAGTCAGCGTCAGCTGTGAAAAGAAAAGTAGAAATGTTAAAAGATTCAAAAATGAAAAATGATATGACACTGGAAACAATATTTAAACCTATTGTGAACCCTCTTAAACTATTAAGTAGTAGACCTGATGGCAAACGCTACAACGAAGAAGAAACAGAACCAATCCAGTCAGTTAAAAGAACTAAACATATCGAAAGCCAGTCATCCAATAATTCAGATGAAGACTTTGATTACTACAAAACGGATGTTGACAACGAGGAAAATTTAAATGATTATGAAGATATTTTAGAAAATGATGATTGTAAAACACCTAACAAAACCCTCACCACATCACCCACTCATGAACACGATGTCCATGACAACTCATTTAAATCTATTCAGTCATCACCAAGTATTGCTAATGATTCTTTATCATGGTCTGTGTCATCTGAAGTAATGCAAAATATTCCTTTTGGTGTTAGAAATGTTAATGGAAAATTGATGCTCGGTAATACACGTGTTTATGACGATGGACGCATTTTGAAAATTGGAAGCCGTAGCCTAAAAAAAACTCCAGGCTTGAAAGAATTATTATACCAAAAGGCACCAAATTTTAAAATAATTACAAACGAGGATTTACAAAATTATAAATTAGTACTTATAGATACCAATGCACACAAACGTAACTTCGATCCATTTAAACCAATAAACAGTAATAAAGGATTTAAATATATGAACGTGATTAAACCTTTATTTAAGTTCTCTAGAAGTCACGCAAGTAGTGTAGAAAGTCTCCCGCGAGGTGAAGGCATCGATATATTGAAAGAAGTTAAGAAGGATACTGATTTAGTTTATTGGGATGATCCGAATGAATTAGTAGAAAGGCTAAAATTACTACTCGGGTCATGGGCAGCTGGTAACACTGGAGTTAATAATGAAATTTATGCAATAATAGAAGAACTGCATGAAGCTGGTATTATAAAAGACATAAAATATATAAAGCTACCATCTGGAGGATTCAACAGTACCATTAAACTACAGAAGCCGAGCAGACGGCAATGAATATAGATAAATTTGGTCATCACGTTCATAAGCGTTTACGACTATCTGAATTTTCTAATAACATTCCTACCAACACATTAGTAAAGTCAGATGCAGGCGACTTTGATTTAAAATCATCGAGATTAAAAGGACTACCAACTCCTGAAAAGGATGACGAGGCTGTAAATAAAGAGTATGTCGATAAATATGTTCAAGATCTAAAAAATGAAATGAAATCAATTCAAACCAACATTAAAAAATATTTAAATAATTTAGAAAAATTAACTAGTGTCAATTTCAGTAAATTGTATTACACAAAAAAAGAAATCGATCTTATGTTACCTTCAAAACTTGATAAGAATGAGTAAACAAGACATAGTTAACGAGCTCCACAAGCCAGCAAGAAGAAATTTCTGTCGCCGTCATACTAACATTAAAGGAATAGATGATTTATGGCAAGCGGATCTTATGGATTTTCAAAAATATTCATCGTATAATAAAGGATATAAATATGTACTAGTAGTAATTGATACTTTATCAAAATTTGTATGGGTAAGACCGTTGAAAGCAAAATCTAAACAATATGTTACAAATGCAATGCAAAGTATATTATCTGAATCAACACGGAAGCCAAACAATTTACAAACAGATCTGGGTACAGAGTTTTATAATAATTCTTTTGAAAAGTTAATGAAAAATTACAACATAAACCATTATTCCACATATTCTGTTAAAAAAGCCTCTATAGTAGAACGAGTTATAAGAACTATAAAATCACATCTTTACAAAACATTCAGTCTGTGCGGACGATATCAATGGTTTCAATGTAATTTAGATTCCGTGGTGCATCGCTATAACAACACTTTGCACCGCATTACAAAGTTCAAACCGATTGATGTTAATCATGCGAATCAGGCTTTAGTTAAATCTAATATCATTAAAACCCGAAAGCCAAAGACAGTACGTCAAGAATCCACTTTTAAAGTTAACGATTTTGTTCGTATAAGTAAATACAAAGGAGATTTCTATAAAGGTTATACCCCTAATTGGTCTACGGAAATATTTCAAATCGTAAAAATTAATGATACCTATCCTCAAACGTATCAAATAAAAGACAAATACAACCAAAATATTCTAGGCTCTTTTTATGGATACGAGTTACAAAAAACTAAATTTCCAGACATCTACCTTATTGAAAAAAGTTATAAAGAAAAAAGAAAACAAACTTTTTGTAAAATGGTTAGGACTAAGTGATAAAGAGAACAGTTGGGTAGACAAACGTGAATTAGTGATTTAGATAAGTATATAAATAACACAGGATCTCTCGTTGGGACACTAGATGATTATCGATGAAGGAAGGCAGTGGTGTAATCAATAGCTTGGTAGATCATTTGCCGTTCGAGTTACATATACCTGGGTATCAATTTTGTGGTCCCGGTACGAAACTTCAAAAACGGATTCTAAAAGGCGATCGAGGGGTTAACAAATTAGATAACGCTTGCATGCACCACGATATTTCTTACAATAATAAAGATCCTGGAGCTCGACGCAAAGCCGACTTGGAACTTTTGAATATGGCTCAAAGGAGATTGAAATCGAAAGATGCTGGAAAAGGAGAAAAAATTGCATCATGGATAGTAAAAAATGCTATGAAGGCAAAAATCAGAACAGGCAGTGGCATGAAATCATTTAAGAAAGGTGTGAAAAAAATACAGTCCCTATTGAAAAAAATGAAATCCAAGGATCAAAACTCTGTTATAAAATATGCTTATGCAGTTGCAAAGAAACTGTTTAGTAAAAAGAAAGGAATACGTTTGCCACGTATCATTCCTCTTCCAAAGTGTGGAGGACTTTTACCACTTATTCCCATATTTGCGGGATTGTCAGCTTTAGGTTCACTAGCTGGAGGAGCAGCAGGTATAGCAAAAGCTGTGAATGATTCTAAAGCTGCACAGAAGAGTCTTCAGGAATCTGAAAGACATAACAGAATGATGGAAGCGGTGGCTCTTGGAAAAGGATTATATATTAAACCTCATAAAAAAGGAGCAGGGTTATATCTTAACCCATCAAAAAAACTGATTAAGCGGCTACCTAGACGTGCGCTCACTAACCTCGATATTTTGGAACATGCTAATGACATTCCTTACTTTCGCGGTGTTTACATGAGAGATACGTTACCTTTGAAACCTAGAAAAATAGAATGTGGAATATTAAATTTGGATAGCAACATAAATTCAGGTACGCATTGGGTAGCCTTTGTAAAGCAAAACAATTACGTAGAATATTATGATAGTTTTGGTAATTTAAAACCACCGTTAGAATTAATGAAATATATGTATGCCTTGCCTATAAACTACAATTATGTAAGACATCAAGCTTACGGCACTACTAATTGTGGTCATTTGTGTCTAAAATTTTTAAGAAATTATTGGAAAAAGCATTTAAATAGCAAACGAAATAAATAAATGTGTTAGTATAAAAATGTCTTTCACTGTATCTTTAACTGGAAGTGGAGCCTCTTTAACAACAAATTATTCACCAAGTTTGGAACTTCGAGGAGAATATGAATGCGGTCTTTTTGTATTTCTCAACTTTTAACTCTATTCCTAATATCGATAAACGAAACAATAAGTTTCATTATGGTGAAAATGAAATCATCGAAATTCCTGAAGGATCTTATGAGCTTCAGGATATTTGTGATTATTTAAAAGACAATATGAAGAACACTGTATTAAAACTAACTTGCAATAACAATACATTGAAGACAAACCTTTTTTGCTCCAAAGATGTTCATTTTAATAAAAGTGAATCAATTGGTAAAATACTAGGTTTTGGAATGGAGACAATACAAGCTAATATAAGTACTGATTCACAGTACCCTGTTAGCATTCTATCAACAACCATTGTGAGAATCGAATGCGACGTAGTTAGTGGTTCCTTTGTAAACGGGAAAGCCAGTCACATTATTTATGAATTTGTGCCTAATGTTCCACCTGGTTATCGAATAATTGAGATACCTAAAAACTTAATTTATTTTCCTGTTAATCAAAATTCTATAAGTGCTATCAATATACGGTTGTTGGACGCTGACAATAAAGAGATAAATTTACGAGGTGAAGAAGTCCAGCTGTATTTACATTTCAGAAAAAAATGATAAATTTCAATAAAAACCCCCCTCAGTCGTATACCCAAGCCATTCCTCGAAGATCATCTCGCAAAAGCACACCGTTTCAACTAAAAAAGAAGCTTACCAAGACCAATAAAGAATTTCTAAGGCTAATCGGGTTGATAAAATGAATATTCTAAATATATCTCAACAAACATCATACGACAACAGCATTGAAAGTTTCGAATATCATTCATACAAACCGTACGTGACAAGTTTCAACAAGAATGATGAAATAAGAATTCCTATTAATCAACAAGATCTATACGTATTGCCTTCACTTAGTAGTTTGTATATCGAGGGGAAAGTGAATGTTTATAACACCACAACTAAAGCAAAAATATCTGAGGTACATTTCATTAATAATCCGGCATTGTTCCTATTTCAAGATATTCGGTATGAATTGAATGGAGTAGAAATAGATAAAATAAAAAATGCAGGTATAACTACAACAATAAAATCTTATCTATCGCTAAATGAAAATGAATCAAAATATGCACGAGTTTGGGGTTGGTAAACTATGGGAACCAATAATACTGGAGGTGGGGCGTTTTCCTTATCCATTCCGCTAAACAAGATATTAGGATTCGCAGAAGACTATGAAAAAATAATCATGAACTGTAAACACGAGTTAGTGTTACTTAGAAGCAATACGAATCTTAATTCTATCAAATTAAATACAGGAGAAGTTGTAGATGACATTATAATTAGTAAAATTATTTGGAGAGTGCCACATATCAAAGTGTCAGATCGAGAAAGAATAAATTTATTAAAGCATTTAGAGAAAGATCGTGCTATTCCTCTAGCATTACGAAATTATAATGTCATCTACAACTTCTCCTGTATTTAATTTGATAGAATTAAGATTCGTATTGCTTCTAAGTAACACTAACTCGTGTTTACAGTTCATGATTATTTTTTCATAGTCTTCTGCGAATCCTAATATCTTGTTTAGCGGAATGGATAAGGAAAACGCCCCACCTCCAGTATTATTGGTTCCCATAGTTGACCAACCCCAAACTCGTGCATATTTTGATTCATTTTCATTTAGCGATAGATAAGATTTTATTGTTGTAGTTATACCTGCATTTTTTATTTTATCTATTTCTACTCCATTCAATTCATACCGAATATCTTGAAATAGGAACAATGCCGGATTATTAATGAAATGTACCTCAGATATTTTTGCTTTAGTTGTGGTGTTATAAACATTCACTTTCCCCTCGATATACAAACTACTAAGTGAAGGCAATACGTATAGATCTTGTTGATTAATAGGAATTCTTATTTCATCATTCTTGTTGAAACTTGTCACGTACGGTTTGTATGAATGATATTCGAAACTTTCAATGCTGTTGTCGTATGATGTTTGTTGAGATATATTTAGAATATTCATTTTATCAACCCGATTAGCCTTAGAAATTCTTTATTGGTCTTGGTAAGCTTCTTTTTTAGTTGAAACGGTGTGCTTTTGCGAGATGATCTTCGAGGAATGGCTTGGGTATACGACTGAGGGGGGTTTTTATTGAAATTTATCATTTTTTTCTGAAATGTAAATACAGCTGGACTTCTTCACCTCGTAAATTTATCTCTTTATTGTCAGCGTCCAACAACCGTATATTGATAGCACTTATAGAATTTTGATTAACAGGAAAATAAATTAAGTTTTTAGGTATCTCAATTATTCGATAACCAGGTGGAACATTAGGCACAAATTCATAAATAATGTGACTGGCTTTCCCGTTTACAAAGGAACCACTAACTACGTCGCATTCGATTCTCACAATGGTTGTTGATAGAATGCTAACAGGGTACTGTGAATCAGTACTTATATTAGCTTGTATTGTCTCCATTCCAAAACCTAGTATTTTACCAATTGATTCACTTTTATTAAAATGAACATCTTTGGAGCAAAAAAGGTTTGTCTTCAATGTATTGTTATTGCAAGTTAGTTTTAATACAGTGTTCTTCATATTGTCTTTTAAATAATCACAAATATCCTGAAGCTCATAAGATCCTTCAGGAATTTCGATGATTTCATTTTCACCATAATGAAACTTATTGTTTCGTTTATCGATATTAGGAATAGAGTTAAAAGTTGAGAAATACAAAAAGACCGCATTCATATTCTCCTCGAAGTTCCAAACTTGGTGAATAATTTGTTGTTAAAGAGGCTCCACTTCCAGTTAAAGATACAGTGAAAGACATTTTTATACTAACACATTTATTTATTTCGTTTGCTATTTAAATGCTTTTTCCAATAATTTCTTAAAAATTTTAGACACAAATGACCACAATTAGTAGTGCCGTAAGCTTGATGTCTTACATAATTGTAGTTTATAGGCAAGGCATACATATATTTCATTAATTCTAACGGTGGTTTTAAATTACCAAAACTATCATAATATTCTACGTAATTGTTTTGCTTTACAAAGGCTACCCAATGCGTACCTGAATTTATGTTGCTATCCAAATTTAATATTCCACATTCTATTTTTCTAGGTTTCAAAGGTAACGTATCTCTCATGTAAACACCGCGAAAGTAAGGAATGTCATTAGCATGTTCCAAAATATCGAGGTTAGTGAGCGCACGTCTAGGTAGCCGCTTAATCAGTTTTTTGATGGGTTAAGATATAACCCTGCTCCTTTTTTATGAGGTTTAATATATAATCCTTTTCCAAGAGCCACCGCTTCCATCATTCTGTTATGTCTTTCAGATTCCTGAAGACTCTTCTGTGCAGCTTTAGAATCATTCACAGCTTTTGCTATACCTGCTGCTCCTCCAGCTAGTGAACCTAAAGCTGACAATCCCGCAAATATGGGAATAAGTGGTAAAAGTCCTCCACACTTTGGAAGAGGAATGATACGTGGCAAACGTATTCCTTTCTTTTTACTAAACAGTTTCTTTGCAACTGCATAAGCATATTTTATAACAGAGTTTTGATCCTTGGATTTCATTTTTTTCAATAGGGACTGTATTTTTTTCACACCTTTCTTAAATGATTTCATGCCACTGCCTGTTCTGATTTTTGCCTTCATAGCATTTTTTACTATCCATGATGCAATTTTTTCTCCTTTTCCAGCATCTTTCGATTTCAATCTCCTTTGAGCCATATTCAAAAGTTCCAAGTCGGCTTTGCGTCGAGCTCCAGGATCTTTATTATTGTAAGAAATATCGTGGTGCATGCAAGCGTTATCTAATTTGTTAACCCCTCGATCGCCTTTTAGAATCCGTTTTTGAAGTTTCGTACCGGGACCACAAAATTGATACCCAGGTATATGTAACTCGAACGGCAAATGATCTACCAAGCTATTGATTACACCACTGCCTTCCTTCATCGATAATCATCTAGTGTCCCAAAGAGAGATCCTGTGTTATTTATATACTTATCTAAATCACTAATTCACGTTTGTCTACCCAACTGTTCTCTTTATCACTTAGTCCTAACCATTTTACAAAAAGTTTGTTTTCTTTTTTCTTTATAACTTTTTCAATAAGGTAGATGTCTGGAAATTTAGTTTTTTGTAACTCGTATCCATAAAAAGAGCCTAGAATATTTTGGTTGTATTTGTCTTTTATTTGATACGTTTGAGGATAGGTATCATTAATTTTTACGATTTGAAATATTTCCGTAGACCAATTAGGGGTATAACCTTTATAGAAATCTCCTTTGTATTTACTTATACGAACAAAATCGTTAACTTTAAAAGTGGATCCTTGACGTACTGTCTTTGGCTTTCGGGTTTTAATGATATTAGATTTAACTAAAGCCTGATTCGCATGATTAACATCAATCGGTTTGAACTTTGTAATGCGGTGCAAAGTGTTGTTATAGCGATGCACCACGGAATCTAAATTACATTGAAACCATTGATATCGTCCGCACAGACTGAATGTTTTGTAAAGATGTGATTTTATAGTTCTTATAACTCGTTCTACTATAGAGGCTTTTTTAACAGAATATGTGGAATAATGGTTTATGTTGTAATTTTTCATTAACTTTTCAAAAGAATTATTATAAAACTCTGTACCCAGATCTGTTTGTAAATTGTTTGGCTTCCGTGTTGATTCAGATAATATACTTTGCATTGCATTTGTAACATATTGTTTAGATTTTGCTTTCAACGGTCTTACCCATACAAATTTTGATAAAGTATCAATTACTACTAGTACATATTTATATCCTTTATTATACGATGAATATTTTTGAAAATCCATAAGATCCGCTTGCCATAAATCATCTATTCCTTTAATGTTAGTATGACGGCGACAGAAATTTCTTCTTGCTGGCTTGTGGAGCTCGTTAACTATGTCTTGTTTACTCATTCTTATCAAGTTTTGAAGGTAACATAAGATCGATTTCTTTTTTTGTGTAATACAATTTACTGAAATTGACACTAGTTAATTTTTCTAAATTATTTAAATATTTTTTAATGTTGGTTTGAATTGATTTCATTTCATTTTTTAGATCTTGAACATATTTATCGACATAGGGGAGAGGGGGGCAGCTTTGGACAGGGGCAGCTTAGAACAAATGAATTTAAAAATCACTGGTTTAGGCTACAATGGTATAAATCATAATTTATATTGCCAGCACTGATGCGCATAGCCGTCACATCTAATTTTTAATATCTAACTGTAGGTTAACCGGCAAAAGTGGTTTTTTGTTTTTGACTGCCAATTTCGCACTTTTTTATTTTGGTTCTAAGGTTTTTGTGGACGTAGTTTTATAAAATAGTGAGTGGTTTGTTTACTATATGGAAGTTTAAATAGTTTCAATGAAGATTTGATAAGAAATTGCGATATAAAAGTATGTTCCGTTATTAAATTTATGTTTTTTTCTGGAAATATACCCATGGGGCAGCTTTGAACGAAATGGTTGGGGCACCTTTGAACTTTATAAATTTTCTTATTTAAGTGGTATTATGAAACCTTAAGTTTTCTAATACTTCGTAGAAGGTTTTTACATAAAAAATAAGCAGATTGCTTTACTGTGACAGATAAAATTTCAAGCTGGGTGAAGTCCGGGCAAAAGCTAGTTTTAGTAGTTGATTGATATTTTTTAAATTATGCAGTTTTGTGTTTGATGTGTCATTAAACAGAAAGTTTATTATTATTTAGTTAATTGATATATCTTATATTTACTTTTTTTTAATAATATCCCTAAGTTTTGTGTTACTTTGTACAGAGTGATGTAAAATAAAATAAACATGTTAAATTGATCCCAAATGACACTGATCATTTAAAATTTTGTTTATTTATTATTTTAAAAATACACATTCATAAATATTCAGTTTTATTTCATTGAAAAAAATACTAATTCAAAACTGCCCCAGGCGTGTTCAAGGCTGCCCCGACTACGGGGCAGTTTTGAACGTTTACAGGTCTGTGAAAAAATCTAAATATCTTAATAAGCGTTCATGAATAAGTAAGAAGAACATCATTATTTTGTTGTGTGATAACCATGACCTCTATCTAGGAAGAAAAAATTAATGAAATCGTTCAAGTTTGGAAGATATTTAATAAAGTATGAAAATTGTTCAAAGCTGCCCCCCTCTCCCCTACTCTTTATTTACAGCCTCGTCATCCTTTTCAGGAGTTGGTAGTCCTTTTAATCTCGATGATTTTAAATCAAAGTCGCCTGCATCTGACTTTACTAATGTGTTGGTAGGAATGTTATTAGAAAATTCAGATAGTCGTAAACGCTTATGAACGTGATGACCAAATTTATCTATATTCATTGCCGTCTGCTCGGCTTCTGTAGTTTAATGGTACTGTTGAATCCTCCAGATGGTAGCTTTATATATTTTATGTCTTTTATAATACCAGCTTCATGCAGTTCTTCTATTATTGCATAAATTTCATTATTAACTCCAGTGTTACCAGCTGCCCATGACCCGAGTAGTAATTTTAGCCTTTCTACTAATTCATTCGGATCATCCCAATAAACTAAATCAGTATCCTTCTTAACTTCTTTCAATATATCGATGCCTTCACCTCGCGGGAGACTTTCTACACTACTTGCGTGACTTCTAGAGAACTTAAATAAAGGTTTAATCACGTTCATATATTTAAATCCTTTATTACTGTTTATTGGTTTAAATGGATCGAAGTTACGTTTGTGTGCATTGGTATCTATAAGTACTAATTTATAATTTTGTAAATCCTCGTTTGTAATTATTTTAAAATTTGGTGCCTTTTGGTATAATAATTCTTTCAAGCCTGGAGTTTTTTTTAGGCTACGGCTTCCAATTTTCAAAATGCGTCCATCGTCATAAACACGTGTATTACCGAGCATCAATTTTCCATTAACATTTCTAACACCAAAAGGAATATTTTGCATTACTTCAGATGACACAGACCATGATAAAGAATCATTAGCAATACTTGGTGATGACTGAATAGATTTAAATGAGTTGTCATGGACATCGTGTTCATGAGTGGGTGATGTGGTGAGGGTTTTGTTAGGTGTTTTACAATCATCATTTTCTAAAATATCTTCATAATCATTTAAATTTTCCTCGTTGTCAACATCCGTTTTGTAGTAATCAAAGTCTTCATCTGAATTATTGGATGACTGGCTTTCGATATGTTTAGTTCTTTTAACTGACTGGATTGGTTCTGTTTCTTCTTCGTTGTAGCGTTTGCCATCAGGTCTACTACTTAATAGTTTAAGAGGGTTCACAATAGGTTTAAATATTGTTTCCAGTGTCATATCATTTTTCATTTTTGAATCTTTTAACATTTCTACTTTTCTTTTCACAGCTGACGCTGACTTTAAAAATTTGTTCCTTAAGGTTCCGCTCCATTGTTACGAGTTCCACTCTGTTTGACTTCTCAATTCAAACTAGTTTGTTGGAACGTAAGTAACAGTTACTTATATAAGAAATAAATAGTTTAATCTACTTTAATGAATGTATCAAACTTCATTCTATAACAACCTTTGTTTCGTTCACAATCCTTATTTATGACCACATAACTGTATGGCTTACCCCACACAGTTGAACACATTTCACGGAACTGAGTCCAGGTCATGTCAGACCCTACATGCTCATCGTAAATATGCCTTAGATTAATGTTGTCTTGTTTAAATAATATGATAAGGTTAGCATTATCTCTTACTAATTGCTTAGGTATTCTTGAGTAGGTTTGATTAATATAAAAACAGTCAATGTTTTTATGTCGTCCCATAGCAAAATAATCACGTATATTGTTTTGATTTTCACATGCAACATCATCAAATACGAAAATGGATTCAGACAAAGCATCATGTGGACTTAAAATGTCTTTATTATCACTATATTTGAAGTAAGATATGTCTGCAACTTTTTCCAATACTTTTTCCAAAAACTGGTACTTAGGTTGATACAAGGACTTTGAATAAACATATAAGTTGCGAAAACGTGGTCCATCACGGTGTAGCAACAGACTAATTACAAAATTGGTCTTTCCACAATTTGATGGGCCACAAACAATGCTGCGAATAGTATTTGGTAATAAATTACCATGACGTTTAAACTCTTTCGAGGATACTGGACAAATACATTGTAATTTAAGAGATTCTTTTTGTTTCAGAAATCTCATTACAGTTTTTGGTTTAAACTCAACCGTTCTGATTGATAGGTTTTAATGGAATGATAAAAACTTTGTTGAGTTTATAATTTTTATAGGAATTTTGGAAGATAAAACTACTTTCAACACTCCGTTCGTAGTGTATTATTGGGCATTCTGTCAAACCAGAGTGAGCGCAGCGAACGGTCGGAAGCGAAGCGGACGACTGGGGGACAGAATGCCCAATAATACACTACTTCCATGGCGTCGTGGGCCTTCGTCGAGAACTTTCCGTAGGACTTCTTCTTGAGGGTCCGCTCGATCAGCTTTTTCACTTCGCTCACGATGAATACGCTGGACGTGAGGCAGACTAGGAATATGAGATCTGAAACAAAAATGTTATATGAGGAGATGTCCAATCCAAGTAGTTATTTCTTTTCATATTACGAATGATCGCCATTGAGTGTTTTAGAACTAGTGGCAGAAACGATACCATATTTTTAACTTTTATTGATATTGTGAAATCAAAATTAAGTATGTTTATATCCGTTGTCTAGTACCCATAGTACAAGCTTTGCTTAGTTTGGGACTAGAAGCGCAGTGTAAAATGTCCAAGGATATTTATTTATTTATTTAAAAAAAATACATTTATACAAATCGTCAAATGCTCTTAAGGAGCCTACTTGTACATGTCTCATTCTTTTTTGCCCTACCAGCGTTTCGAGATAAATATTGGCAAGTGTACGCTCCTCTATTACTAAGACGATCCTGCATTAAACTTTACTACAACGAAACGGTTCGTTTCACTCCTAAAAAATTTTAAGAAGAAAATCGTAAAGCTGTATATTTAACAGTTTCAAATAACCTTCGGAACATTAGTATCGTCTCCATTGATAGTCTTTAACAATTTTGAACTTTATGCACAATATAAATAAGTTTCAAAACAAATTAAACTAATCCCTATCGATATTAACCGCACTCACCATGTCCAGTGAGCGCTTCGGTCTGGAACACGCGCTGCAGCGGCGGGAAGAATACCACCAGCATCTGGCCCACCAAGCTCAGTGTCACGGCTACCAGGAACATTCTAGATACAATACAAGATTTAGTACACATAGTAAATATTAAAGGACCCGTTCGGCTGAACCATTTAAGAACCTAGTAAGGGACATGTTTTCAGATTTTCGTTTTTATCATAAAGCTACATAATATTAAGGTACCTACCGAATGCAAAGACAGAAATTGCGATCAAACAACTAGAAGCCTAAAAGGCAAGGGACTCCAAACCTAGTAACTACACCACAAACCCAATTTGACCATTTTAAAAAACCAGTAAGTAACATAAACCATTTCGAAACCTAGTAAGTGCATGAACATACTAGGTTTTATAATGGTCAATGTGCCTTACTGGGAAATGAAAATTCGTGTCCACCCACCTCCCGACCATAAAAAACCTAGCATCACTGGCAACACACACTGATCAAAGACTTTTGTCTTGAGACACTGCGGTATTTCGGACGTGAGAATATTGTGAGGCTTCCCGAACGCTACCCAGTAGAGATGGGTTATACTAGGTAAATTTGATACTAGGTGCACCTATTCCAAGTATTTATTAATACGTGATCCAAATACCTGTTCCACTTAGTAGGTACGTAGTAATTTACCATACTTGACGCGACTAGTGCGGAGTGCGGACTAATCCACGTATTATGACTTTAAAATACAATTTTCTTTGAAAAGATACAACCGTAGTATTAATAATGCAATTTGAAATTGAATAACTTGTAGAATAGAATGTTTCTTCTATAAAAAATAAACACTTCAAAAATCGGACGTGTGACGGCTCATGTCAAACTGAGAGTGTTCCATTTCAACATTTTTTCACATCGCTCACAAAACGCTTACAGATTAAAGAAATATCACAGATATCGCTAAATTTATCAACGTTGATGTCAAAAATAGCAAATCTCCATACATGTAAAGGAACACGCCCAAATTGACAAAGAAACACAGACAAAAAATCTTGGTGACAAAACTCCCCATGGGTCATCTACTACCAAAAATTTCTGGGAACTTTTGTCACCACCGGTATTTTAGCGGGTAACTTCTCAGAAACAGGAGTTAAATTCTATCTAATCAACACTCGAAAACTATTCCAATTTAATCTAATTATCAAATTACTATTTCAATACAAATTATGCAATTATCACGGACGCGTGACAACAAACCAAAACAAACCTGTCGGAAGAATAAAAACTGGTTTTTTACCGGCTAGTCAACAAGGAGTGAGCTGGATGAGAGAGAACAAAAATTAAAATATTCAAAACCTTACCTGTGTACAAATAGAGTTTAAATTACGTAATACATCAAACACCTATTCCTATCTCACACCTGCCTGCGCTCAAATTTGTTTGTCAGACAGAGACGGAGTGAATCTCTACGTTCGCACATAAGCTTAGCGAGAAATACGCGGTGCACGTAATACACGACTACGGATTATGCAATAATAACCTCTATTACTTTGATGGTAGGGTCGGAAATCGTGTAATTTAAAAAATACTTAGCGAGAAATACGCGGTGCGTGTAATACACGACTACGTATTATGCAATAATAACCTCTATTACTTTGATGGTAGGGTCGGAAATCGTGTAATTTAAAAAATACTAGGTGGATCAAGTATTTTAAAAATTGGAATAGGTGCCACTTAGTACTGTAAAATACCTAGTGTGTGGATCTGTTCTAGTAAATACGTCTCATCTCTACTACCCAGCTGCGTTGGATTCGACGATTGACCTCTTTCTCGAAGTTGGACCTACCTAACTGGACTGTTTGTGCCAGGTACCTATACATAATTGTCAACAACTTTCAGTGTAGTGTCTCCAACCTTCAGAGGAGTGGGTACAACACGGGTATTTGACATGATTTTTGTCTTGTCCATGTTCATTTTAAGACCCACTTGTTGAGAGGCTCTACTGAGGCCATTGAGCATTGTGCTTAGATCCTCCACGGTCTCAGCCATGACTACGATATCGTCCGCGAAACGAAGGTGGGTGATATACTCGCCGTTGATATTTATGCCGAATCCGCTCCAGTCCAGAAGCTTGAAAACATCTTTCAGGGCGGTGGTGAATAGTTTCGGACGTAGACATGGCTCAGAAGTGAGATGGGTCTATAGTTTTTAACAAGATTTTGTCGTCTTTTTTGAAGAAGAGTATCACCACACTTCTGTGCCATGCCGTAGGCGTTTTTCCCTCGAGTTTGACGGAATCGAACAGCCTCTGAAGATCCTTTCAGACCGGCGTTCCGCCTGCTTTTAGAAGCTCAGCCGTGATTCCATCATAACCCGGTGCCTTGTTGTTTTTCAGCAGCAGCCATTCTAATCTCGTACAGACTGACGTCCGGGATATCTTCGGTGTAGTGTCGGGTCAATCTAGCTCTTGGCTCTCCGGCTAGATTTGTGACAGGTGTACATACACTCGTGTATAGTTGTCCGTAGAACTTCTCAACCTCTTCCAATAACTCAGGCCCCAACGAGATGTCTCTGCCATCCTCGGTCTTCAGCTTGGTCAGTTGGCTTTGGCCAACAGACAGATCCCTTGCGAACACTAGAGCCTTTGGTACGCTCAATCGCCTCTTTAATACGATCTGTATTAAATTGGCGTAGGTCGTGAGTCAAAGACTTGGAGATCTGTCTGTTAAGATGCCGATACTGAGCAGCATCTTCAGAGGACTGCAGAACCAAGTTCCGTCTCTCTTGCATAAGTTTATTGGTGAGGTCAGAGATCTTTTTGGTTCCTTTTGAACGACGGTTTTAAAGAACTTAGACCCAGTCGTTTGGACAATTTCCACGAACCTGTCATTGTATTCGTCCACATTTTCACAGTCTCCTAGGCATTTGAAACGATTTTGCAACTCGAGCTGAAAGGTTTCGGGGTTTTGGAGTTGGATGGGCGCTGGGTGGAGCGTAGACTTCATCAGTCGACGCCTCTCCAGCTTGGGTCTGATATTCAATGTGCCTCTTACCATTCGGTGATCACTTCCTGTTTTGACCG
The DNA here is from genome assembly GCF_963855985.1 of Ostrinia nubilalis. Taxonomy (NCBI): domain Eukaryota; kingdom Metazoa; phylum Arthropoda; class Insecta; order Lepidoptera; family Crambidae; genus Ostrinia; species Ostrinia nubilalis. Next base: position 13,500,689 of record NC_087100.1, on the reverse strand, counting down.
ACCTATGGTAAGATTGAAATGGACCCTGACCCCAATAACCATTTTAAAACCTAGGAAGTGCGCTCATACTAGGTTTGGATTCTGGTTTTTACGAAGTAAAAAAAAAAAGAAAACCATTTGAGTGTTAGTAAGGGCCATAAAACTTGCTATTTAAAAGTTAATTAATTAATTTATTGTAAAATATATAGTTAAATTATTAAGCTTCAAAATAAACATCAAAAAGTTTTCAAAAGTTTGAGTATACCAGTATGGTAAACGAAAATGTGTTTTTTCGCGCTCCTGTAAAATTTACTCCGCTGCTCTTACTAGGTTCTTAAATGGTTCAGCCGCGTTGTTCCCATGTTTTAGAGCGCTTTCACATTAGGGCGTTAGAAGCGCGACTGCAGCGCTCAAGACCAGGGTGAGCAGGATGTCGAGCTTGTCGCGCGATCACATTCGCCCAGTGTGGACACACCATAATGTGAAGGCATGCATCCGCTGTCACATAGTATGAAATTTTCGGCAGCGCGTCTGTCGCGCTGCTAAATCGCCTAAATGTGAAAGCGCTCTTAAATCCTGGATGCATTTTTTCATTCAGTTTTTTGGGTTTTTAGATATTGATGTCATTAGCAGGAAACAAAAAACGTTCAAAATAGGAATCTCCCAAATTAAGTATTAGGAAAATTATCTATCTGACTTTACCAGCGCATTCAATGTCAAGTGCTGAAAAGAAACTCCAGTTGAAAAACATAGCAAAGTTCAAACATAGCAGGATACATCAAATAGTCTGAACTGACCACATTTTCTTGTTATTTCGTACCATAATGTAATCTTGAACTTTTGGATACTCCTTGTAACTTAACTAGATGACGGTATACAGGATGTCCCAAAATTAGCCTTTTAGTTTTAGTATTAACGTCCATAAAATGGCAATGCCAGATTCTGTATGGAAGGTGGCGTCTTTTTTTTTCGCGCGGCCATCGACCAAACCTTATTTTTTTATTACAAAATAGTGTAATAAACCAAACTTACTATTACACGTATACCTCTAAACTCAGTCTGAACTGAGTTACGAGCATTAGAAGTTTGATGATTTTACATACTAGATTTGCTTTCTGCGCGCAAGTTTTGTAAGAAATTGCAACAAAGTAGTGACATTGTATGTGTAAACAAACAATATCATCCATTATAAGCTCCAGCCATCAATGTGGAGCAGAATCAGCGCAATAAAAAAGACGTCACTATTTGTTGGAATTTCTTACAAAACTTGCGCGCAAAAAGCAAATCTAGTATGTAAATCATCAAACTTCTAATGCTCGTAACTCAGTTCAGACGGAGTTTAAAGGTATACATACATGTCATAGTAAGTTTGGTTTATTACACTATTTTGTAACCAAAAAACATGGTTTGGTCGATGGCCGCGCGAAAAAAAAAGACGCCAATTTCCGGCATTGTCTTTTTTGATGAGTTTTGAAATATGACTGATAGTTATTTTTAAAAATGAACTTAATAAACTTGTTCGGCGCGTCTTAGGCTCATCTACCTCTGGTACGTGTGCTAATTTTGGGACAACCTGTATAAAATGTCCAAAGATAATAAAATACCACTCACTTGTTAGAGAACAACCCGACCTGGAACACGGACTTGGTCTGCGAGCGGCACGACAGCGCGTTGAACATGTCGAACAGCACGAAGCAAGTGAACGTCATCGTGGTGTCGCGCGGGGTTATCTTGTTGTCTGACATCTGGGGAAGGATATGTCATTATACAAGACAAAGTAAAAAAATCCTCTATTTGCATAGACTATTAAAAACGCCGCAACACTCAGTCACCAGTCAGCCGGCCAAATAAATAACGTCGGTTATGAAGGTCTTTAGGGTCGATGGGATTGGCCATATGGTCCCGGCTTATCCATTCGGGTCTTCATTGAGAAGGGACATGTTGAGTCTCGACGTTTTCGGATGGCTTCTTGGGTCGTTTCTAGTACGCAGGCGCTGACCACTAAACGACAGAGGGGAAACCCCAGGTTTAAAAGGGTTTGAGCCCATTTTTGTAAAGATGAAAAATTACTTATATTTAAGCACTAAAATTATCCTTGTCCCTTTGTAGGTTTCGGATACATATTTGAACCGAAGGACTTTAGTGACCAGTCTCATTTTGTAAGCTAATTGCACTCTATGAAGGAGTTACCTTTCATTATCTTTCGTCATTAGACATCCAATATAGCTTAATCTGTGATTGAAAGAGACAAAAACCATGTATCAGCTTCAGCATGTAAAGAAAAAGGTAATATACTAGGTATTTAGTAACTTCTACTGCAGATGAAGGTTGCCTGGTGGGGTAAATCTGGGAATTAGGAAATCTTAAATAGATGACCATAAATGAACTTGGTTACCCAAAAGGCGATGGAGCGGGCTATGCTCGGAGTTTCCCTGCGTGATCGAATCAGAAATGAGGAGATCCGCGGGAGAACCAAAGTAACCGACATAGCTCGCAGAATTGCTGAAATCAAGACTTGATTTCCTTTAAAGTTAAACCGTTACTAAACGAATTTTTCGCAAAAATGAGTTATCAACGCCATCTTACTAAAGGACACGTAAACTACAAGATAAAATAGACCACTTCTTCAAAATTGCCTTCTAACGCCATCTAGCGTTAACGCATAACGTTACTAAGCCAAACTTTGAACGGCTCGCTAAATACAATAACGGGTCTATGCAAGTAAGAACGTGTTTGTTGCGGAGTGATGACGAAAGTTTAAATTCATAGTGTGATTATTTGGATAGGAACGGCCCGTTCGTCACAAAAAAGGTAAGTTGTTTAGTTTTTTTAATGAGTAGGTAAAGTGTGACTATATTTTTAAACACAGTTTTCGTTTAAAAAAATACATACCTAATTCATTATAAAATTTCTTTAGTAAACGGTAACAGTTGGTATAGTCACAGTTTGCCTTTATTTTTTTAGGTACTTATCTAATATTATTTATCACTAAAGGGTGCCTATTTCGTTAATTACAGTTTTTCAATAAGCAATGAGTAAATTTTATGATAGGTATGCCTAGTTACAATAGTGAAACATTTTTTTTAGTCTATAATATAGATTAAAAGCATTTATTTGCTTTATAGTCCAGTAGAATTAGATTTTAAATCGGAAATAATTCCTACAAACGATTTTATTGCTTTAATGGCGTCATTGGTTGCCCATAAAGACTCTCCTAGGTTTTCGACTTCGACGGAGTTGTGCTTAAGTGGTGGGGGCCCCCGAAAGGGGCGCTTTTTCGGTTTTCCGGTTATACCGCGTAAAGGACTTACCCTATCGAAAAGTGGTCTTCCTGACGGTTAAAGGGCATTTAATCCTGCATTAAATAAGACCAAATTCATATGTTTTGAACAAACCGTTCTCGTGCAAATGTTCGGCAAAGTAGAAAATATGTGTATAATTAATGACCCTCTCCACGTCCAATAGCTCGTCACCCGTAGCACAGAATAAGTAATAGTACAGGTACAGAAGGATTACTCCGCAAGACGATTTAAATAAATGCGAGTCTTGCTACGACGCGATACAGTGGAATTCAGCTCGCACAGCACTACGTACCTACAATTTTATTCACCTACAAGTTTTGTCTCTTTCTATCGCGTGCCTCTGAACTCTTCTTACGCTGTTAGGGTTGCTGTCTAGTGAAAAAATAATTAATCTTCTTATTTGTAATGAGGTACGTATATGTAGGTAAGTATGCATTCATTTTGGAAAACCTTGGGAGAGGCCTTTGTCCAGCAGTGGACGTCATTTGGCTGAAACGAACGAACGCATTCTGAGCAGTAGTCATAGTAGGTTAGGTTCCTATACTATCCTAAGAATTATTGATTACCTACATGGCCAACATACCTTTCAGCATCTTTGGGAAGCGAAAAAAAAAAGATAAATCCGGTAGATTTCTTTTCGAATTTAAACACCCGAACGCCGCACAATATTTCTTTCTCTTTATGTCCATTTTTAAATAAAACTTCGATCATAGAATTATAATCATACTACAACGCACGCCAGCGTCCTGACGGGCGCGCGCGTGACACTCGACTGTTATAATACCCGCCGGCGCGGCGGGGCGCTTCGCTGTAGGTAATTATCGGATGTACCGCGCGGAGTGAGCCAGGCCTGCCCGTAGGCTCCGAAGCCTTTACACGAATTTGTTTCTTTCCGCAAATTAAATAATCTTACAGAACCTAGGTTGTTAACTAAACCGTGCTTTTACGCATAACCGTTATTCTATCACAATGTAGTATCACAGGTCTTATTAGCTACGCAAGTGTGATAAGCGTAAGTAGGTAGGTATCATTAAAAAGTACCGTAAACAGATGAATAATGATCTTTTGAATGAGGCCTGTCATTCTTTACATTAATAACTCTCTACTTCTAGTAATAAAATTCATAAAGTAAAACTCAAATTATTGCTTACACCACACCGCTCTAAACGCCTAGAGTAAACACCTGGCAATGTTACTCCTATCGTTGATTAAGGCATTCACTTTCGATAGGAGTGATGATTGTGTGTTCTTTAAACTTAATTGATTTCAGCAACTAAATAAAAAGGTCTCTTTTTTCAGTCTTCCTTCCATACTCATTACTTCCTTTCTTCATAATTTACTTGAAATAAATAATGGTTATGCACGCGATTCTAAATAAACGTAATTTTAATCGTTAATCACAGGCAGTAAGCAGATGTGATAAACTTGTATCATTAAAAAGTACTGTAAACAAATGACAAATGCTCTTACACACAGGTTCATTATTTCTAGCTCTCTAACTTAATAAATTTTACGTCTTTACGATAGTAATTAATAGAATAAAACTTAACTTACTTATTACTGCAATCTGAACGCCTAGAAATAACACACTGGCAAACTCTTGCTCCTTCACTTTCGATGGGAGATTAAAAGATACGATTTTATTTTTAAACTCGATTGATTTTAGAAACTAAACAAAATTTCATATCTTTTAGCACTTCTTTCATACCAATTACTTCCATTCTTCAACATAAAAAGATTCATCGTCTTGTTCGTGATTATTTTAAATGAACGTAACTTTATTACACGGAATAACTATTGTTCACGCAGAACTACTTAATAAAATGCATTCTTGAGTTTGAGAATTTATTGTACTTTTGGACAATATTACATTGAAATAAATTGCGAGTTAACGTGCCGGCCGGCACGTCAAGCCGGTTCGGTGGCTGATAGACGAGAGAGGGATACAGTGAATGGAGGAGTGAACGCGCGCGCGGACCGAATGAGATTGAACGATAGTGATGTGAAGCTGTCTGTCATAGACATCCTCCGGGGCTTGAAAGCTAGGTAGCTTTCAGGAGTTCTTCGCTGTCTTCATTCGGCGACGGCAGTAGACATAGGCGGTTCATGGCCCTTCGAACGATGCCTTGGGATGTAGAGACGTCTGCGACTCGCGGCACTCCATCAGAGCCGGGGAAGAGTCTGGATATTCGTCCAAGGCGCCAGCATAGCGGCGGTGCGCTCTCGTCCTTAATCAGGACTAGGTCATCAACCTTGAGGTCTCTGCATCGCACCTTCCATTTCGTGCGCTGCTGCAGCTCGGCTTCGTACTCCATTGACCACCTCTTCCAGAAGTCTTGACGGGCTTGCTCCAGTCGCTGAAACCGGTCAAGACGATTTGTGCTATAGTCAAGCAGGTACGGCGATGGCAATGAGGTTAGCGGCCTACCAATTAAAAAGTGGCCCGGGGTAAGAGGAGATAGGTCTTGGGGTGAAGGACTTATTGGACATAGGGGTCGGCTATTTAGGATGGCCTCAATCTGAACAAATAATGAGCTCAGCTCCTCAAAGGTCAAGTGTACATTTTTTATGACTCTATGTAAATGAAACTTCGCTGACTTGACCCCACTTTCCCAATAACCACCAAAGTGAGGAGCGTACGCAGGTGAGAAACGAAATTCGATGCCTTCACGAGAAGCGTGATCAATGATAGAATCGCTATTATTATTTAAAAATGAATTTATCTCTTTATTTGCTGCAACAAAGTTTCTACCATTATCACAGTAAATGATCTTTGGCTTACCTCTACGGGCTATAAATCTTTTTAAAGTCAAAATGAATGCATCCATTGACAGCTGACTGACTAACTCTAGGTGGATGCATTTATATCGGAAACAAATGAAAATGCAAAGATAACATTTACTAATCTTACATCCACGGCCCTTGCGGTCTGTTATCAAAAATGGACCCGCGAAGTCGGTGCCTACTGTGGAGAAAGGAAAATCAGGTTGTACGCGATCTACAGGTAAGTTTCCCATAATGTTTTCCATAGTACGAGCGTTAAATCGGCGACAGGTAACACACTCGCGTGCTACACGCCTAGCTAGAGTCCTACCTCCTACAGGCCAATATCGTTCCCTAATCGAGGCTAAGAGATGTTGAGGACCTGCGTGTAACAAGCGAATATGTTCTTGTTTAAATATAAGTTTTGATAAATAATGACTAGAATGTAACAAAATGGGGTGACGTTTATCATACTGGTAGTTGGACGTATCGATTCGTCCTCCTACTCTGAGAATGCCATTTTCATCAAGAAATGGAGTAAGGGATGAAAGAGCAGTTTTAGAATTTAAACATTTACCTTTTTTGAGAAATGCTAACTCAGTAGCAAAAGAATCTTGTTGAACTAACTTGATTAAAACATCGTGAGCCTTTTCTAGCTCTGAAACTTGAAGTGGACCTTGTAATCTATTAGATTTTATCTTTGTTCTACAATTATTGACGAATCTTAAGACTCTAGTCAGAACTCTAGTAAGAGTTGTTAATTTAGAAAATTTGCTTAAAGCAGCTGACAGACTGGGCATGGAAACTGCCTCCTCCCCCACTAAAGTTTGGTGAATCTTGAGCTCTGGCAACTCTATCGAGCCGAAATTGTGTACAGCTGGCCAAGAGTCTTCGGATTCTGAGAGGAAAGGTGGGCCGTGCCACCAGATAGAGAGGTCTGAGTGATCTGGATCAACGCCACGCGAAACGAGGTCTGCGGGGTTGACAGATGTGGGCACGTAACGCCAGTCTGCAGGATTGGTAAGCTCGTTTATAGCAGCTACTCTGTGGGTAACAAAAGTTTTAGTTTTATTTGAGTTTAACCAACCTAAAACAACTTGAGAGTCTGTCCAGTAAACCTGACGCTCTATAGGACAGCGTAGTGCGGCTATAACTGTAGAGCATAACTGAGCTCCCAGAAGGGCAGCGCAGAGCTCGAGCCTTGGTATGGTGGTAGGTTTAATTGGTGCTACTCTTGATTTGGCACATACCAAGACGACTTGTATTGCACCACTAGAAGAAATGGATCTCAAATATATACAGCTACCGTAGGCACGCTGTGAAGCATCAGAAAAACAATGAATTTGTGTAGACACAGGTTTATCAATTAAAATGCATCGAGGAATTTTTAGTAACGATAGACATGAAGATTTATTTGCAAATTGTAACCACGACTTTTCAATTTCTGGAGGAACAGGTTCGTCCCAATCAATTTTTTGACTCCAAATTTCTTGTAACAAAATTTTAGGTTTTATTGTAAAAATTGATAGAAGACCAAGTGGGTCAAAAATTTTGAAAGTAGAAGAGAGTATAATTCTCTTTGTGACATTGTCTGATGATTCGATATTATGTTGGAAGTGGAGTTCATCGGTGGACGGCGTCCAACCTACGCCTAACGTACTAGTTGCCTTGCTAATCATGAGATTACCTTTTTCTAGGTCAACAGAATCGGCGAGTAACTCAGGTAAGTTGGAGCGAAATTTACGCAGATGAAAACCTCCCTTGGATAACTCAGAAGAGACAGCGAGATGGATATGACGCAGTTCGGGCTCAGTGCTGGCCCCGGTAAGTAGATCGTCACAATAGAAGTCATTTTGTATGATGGTTTTGATCTGCTGGTCTGCAGATTCCTCACCTATCTGCCAAAGACAACGAGTGGTAAGAAAACTGGCACTAGCAAACCCGTAAGTGACTGTGTTCAAACGTAGTACCCTAATAGGATTATCTTTGCTGTCGCGCCACAAAATAAGTTGCAGATCGCGATCAGCTTCGTTGAGGAGCACTGAGCGAAACATTTTCTCTACGTCCCCTGTCAAAACATATTTATGTTGCCTAAAACGGACTAGAATATTGAACAGTGGTTCTTGGACTACTGGACCCACCATCTGCAAATCGTTAACTGAAATACCAGAAGTGGTACGAGCTGACGCGTCGAAGACGACACGAAGTTTAGTAGACTCGCTTTGCTCTTTTATCACAGGATGATGGGGTAAGAAATAAGCATTTAGTGGTCTAGGCACTGGAGATTCAGATAAATGACCTAAAGCTTCATACTCATCTATAAATTGACAATATTCCTTTTTTAAAGTTGGTTGTCGTTGGAACCGAGCCTCTAAATTCAAAAACCTCTTTTTAGCCAAGTTGTAAGAGTCTCCTAAACGGTCTACACCATCTCGGAGTGGCAATGATACACAAAATTGACCACTGTCAGTTCGAGTAGTATTGGCAAGATAATGTTGCTCGCATAATTTTTCTTCAGTACTAAGGGGTTTTTTATGTGGAAAAGTCTCTAGTTCCCAAAATTTTGTTAACTCGTCTTGAACATTACACAAATTCTCATCTTTAGAGACGAAGTTACACATGACAGATTTAGTTTTATTTTCATTAAAACGTGGCAAAGGTCCCGTGACGAGCCATCCTAATTTAGAGGCTTGAAGCTTTGGATAGCCACACCCTAAGGAGTGCTGCTGAGCACTTATAATGTCCCAGAATAAATCCGCACCGATAAGGATATCTACTGGAGATGGTTCGTTGAACGTGGGATCAGCCAATTGAAAGCCACTAATATTTAGTTGCTTAATATCAAAATATGATTTAGGTAAATTGCCAGTAATTTCAGGCAAAACCAAACAAGAAGCAATTACATTGAATGAAGTTGTTTGTGAATTGATGCGCAGAATGCAGCGTTCTGTGTTTAATTGTAATTTAGTGTTACCAATGCCTACTATGCTAGTCTCGGAAGGCTGAGGAGTCAGGTTTAGGCACCGCTTTACAGCTTGAGTGATAATAGTCGACTGGCTCCCGCTGTCGAGTAACGCACGTACTACCATAGATTCATTTGTGGCTGGGTTGGTAACTTTGACCTTAGCAGTACATAAAAGTACTTCTGGTGAACATACCGAAGACAATGTAGTTGTATTCACAGATTCAGTTTCCTTCGGTTTATGTAGAAGAGAATTGTGTCGAGATTTGCAAAAACGACAAGTGCCTGAAAGGCGACAACGACTAGTAAGATGTCCCGCTCGCAAGCAAGTTTCACATAAATTATTAGACGAGACAAAATTGAGTCTATCTTCGACAGATTTCGTTTTGAAAGAAGGACACTCGAACAGACGATGATTATTCTTACAGAATAAACACTCTGGTTTAAATCTAGAAGTGTTGCCTTCGTTGGATGTAGTCACTAATGACTTTGAAACATTTGATTTATTTTGATTATTGTTGTTAGAGAACTGCCTTTGCTTGTTATCTAGACCATCTTGCTTATGGCGATAGACAGTCTCCAAAACATCAGCGCGAGACTTCAAAAAACTAAAGAAGTCACTTAGCGAAGGTATTTCGCTTAAGTGATTTCTGTGCTCTTCCCACTTGAAATATGTGCTATTATTTAACTTTCCCGCAATAATGTATATAACTAAAACATCCCATTTATCAGTTGGCAACCCGAGTGTATTAAGTGCACGTAAGTTCTTAGTAACATGGTCAATAATATACCTTAACGATTTGTCAGTTTCCTGAATAGAATTGATATTGAATAATGCCTTAAGATGATTGTTTATTAATTGGCGTTTGTTGTCATACCGTTCACATAATAGTTTCCATGCTTCGGTGTAATTATTATGAGAAACTTCCAAATTAGCAATTACTCGAGCCGCTTCCCCTTCGAGATATGATTGTAAGTAGTGAAATTTGTGGATGCTCTCAATCCTATCATTGTTGTGTACAAGCGACATATAAGTTTCTTTGAATTCTAACCACTTAAAATATGTTCCATCAAAATTTGGAATTTTAATCACCGGCAAGCTAAAACCTAACGGGTTACAATTGTGTTCATTTTGATGACAAGAAGCCAAAGACGATTTACCTTGAGAATTATTATTATTGCAATTTTCAGCTGTACTATTTTTTTTAATTAACTCTTGAGCTAATGCAAGACAATGGTAAAAATCTTGTTCTATGAGGTCCCTTGTAACTAACTCACTATCTAGATTTTCAGAGCTATTAACTTCTATTCAGCTATTAAATTTGAAGTTGAAAATGAAGAGTACCGATTCACGACGACACATTCGATAGACGTAGTAGGGAATTTAGTGCAAGAACCCCTCCACTTTGGTATAGAAGGCTCATTTTTGCACCAGTTGTTCTTTGGGTGCTCCTGAGTAGATTTCCGTCGGTAGACATCGGGAGCCCCCCCTGTGGTAGCAGGGGGAGGGGGGGCAAGTTTCCTTCTGCCGCGCTTCACTTTAAGGCCCATATCTTTAAAACTATGGGTATTAGGGCAAGTGTGGTGTCATTTTCGGATAATTAAAGGATGGCGAATTCATTTCTAGAACAAACTTTTTGCCTTTTCATACAAAAAAATAGAAATATTGAGTAAAATTCACAAAAACCAAAAAGTTTTTTTTTAAATAAACGTCGTTTACTTTTAAACCATTGGAGATAATCTAATAAAAAAAATATTTCCTGAAAGCTACATTTATCAGGATTATAAATATATACCATTATATGGTACTTTTTTCGAAAAAAGTAGGTGAAAAAAAATTTTTCTTCAGGACAAAGCGGGCGAATTTTGATGCGCGTCGGAAAAAAATATTTATTTTATCCAAGAATTCATACTATTTGGTTCATAAGCAAGTAAAGATTATTATTTTAGAATTTATTTTGAGTTTCTGGCACATCATGCTACCATGATTTGTATTTTTTCTTCAATTAATTTTGAACTCTATGTGTAAGTCATAAGGTTGAAAATAGTTTAAATACATTTTATTATTGAAAATATAAGAAGAAAGCACTAAATAAAGAACTTGAATTTGTCTAAACGTCTAATGATTATTATTAGTATTTTAATTAACATTTTTATTTCTACATACTATTGTACCAGTGACAAAAAGGAAAGGTAAGTGCATTGAGTTATAACGTACTACGTACTAGAGAAGACATGTCAACTAGACTGTTTCTGGCACGCAAACAGGTCCATGGACCGAAATTCAATTAGTATGTCTTTTATGCTCTTTGTAGTATGTGCTCAGCGGTTGCTGTGACAACACGCTTGAGTGCAGTTTTGTTTTTTGAAATATGCCATCCTATAGACGAAAATACTGTTCAAATAACTCCAGATACATATTAAGTAAAAATCAAGGAATGACTTTTTACCATTAAGTTGTACATTTATGCACTTTAAAACACTAATTTATTTTTAATTTGTTAATTACAAGGCGTCACCGCGGCGGCAGCCATTTTACGAAAATTTCAAAGAATAAAAATCGCAGACTTGACACTGACGCATAAATTAGTATACGAAAGGAAGGTTAAATACAGCAATAAAAAGATTTTTTAAAAGATTATAAGCACTTTGTATTGCACAAATTACTAATAGTCCCGTCCAGCCCCTTGTGTTAAGCTAAATAAGCTTGGGTTACGGGTGGGCTCACACAATAGTCGTGCGGCATCATGGATCAAACTTGTTTGAATCTCACTGCTGTTGTTCGTATGCGACTGGTTAGTTAGTAAATCACCCTAATTATTGACACCTAGCTCACGAGATAGGCTAAAATTATAATAATTGTACAGTGTGTCTGGTCACCCACCAGTGTCCGACCCGTTAGGGCGCAATAATATGATCAATTTAATCGACAAATCCAGTATTAAAAAATTACAGCTATTTTAATTTTTTAGTTTCTGAGTCCGGATGGATTCATTTATTTACCAAATCTACCGATGTACAGGACCTATGAGTATAAAAGTGATTAGTTCGACAGCTGAAAAAGTAAGCAATACGTTGTCATCAAAAGCTTCCATTTAAATTTCTTAGAAACACTTGAACGTAAAAAAAATGATGCTTCTTTTTAGATTTTTCAATGTTACAAAAAACTAGAAAGTTTTACATTTTTAGATGCACTAAGTCATTATTACCTAAAAACTGATATTCCTTGGCTTTAAATCAACTAGTCTAGGTGCTAGCTACACAGGAGATGCAGCGGTGAAAAGGAGAGGTGGGAATAGTCCCGTAACTTCTACCTCACAGCTATTATACGTGTACTCAACCACTGAGTTAGTTAACAATAGAGACAATAAAATAACTGAAAGTTTCTGACTTTCAGTTATTTTATTGGTTCTGGAATGAAGGCGTGGGTCATCCCTAGCTTTGTTCCTACCGTGACGAGTGGGAATTTTTCTAAAATCTCAAGATGGACTGACTGAAGATAGCAGGAAGACGCTGGGTGCAGGCCACTATCAACTGGGCGATGTGGAAATCATTAGAGGAGGCCTTTGTTCAGCAGTGGACGTCCAGTAGCTAAAATGATGATGACGATGTTTCCTTACAGTATCCAATTCAATAGGCAGAAACTAAACGTAAACGAAGTGTCGCCTCTGTAATGGTATCATTATCTATAACTCATAATATTTCGTGCGCTGTTGGATGACAGTTTTAAACTAGAGATGGGTAATTTTTTTATCGAATTAGAAAATACCAGTTAACGATTCTCAAGGCGATTATCGATTACATTAGATTTTAATCGGGAAGAAAAATAATTAATGGCTTAAGCATCAGTATGAAGCCCATACGCACTTGTAGCACAAGTAACACGATTAGCCTCAGTCAATTTTAAAATCGCATCACAGAGTGAAGTAACTAACACCAAAAAACGGCAGAGCGAAGTGATTTCGAATGTTTCAACTGCTACGTTTTGTCACTTGTCTAGGAGGGCTAATTTTAGTCTAAGGGAGGGGAGCTTAGATTACATTACAGGAAACGCACAATATAATAAAAGAAAATAATGTAGTTAATTTTTGCTATTGAGCACCATGAAAATTTAACACAATTTAGCCGATTTCTTTATTTTCACAATCGATTCACAATGTCTATGATGAGGCGACCGCAGGAACGTCACTATTCGTGCAATCCTATCAATGAAGTACGACATTTTCTGGTGCAGATTTTATCGCCATAAATTATGAAACTTGATAGTCATGGATTTGACTGACAGCTGTCCGTCAAATTCCCGCCCCGCACCCCGCACTGTACATATTTTGTTCGCGATGTCTGTTCTATACGTAGTAATATTACTTCAATGGGTAAGTGTGAGGAAAGTGAGGATTGATATTATCATATTACGGGAGATTATTTTTAGCACAAAGGCTACGGCTGTGAGTGCTGTGACCATTATATGAAGTTGTTTTTTCAGACATCACCAGCTTCTGTACTACTTCTTGCACTAGCATCTCACCTTTTCCAGGCAAGCTTCGGCAGCTGGTCAATTGGTCCATGTATGTAGCCTCCATGTTGCTATCGACTCTGGTCCACCCCCAACCAGTCGCGTAAAGGGAAGACTGAGTCGGTTACTTGCAACTGATCCTATACGCGAACCCTTTGATATACCTACTGCCAGTAGCCAATGCTGATACAAAGCTGTATGGGTTATCTTATGTATGGCCACACCTAAACGTAGTCCACAGCGACCCATTAGGATCTTTATTCTCCCTTTTTTATTCCCTATCATCCAAAAAAATCCTATCCATTAGTTAGGTGAATTAAGCGTCTGAGTGAAAGCCACCTAATAGTCTTCTGATGCCGGATATGCTGACCCAAGCAGACCCATCCTTACAGTATTGTTTCATGGACCCCACATGTATTCCACATGCTCGAGAGCTTCTGTTGTTAGGCCCATTTTGTGGGACATGTGGTTCGTTTCATAATGCCGAGTTTGCGTACCTGTAATTGCTTGGGCTTACCTTTGATAAGTTTTCCATGACCTTGTATTTCCCTTTAGGAATGATTTGGAGAGGGTTATATCGTTGGAGCTTTCCCATTCAGCCCTGTGCTTCTTGGATATGGCTCTATGGCCATAAGGTACCTATGCTTTTAGATAAAGGTACTATCAGTTCTGACCCAATAGGTATCGTCTCTGACCCTTGTCTCGCTAGACTGTCGGCTCTCTCCTTGCATTCGATCCTTGTATGTCCAGGTATCCCACATCAGGGACACTTTGTCATGCCTTCAGAGTTTGTTCATCTTTAAGATTGCATCTAGAATAATTCTAGACTCAACCTTTACTGAGGCGATGGCTTTGTTTGAGTGCTGCCTGGCTGTGGCCCAGGATGTAAATATTGCGTTTTTACACCCCTGTTTTTAGTGCACACATAATAAATTATAGCGTAGAATTCAGCTTGAAATACTGTAGCAAACCTCCTTAAACGTTCACTGTGTTCGTAGTGTTTACAGTAGACTCCCGGTCCCGTTCCCAAGGCCAGGCTATCTTGGCTTGGAGCTGTCAGTAAAACAGATTAGGCTGTTCTGTTGGGATTTTGGTCCTCTTTTCTAGTTGTCCCTTGTTCAATATCTATCCACTTATTAGCTCAATCCACTGTTTTTTTCAGTCGACTGATATTGTTTTAGATCAAGTACCTCCTACTATTACTACATGCTTGACTATGAACGAGTGCTGTAAGTGCCCACCAACCTAGGCAGTTTTGTATCAGTATATCAAGGGCAGTAATTATGTCCTTATGATTTTTTTAAGTTATTTAAAATTTAGTTGGTTCAAGGGGTTCGCGTATAGGGTCAGTTGCAAGCAACCGACTCAGGCTTCCCTTTACCTGACTGGTTGGGGGTGGATCAGAATTGATAGCAACATGGAGCCTACATGGACCAATTACCCGTAGCTGCCGAAGCTTGTCTGGAAAAGGTGAGATGTTAGTGCAAGAAGTAGTGCAGAAGCTGGTGCTGTCTGAAAAAACAACTACATATGAGTATTTCTCAAAAAAAATGTACATTTTGAAAAAAAAAAGTGTGCTTTGAAACAGTTCAAAAGTTTTATATTTATAAATCATCACACAAAAAAAACACACACACAATTTTGAAGGATGAATATTAATCTTTAAGATAACGAAGAATTATAGCTATAATCCTACTTATTACCAAATATTTAGATATTTTAAAAATAGTCCTTTTTTACCTTTCATACAAAAACCTGTTTGCCACCCTAGCTTTTTCATGTATTTTTGTTTCATAAAATGCGATACGTAACTAAATTATTGTAAATTTCTTTGTATTATCGTTCTATAGTAATCGCAGTTTCTGTATCAAATTGATTTTCTATGGGGTGTCATAATGAATTGGCAATTTAAAGCAAAAAAACAAAATGAGTCGCTCTCATTTACTATTTCGTTATTTACTCTTTAGTTACGATTTATTTCTACTTTCCCATGGTTTCTGAACAATTCCGTATTTATTTTACACGGACAATAATAGCTGCACTCTGAGTGGCTGTTGGCCTGACGTCTCCGCCATAACATCTATCGCGAAAATTAGTGAAAACGTGTGTGTTTTGTGGGATTACTTTTTCGTAACAGGCAGTAAAATCAGCGATTTTATATAGAACGGTAAGTCTTCATTTAACCATTTTTTGTAATACGTGTGGTACGAACATTTAGTAAGCTTTTATATTTGCTGTAACAAATTTTATCAAAAAAATACTTGTTTCTGATCTCATTTTGTCTAATATTTCGTTACGTTTTTTGCGAATTTCGTTACGTTACGAAAAAGTACAACATAATGCTGAGTGTATACTGTTATTACCTGACTAAGCATAGTAATATTCACTACTTAATTTATTTCAAAAAATATAGAGCGTTAATAACAAAAGGATTGGATACTATCTGCTTAACAGAAGTGCCACCAGCAAAAAAATATCAAATCATTTAGATTACGTTTTTATGTGATTACTTCTTTTGTTTTTTTAGGAATGCCGCCAAAAACCAATGCCGAAAGGCAAAAAGCTTACAGAGAACGACTCAAAATGGATAAACATGATGGAACAAAAATAATTTTATTAAAATAGTATGAATGATTACTCCCTTATTTTATTTCTAACCCCTTAATATTACCCCGTATTTGGGTGCATACTTACAAATATTTCGAATTGAATAAATGAGGAGCATTCACAATATTTCGCCAATGTATAACAAGCCTTATGGCCTTACTATTTCGTTACTACCGTTTCGTTACGTACATTTTTTTTGAGAAATACTCATATAATGGTCACAGCCGTAGCCTTTGTGCTAAAAATAATCTCCCGTACTATGATAATATCAATCCTCACTTTCCTCACACTTACCTTTCCTTTAAGTCACTGGTACAATAGTATGTAGAAATAAAAATGTTAATTAAAATACTAATAATAATCATTAGACGTTTAGACAAATTCAAGTTCTTTATTTAGTGCTTTCTTCTTGTGATATTTTCAATAATAAAATGTATTTAAACTATTTTCAACCTTATGACTTACACATAGAGTTCAAAATTAATTGAAGAAAAAATACAAATCATGGTAGCATGATGTGCCAGAAACTCAAAATAAATTCTAAAATAATAATCTTTACTTGCTTATGAACCAAATAGTATGAATTCTTGGATAAAATATATATTTTTTTCCGACGCGCATCAAAATTCGCCCGCTTTGTCCTGAAGAAAATTTTTTTTTCACCTACTTTTTTCGAAAAAAGTACCATACAATGGTATATATTTATAATCCTGATAAATGTAGCTTTCAGGACATATTTTTTTTATTAGATTATCTCCAATGGTTTAAAAGTAAACGACGTTTATTTAAAAAAATACTTTTTGGTTTTTGTGAATTTTACTCAATATTTCTATTTTTTTGTATGAAAAGGCAAAAAGTTTGTTCTAGAAATGAATTCGCCATCCTTTAATTATCCGAAAATGACACCACACTTGCCCTAATACCCATAGTTTTAAAGATATGGGCCTTAAAGTGAAGCGCGGCAGAAGGAAACTTGCCCCCCCTCCCCCTGCTACCACAGGGGGGGCTCCCGATGTCTACCGACGGAAATCTACTCAGGAGCACCCAAAGAACAACTGGTGCAAAAATGAGCCTTCTATACCAAAGTGGAGGGGTCTCCATACAAATCATTGCACTAAATTCCCTACTAACGTATTGCTTGACTGTTATTGGTCAGTCAGTCTCGCCGCGCGGGGCAGTGCCTTTGTTGCGAGGGGCCGCTCGCGCCTTGCGTAGTTGCGTTGCTCGCACGGCCAGAGCCCCGATTACGGTAATTTTTAACGTCAACAATCCAGACACGCTTCTCGATTCTGCGATACGATTGGTCGTTCAACAGCGTACGTCAGCTGTTTTGACCAATCGTATCGCAGAATCAGAAACGCGTCTGGATTGTAGACGTTATAAAAGTTACCGTAATCGGGGCTCAGTTCGGTTTCTTCGGCCGTCGAATGCGCTTGCGACTTTTGGTTGTTTTCTCGTGCGGATAGTTAGTGTGTGAACGTGTGATAGTGAGTGTGGTAATAGTGAATGTGTGTTAGAAAGATGCCTAACCATACGTACAGTACTCGTGAGTACGTAAACATAGTTTACTGTTATGGGAGGGCACGTGGAAACGCATCTGAAGCCCTGCAGGCTGTAGGTATCGGGCTGAACATCCTACAGCGCACCACCGTACTGATGCACGTATTTTTGTTCTGGCTGTACAACGTCTGTTGGACAATCAGCCGATTGTGCCTCCGTCCGCCTCGTCTAGGCGTGTATTGTGTCGTATTTGAGGAACTTAAATACCAGTCTGTACGTGAAGGAATACTGGAGCGCGCATCAAAACACGATTTACCTGGCACGCGTTTGCTTGCACGTGGAAGGCCGTCAGTTCGAGCCACAACTTGTCCGGTTGGCAGTGTTGCCAACAGCTACCAAAGGCTCGTAGCTAGGAATTTAACCTTCCTATACCCGCGCGTTGGTCTCTCAGACCGACGAACTAATAATTCGGAGTTTTTTCAAAAAGTATTAACTCTATGACTTTGCGGTTTTTAGTAGCTTCATGATTTGTAGCCTGCCATTGTTTAGTGTTGGGCGATCGCTGCTGCCAAGTGTACGTGTGTCACTTTTTGCTGTTATTCGGTCTGTGAGACCGACGCGGGTATACGTGTTTCTACTTCAGGTATGTTACTATTGTTTTATTTTACAATATTACTCAATAAAATGTATTGTCATATATTAGTGGCGTTTCATATCAATTAAGTGGTAGCGCATTTTCTTACATAACTTTTCAATTCCTATCATTGGAGGTCCGAAAATATTTCTCATACAATTTGATACCATAATGATCATTCTTCATAAAAAATTTAAAACCTACATATTTAAAAACATAATCATTGATATTCATAATATCACTAATCATACGCTTAGTTTTTACTAATATTTGTTTTCATATATTTTTCTATACTAATGATCGAAACTCATAATCATTCAAATAAATAACTATAATATTCATAAATGTGATGTATCCTAATATTTGTTTTCATAAATTTATTACTCATAAGTGTATTTATCCATATTATTGAAAATCATGATGTCTATATTCGTATTAAATCGTATTTTAACATTAAATTAATTTGAAATGGTCCAAAACAGGCAATATTTTGTGCCACAAAACTAACGTGATAGAAACGAATCGCTGCAAAACCGACTCCACGTAGTCTTGTCTGCCCTACCCCTAGAGTGTAATTTAAAAGCCGGAGGCGCGGAGGGAGGGCAGCCCTCGCCCGCTGTAACGAGGCTCAGGCGCCCGGGTGAGCTGGAGCGGCTGAGGCTGGTCGCCGAGGCGCCGAAGGCGCCGATGGCGATCCAAAAAGCCGAAGCTGCGGAAGCTAGCGTGGGTGCCTGAGCCTCGTTACGCAAGGGCGGAAGGGCTGCACATCCCGTAGCGCCGGAGACGAGGAGATACCAATGCATGCTGCATGCTTGCTTTCATGCTGCATGCTCTGCATGCTTATCTACTCTATTAAATTATATATGATTTTTTTAAAGATACGAGTATGTCTGTTATAAAGTAAATTATTCTGAACAACAACATTATGAGTTGAAGTACCTATGTTCTTTCTTAGTAACAACATTATTAATTAAAACAATATGATCAATGAATGTTATGAAGATAAAAGATCTGAAAATAAAAATTATGTATTTTAAATGGTTCTTGGTAGTAACAGTATTGATAAAAAAATTATGATTACTAACTGTTATGAGCTCCGATGGTAGTAATAAAAATGTATGAATAAAAAAAGTATGAAAAATAAAATTATGAAGAGAGATTATTATGAACACAAATCGGTAGTAAGACAAAGAATAGGATTTAGAATTTTATGTGAGCCAATATAGAACCCAATTAAGTATTACTGTATTTTATTATTATCAATTTGTTTTAGCCATTTTTGTCGTCATAATGAACGAAGAAAGGATAAGGGCGCTGTTAGAATGTGAAGATTCGGACTCCAACTATGATGACCAGAGTGACAGTGATGAGGTGGTGGATGATTTAGAAGTGCAGGAGAACAACACCGATTCTGAGCAGAAGGGTGATTTGTCAGATGCAAAAAGTATTTTTGTCATTATACGAGCATGCAGTTATGGTATGTTCCGGTTATTATTCCACTGAAACCACTGGTGATAAATACTGTTTTGTTCTTTTATATTACTAAGGATACTTCCATTTATTATATTTTATAGTAATTTTTAGGCTTCAAAAGAAAAAAATGTTTATTTTTGTTATTAAATTTAGGCTGATGTAAAATTTTGTTTAAATTTTAAGTTTGATTTAGAGGCTGATTAAATCAAAATATCTATAAATATAAAATTTGTTTTAATTTTTTTATGCAATTATAACCTTAACGTATAATTCAAAGCAAATTATAGTACAATATAGTACACAATTATACTATAAAACACGAGCTCAACTTTCGGTCCGAGAGACCGTGCGCGGGTATATGTGTAATGCTTTTTGGCGCGGGTATATGAAGGTTAACAAAAAGTTGCTAGATTGAGTATATTTTTCTCCCTAAAAAGTAGCTAGAAGTAGCTGAATTCCGAAGTAAATAAAATACTAAAGAAATAAATCACTGCAGTTAATAAATCAGCTATAAACTTTTATCAACTTAACTTTAATACTGTGACTACTTAATTAACTAATAAAAAAAGACAATATTTTGATTTATCTGCCGAATATTATAATTATCTAAATTATGTACGAGAAGAAGATGTAGCTGCACATGATTTAGAATATTTGTCAAGAACGGCTTTTGGAAAAACGTAATTGTGACAGCACTGAGCGAATCTTTTATGCATAAAATAGAATTCAGAGTTATAAACTCATTCTATTCCTCTGTTTATTTTTTATTAAATTCATTTGGAGAACAATCTTTCTACCTCAGCATTTGAATGCGGAAGTGAAAGACATGTTATAGCGAGTTCACTTATGTCTTCAAATACTTTGTAAAAATATATTATAATCAATAGTTGCTAGAAAAAGTAGCTAAAAGTTTAGCTACAAGTTAAAAAAAATTGTAGCTGCCTGACATCAAAAAGTTGCTAAATCTAGCTATAAAGTAGCTAAGTTGGCAACACTGCCGGTTGGAGCGGCCGATTCCAGACGACGTCGAAGGGGATTAGTCGGTAAGTACTTAGTTCTAAACCTAAACAAATGCTAAAGGAATGTGTTTTTTAAATGTAGGAAGTGAATAATCTGGTAATTTTGTGAACAAACACTTCTGCGGTCGCGGTAGGTAGTGGCGGGAAAGCGCGTACGCTCCAATACACTCACACACACATTGTCATAGGCACGGTCATTGCGTTGCGTGGCGCGCTGTACATTGCGGGCTGCGAAATATTGTATTTTTTTAATCATAAAAATAAAAAATATTTCCCACCAATAATATTTTGTAATATTACTTGGTTGGGTGTACAGAAGGCGTAGTTTCAGTCTTCGTGATAGGTTTTTTTACACCCTGTACAGTCTCATTACAGATGAGCGCGGATGTAACATGCGATGTTGTGTGAGCTGCTGACGTACCTTCCTATCCAGGGCGTTAAGCTCAGTCAGAGTCCATCTTAGTATGCCGAAGGAGTATATTAGTAGAGGCATCACCCAACCGTTGAAAGCTTTTGCTTTGTTGCCGCCAGACAAAAGGCTATTAAGAAGTTAGTCGGCTACAAAAGCGTTCTTTCACCAATTTTTTTATGTCTTCTACCGATATACCTAACGATTCTGACATACCAAGATACTTAAAGGTCTCAGTTTCGGACAGAGATTTGAGTGTCATTGTCTCAGAAAGTTGTAAATTCGGAGAATTCACAACTTTTCCCGGTCTACATGTAAGACCGCACACTTGTCTACACCAAACTCCATCCTGATGACGTTGCTAAATACCAGTGTGGTTTTTAGCAACTTCACCAGGTCTTGTCGTTTTGTTGCGAACAACTTGAGATCATCCATGTAGAGCAGGTGACTAATGACCTCACCCCCTCTTCGTAGCCGATAACTAAGCCCTGAATCCTTTAACAGAGTGCGAAGAGGATTCAGTGCTAGGCAGAACCATAAGGGACTCAAACTGTCACCCTGGAAAATGCCTCGCTCAATCCTTATGAAGTTCAATGGATCAGGAGACCTCTCACCTAGGGTTGCCAGGTCCAAAATCACAAAAGCCGGACTTTGTGCTTCATTTGGCCGGACATTTTACCCCAAAAGCCGGACATGTGACCGGGGGGGGGGGGGGGGTGCAATCAATTAGTGTCAGCTCATGAGTGAGTACTATCATCATATCGGTTGCTAACCAACATCCTGATGCGTGCGCTTCATATGATTCTGTGGCTCCGACTTTTGCCTGGCGCGGCAACCAAATAAAAAGCCGGACAGGCCGGGCAAGGCAATATTTGGCCGGACAAGTCCCTAAAAAGCCGGGAGTCCTTTTTGGGCAGCGTTCGAGAGTGGACGTGCACAACACGTGCGCTCCAGACGGTCCGACCCGAAAAGACCCTTGCAACTTGCAAAGCCCTACCGCGTATAATACAAACGGTCGTAAACCCAAAGTGCATTTTAAGCCGTGGAACGTAAACCAACAAACAAAGTGATCAAAAATAACATAAGTACAAATCAAATTAATTAACATAATTAGTACAGTGCTGCAATCGTGATAATCAAGCGAAAACTAACCAAAATTAAATAACATGTAAAAATTAAATATAAAACAATACAGTGTTACAATAGTGAGAATCCCACGAAAACAAAACAAAATTCAATAATATAATAGGTAACAGTGTTACAAGAGTGATAACCCAAATATATAAAGCTCGATTCCTATTCTTAAAACTAAAATCGCAAATATTCTGATATACTTTTATCAGAACTAGCATCCAGTGTTAAATTTAGTATATTTAAAAAAACGCAGCATATGTACTTATCATAATATAATCATCTTCTTCCAAAAAAAAAAAAAAATTAACTAAATTAAATAAATTAATACATGATATACGAGAAAAAAAATCCGCCAACACAGTGAGTGGGAAAAGCCTCCAGGTACCAGAGCAACACCTAAGTCAAAGGAGTACAAAATCAGCTAAATCGGCGAAACCTGGTGAGATCTTTCCTTATTTTTCTATATTGACATATCCAATATCTACTGTGTTTACTCAAAAACTTAAAAAAAAAAAACAATATTTAGGTAAAAATTGTTTATACCAAAATTAACGCGCATACGAGCGCACAACTTACTGTCAATATAAATCCCAGTCGCAAAAAACAAAAGCAGTGTGTTTAAATCCTAGCTAAATCTGAGGCGCATCTCTTATAATAAATAGTACCTAGGTAGATTCAGTATTTACTTTGCTAACTAAAGATAACAACTAGTAGCCCTTATTTACTTCTCATTTTACATACCACTTTAATATCAAGGAAACGGACCTTTGTGCCGTAAAACAATAAATAGTCGGGGGAAAAAATCACTGTATCCCTGCAGATGTAAAGTCTTTAAATACATTCAAACAAAAAAAAAAAACCCATTGCACCAACTTTCCAAAGGCATATCCAGCAAAGGTCAACCAAAGAAACATCTTGTCACCATAAAAAGTTTCCAAAAAGCAATAACTTAATTCTAATATTGGACTAACAAAAGAAGATACACATTTAAAACAAATTTCTCACGAAACGCACACAAATTATCCCACAGAAACAAAAGTGAAACCTTGCGTAATATAAACAAAAGAAACCCAAGGGTCAGCAACATCTGCACACAGCTGTAATCCATTCAAAAGTATAATTACAAAAAAGAGGCGTCCTCACATAAAACTTTTGCCAAGGAAAAAAGACCGAAATACAATAACAATTTAGTCATAATTCACTAACCCTCTAGTTATAAGCCCCTTTCTACAGCTAAAAAACGAAGGCATACACTTTCAAACTACCTGGCGATGGAAAATATCTACTTTGAGAAAAAGCTTACCATATCAACGACGAACCTATGTATCCCAGACTTAATCAAAAAGCGACCAGAAAAGATCTTGTACATTTTAACGAGAGATATAAACCTAGCGGTGAATCAGCAATCAAAGAGCAGACTAGGTACCTGGAAAATCATCAAAGAAATCTTGAGCCTAAAAGAATCAGGATTACTGCCATATTTAACACATGCGTAGACAAATACTATCAACAGAACATCAGCTCACCGGAATCGAAAAATTGAAAGAGTAACCTATTTGATAGCAAGAAAACTCAAAACTGGAACCAAAACCTTACCATTGACTATTTAATGAAGAAATTCTATAGAAACACAGCGAAGAAATAAAAACCTGATGGAAAGGATGGAAGAAACTCAATGTAACAAAGATCAAGACAAAAATAAAGATCATTGAACTAAAAAGAAATCATACTAGATTACACCAAGGCGAACCGTTTAATGTTAGGAAAATATGAACGCGCTCCTAAAATGCCGTTTTTAGTGGCCCGCCGTCCGCTTACCGCATCAAGCACTATCCAAGAAACAAAAGAGAGAAGACTAAATTAACCCACCATAAAAAGAAATAAGAAAAGCAGCACAAGAAACATTAGATATTGAAAAATAATGTCAAAAGACAGCGAAAAAGACGACAAAAACCCAGAACCGCATAATTATATCGATGGAATAGTCAAAAGTGCAAACAAATCAAATAATCAAAGAGAGAAGATTTATTTAGCCCAAGATAAAAAAAAATAGATATAAGAAATATTTCACCGAGGGAAAACAGACAACAAAGAAGACGACAAAAACCCAAAACCACAGTTATCGCCGTAGTAATTAGTTTAAAAAAAAAAAGAGTCAAGTTTTTAAGAGGTTGTGGATAAATGGAACTAAAAATTAAACATCTACTATCCAAGAAATAGAAAAGAGTAAACAAACTCAATTATGACACAAAGAAATAAGAAATGAAGCATAACAAATATCTGACCCGGAACATGTGAACAAAGAAGAAGACTTCAAAAACTCAGTACCTACCTAACACAGACCTCAGGAGAAAAATGAAGATATTCTAGCAGCAGTACAAGAACCAATACATCTCACCAAAGGCCAGACCGCCCGTCTCATCACAGCAACGCTCAGTCCTACCAACGATATCAAGAAAAGTAGCATAAAATTGGGAAAAAAAAATGAAGCCAGTCTTGTAGCAGTAGAACTAAGAAAAACCAAGCCGCCTCACCAAAAGCCAGACCGCCCATCCCATTGCATCAACGCTCAGTCCCACCAACGATATGAAGAAAAGAAGCATAAAATCGGAAGAACAATGAAGCTAGTCTTGTAGCAGTACAAGAACTAAGAATAACTAAGCCGTCTCACTAAAAGCCAGATTAAGCTAAAGAAAAGAAATACAAGAAATATTTGACCTGGAGGAATATATAGGCAGAAAATAAGACGATACAATTAGGAGAACAATGAAGCTAGTCCAACAGTAATACGAGAACCAAGAATAAACAAGCCACCTCCCTCACCAAAGGCTAGACCGCCCATCTCATCGCACCACGCGTTTAGTCCTTCCAACGACATTAAGAAAATAAGTAGAAGAAATATTTAATCTGGAAGATACAGAGACGACAAAAACGTAGTACCGCAGATATCAAGAGAACAACGAGGCTAGTCTAGCAGCAGTACATGAACCAAGAACAACCAAAGCCATCTCATCAAAGGCCAGACCGCCCATCTCATCGCATCAACGCTCAGTCCTATCAACGATAACCCGTCTTTACCTATTTTCCTAGACCAGGCTCAGGATGCATATCTACTTGGTTGTGGTCGACCGGTTGCGGTTTAAAGACGCAGCGGCTAGTCGGCCGTCCTCTCCCATCCCAGAGCGTGTCCCTCCTTAAAATTGTGCCTCCTGGTATGCCGGTTTGACCGGAGCAGGCCTCGTCCTGGCTGGGTGAGCACTATCGTATCGTATCGTATCGTATCGGACAAGTCCCTAAAAAGCCAAACATGTCCGGCTAAAGCCGGACGCCTGGCAACCCTACTCTCACCACCACCTGGCTGCCGAAGGACTGT
Source organism: Ostrinia nubilalis (assembly GCF_963855985.1). Classification (NCBI taxonomy): domain Eukaryota; kingdom Metazoa; phylum Arthropoda; class Insecta; order Lepidoptera; family Crambidae; genus Ostrinia; species Ostrinia nubilalis. Next base: position 13,475,021 of record NC_087100.1, on the reverse strand, counting down.
AATCCACTGCCCCATGCATGAGCGTAAAAAGGATCTCAGAGTTGCATCAACCTTATACAACTCTAAAATCCTCTCCAGCCATGAATGAGGCACCGAATCATAGGCCTTCTTATAGTCAATCCAGGCAGCAGAGAGAGCTTTCCTGCTCCGCCGAACTTGTTGGCTAATGGTCATGTCTATGAGGAGGAGCTCTTTAGTACCACGAGACCCAACCTTACATCCATTCTGAGCAGGGGCCAAAATGTTGTTCGTGACAATATGTGTGTTAATTTTTGTGGTCAGAATAGATGTAAGGAGCTTGTAGATGGTAGGCAAGCATGTGATTGGTCTGTAATTTTTTGGGTCCATGAGGTACTACCAGATTTGTAGAGCAAGGTGGTGACACCGGTAGTCATGAAGGCTGGAAGGGACCCGAGCTCGAGGGCTTCTTGAAATTGTGTTGCTAAGCGGTCATGTGAGCATCGAATCCATTTAATCCAAAAGTTGTGCAATCCGTCCGGTCCAGGGCTCTTCCAGTTCTGGGCCGTACTGATTGCACTAGTAACGTCTTCGGGGTCTATAACAATAGACCCCATAGATTCGATGGACTCACATTCACGCTCAATTACACGCATCCAATCACCCTCCGGGTGGCAATGGGCAGGGCACATAGTACGCAGAACTGACGGCCGATGGGGCAGAAAGGTTCTGGAATGGAGGCCGCGTACCGGAAAACGCAGCGTGGGACGTCCACCTACAAGGTGGACCGACGACATCGTAAAGGTAGCAGGGAAGCGCTGGACGCAGACCGCTGCCAATCGATCAACATGGAAAGCATTGGGGGAGGCCTATGTTCAGCAGTGGACGTCCTATGGCTGAAATGATGATGATGATGATGAATCACCCTCCGTATGTTCAACGGGCATCGACCAAATGCCACGCCAGAAATCAATCATGGTATTGACATCTGGCAGCTGCCCGTCGCTCACACGTTGATCAGATCCCTCCCATCTCCGGTACACCCTCCTCTGGTCACTTTGGAAGACGCGATTTTGCCAGTATCTGTTCACGCGTTCTTTGTAGCGACGAATACGGTTTGCCCATGCATAGACTTTTTGCTTTAGGTAGTCAATGCGTTCTGTGACACATGTCATGTAGTCCTGAGGTAGAACGCCAGTCCCAGCAAAGGCTTGTGCCACAAAACGCATGACTCGGGGGCGATTATTGCCCCGTCTAAAACAAATTAGCTTTGCAATGAGAGTTCTGAATGCATTAATACGCCGTTCGATTCGTATTTGCCACGTGGGTGTCATCCCGGCAGGACGCGCTGCTCTGTCCGGGTCCGGGAACTGGACACCAGCAACACGACAAACCGCAATGGCACCACAATATAGGATCGAGTGGGTATCAAATAAATTTGATGTACTATTAAATATCAAGTAATAAAATACATTTTAAATAAAGCCTTGAAGCAATAAAATAACAAAAAAAAATCGCATCGCTGTGGAAATCCTACGAATGACTGTTAATCACACTTTTGTCGAAATCATCTAAATATCTCTGACGACGCTGGTTCAGCCTTAATCTACACTAATATTATAAAGAGGAAAACTTTGTTTGGTTGGTTGTAATGAATAGGCTCAAAAACTACTGGACCGTTTTTAAAAATTCTTTCACCATTCGAAAGCTACATTATCCACGAGTAACATAGGCTCATTTTATTTTGGAAAAAAATATGTAGTCCACTCAGGCGAAGCCGCGGGAGGAAAGCTAGTTAGACAAATAAACAGCCAGACACTTTTACAATTATATTATTAGTCTACATTTTGAGTGCCAACACTCTGACTAGTATTACAATCACAATCACAGCGCGACCACTTTGACGTAGTCCACCACCAGCTCGGACTGGTTCCAGGTCTGTTGCCAGGAGTCCAGGTGCTCCCAGAAGCTGAGCATGGCTTTGTGGGCGACGTCTCTCCAGGGCTTCGCTCTGTCTCCGGAGTAGGCGTCGTCGCGGAACTCGCTTATGCCGCCCACGGCTACACCCAGAGTTAGGTAGAACTGGAAGAAAGTGATCGAATCAGAAATTAGGAGATCCGCAGGAGAATCAGTCACCGACGTAGCTCGCAGAATTGCTAAAATCAAGTGGCAGTGGGCGGGGCACATAGCTCGTAGAGATGATGGCCGTTGGGGCAGAAAAGTTCTCGAGTGGCGACCACGGGCTGGAAGAACTAGCGTGGGCAGGCCTCCTACTAAGTGGACCAAGGATCTGGTGAAGGTTGCGGGTAGAGCCTGGATGCAGGCAGCGCAGAACCGTTCATTGTGGAAAACCTTGGGGGAGGCCTTCGTCCAGCAGTGGACGTCATTTGGCTGACACGAACGAAGAAAGTTTCTTCGTTCGTTAATTGGGATAATCAATCGATTTAAGCAAATTATGCGTTAATTACATACTTTCAGATACCCTTTACCTGATATTTAGGTAAACATAGGCGAAAATTCCACTTTGAGAATGGGGTTTGAAAACAATATTAGTGACGCAGAGTTAGATGAGTCCCAAATTGCATCATAATTAATTTATGGACTAGAAGTAAATAAATATGACTCCTTAGGCTTATGAATCACATGTTAAGGTGATTCAAGATAACTTTGCGAAAATATTATAACGAAAATGTATGTTAAATGTCACTGTTTTACGCGTACTTAAGGTAAGGTAGCGCGGGGATTCCATTGCTTCTGGTATATTAAAAAAGGTTCTGCTGCAAAGAATATAAATGGCCTGACTTACATGGTCATCGAATGGCGCCAAGTTGGATCCCTTAGCGAGCAGCGTGCGAGGTAACGCGCATCTTTGCGGGAAGCGCTCGCGCAGCGCACGCGAGCCGTCCACGCGCGCCCACTGCTCACCATCCACTGACAGCGTAATCTGGTCTGTAACAAACACATTTTATGTATCTGGCTAGCTGTGCCCGCGACTTCGTACACGTGAAAACCCGTTTTCGCAACATTTTTCATTCTTGCTCTGCTCCTATTGATCGTAGCGTGATGTTGTATAGCCTATAGCTTCCTCGATAAATGGGCTATCTAACACTGAAAGAATTCTTCAAAGCGAACCAGTAGTTCCAGAGATTAGCGCGTTCAAGTAAACAAACAAACTCTTCAGCTTTATAATATTAGTATAGGTACCTACATAGATAGGACCTTCAAAGACCTTTTTTTGCCCAGGAAAATGGCCTATCCATACCTACCGCCGGGGGACGGCAGGTTATGTGGAGCTCGAACCCACTAAAACCTCGGGTGTTCCCTCTGCCGCATAGTGGTGGGCGCATTGGGTACTAGAAACAACTAAGGCGCTTTCCGCGGACGTCCCGCCCTACACGGCGGAACCCACCACGCCCCCACTTAATGGCGGACACCTTCAAAGACCTGTCTTTGCTGTACTTAAAAAAAATACACGCCTTTACCCTATCAAAAAATACCTTGGCGAAAAAAAAAACCATTTCGATCCACCACGATTTCTAGTCAATAAATGTACCTAGGTGTTTCTATTTTTTATTTTAACCTACTGCTAGGCAAAGACCGAGGATTTCCACAAGGGCCGGCGCTGCCCGCATCCAAATTACAGTTGTAACAATGTTAACAGCATTGTTGTGTTCCGGCAGTTAGAGGTAAGATAGCCAGTTCCTCTGTGGTTGAGGATTCCGGGTGAAGCTCGCTACGGCCTGATCGTCACTTATCATCAGGTGAGATACAGGCTAGGAGCTTCCTCGTTGTGGATAAATTAATTAATTACCTATTTTTTGAGACCGTCAACTTTCTTCTGGGATATTTTACTTTGGTTTATTGGGTACTTACCGGGCAACCATGTAATGGAGTATTCGTGGAAATCGTCCCCCCACATTTTTCCATTGGTCAGCACTTTATTTGTGAGCAGTTGCCCGCGACACTGGAAGTCCATCACTGGTCCTCCGTATAAAATCTGCCAAAACATAAACATTACAGATTAATCATCCTACATCTGCTGCTTACAACATAATAAAATTAAATGTTCTGTGCTTACAACGTTTAAAAGGGGATGATAAACTCTTAAAAAGAAAGAAATTTCAATTCTAAAGAAATTTCATAAAATTTCTGTTTTTTTAAGTTACGAGTAGAGCCAAAAATATCCAAGTACCTTATGGCATTAAGTTCGCCTAATGTTAATATTTTTGGCATTGAAGTATAAATAAATAAATAAGTACCTATGCTTTATGCCTTTTGTACCCTTTGCACCACCGGCCTGCACCACTGGTGGTGCAAAGGGTATTTTTAAATCCCTCTTGCACCACCAACAAATAGTGCTGTGCTACCATCGACTGTAAAACTAGTAGTAGACTGTAAAATACTTAATAATTTAATTGTTATAAATAAATCAAAACCTACCTAAAAGTTTTAATTTGTGTGTGTGTAAGTGCCTATAAACATTTCACTTCAGACCCACGATACCCCGGGCCTACATCCTACATATAAGGTGTTATTTTTTATACTGATCATACTTTACCAACGCATCTAATAAAATCATACAAATACAACCCAAGTGTTTTTAAAAAAAAATTCAGGCTAGTTTTTGTTTTTACTTTTCCTAACAAAAAAAAGATATTATTTTTACAACCATCCTGTCTTCACTCACTGCCTCTCTCTCTTTCTTTACTCATTTCATTCATACGAGTACGAACAATGGCCGCGCGCATTCATTCAACGTTCACACACATAAAGGTTAGATTACACTAAACCTACGTTACCAAAAATTATCACTCGTGAGTATGTACGATGTTACGTCATGTTAATAGGTACTACGCGCTGGGAGAAACAAAATCTGGCCACATAAGTAGGTAAATAAGTGTATTTTCATTAGTGTAATAGCGGGGGACTTTTCCAACGAACCGAGGCGAATCATCCGCGTTAAACTAAAAATTTAAAAAAGGATAGAAATTGGAATTCAATATCTACGGTTTCGTAATGCCTACGCAATTTATTTAGAGACGTAATAAAAAATTTATAGGTACATACCTATTACTACTTCGCTTCGCTTCAGTGGAAATGCACCCTAATATTGAATATGAATAGGTGTTGTAAATAAAACTCACTGATCAATTTTCCTGGTTTTAATTCCTAAATTATGATTTGCCATCACACTTAAGATTCATTGATTTTACTTATTCACACATTTACCTATTTTAGATGTTGTTATTTAAAGTTCCTAGGTTATTATTACACTAATCACAATACATTTTGAACGTCAAGCATTTGTTGAATGTTCACGTAAACACTGTCTTGCACTGTCTAATCTAGCCACGATCGAATTGAGGTAATGCTTCCGGGCTGCACACTTGCTTGCTGTTCACTAGACACCACGTCGGATGTTGTATTCACAATTCGCGCACTAACTTTTTTACGGAAAAAGTCCCTTTCGCGTAAACAAGCACTCATCTGTCCAAATCACACTGTAGGTATGCACCTAGGTAGACTTCCGCAATATCCATCGATAGAACTCGGTCGCGGTCGTGGCCCTCTGGCAACAACAGTAACTCCTTGATAAGGCATTCCGTATTTTTACGCAAAAGCCGCCGTCTGCGGCGCTCGCATCTGGGTACCGCCAGCACTGTGCCGGTGATTGAAATTCAGAACTTCGTCCTCGAAGCGCACGGGATCTCGTCAAGTCAGGATACGGCTGCGCTCCCTGAAGCGCTGCGCGGCTCCAAACAAGCAAGGTGTGAAGGTTTTCGACTCGTCAATGTTTCTCGTCGGCCAGTTAGTGTGCCCGAAACATAATTTCACCTGCGTTTTGTTATTTATCAAGCGCGGCATTGTAATAACTCGCACATACACTGCAATACGTTTGGGCGCATTGTACGGACTGGGACGATTATTTATGTTGTTGCGCTCCCGCATGCCGAAGCCGATCGGCGGCTCGGCGCGGGCTGTGGGCGCGGAACGACTGGCAGCGATATCAATATGGCCGACTCACGCGGCGCGGCACGTGGCAGCGGTCGTTGCCCCTCGGTCGGCTACTACGATAGTGCGTAAACGAATACTCACCGCGCTCAAAGGATGATTTATTTTTTATTTTTTTCGAAACATTCTTTGTCGTTTTACTCGAAAACTAGCCTGAATTTTTTTGAAAAAACTTTTGGGTCTTATTTGTACGATTTTATTAGATGTGATGGTAAAGTATGATCAGTATAAAAAATAACACCTTATATAACGAATAAAGTACCAGGGCAACATAACCATAAAGGAGCTATTTTATGATACATGTTTATTTCTCGGATCAACCAAGAAGAATTTGATATAGCTCCTTTATGATTATGTTGCCCTGGTACTTTAGGAATTATTCGTTGTATGTAGGTATGAATGGTTGTTATTAATTTTTATGTTATGTTGTCAAATCTGTCCAGTAGTTTCGGAGCCTATTCAGTTCAAACAAACAATCAAATCTTTCCTCTTTATAATATTAATATTTATATGATTATAGATAATTTTTTTACAGTTAATGGTAGCGCGGCACTATTGGTGGTGCAAAAGGGATTAAAAAATACCCTTTGCACCACCAGCGGTGCAAAGGGTACAAAAGGTGCTTGCTTTATGTATCAAAACAAATAGATAGTGGCATTTACAAATTTTGAACTCCTTAAAGGTATTCGTAAGTCCAAAATGGTTTCTTTGAACCTCTAGCAAAGAAACCATGGTGGCTTGCAGATTGCGGTTACAGTTTGCGGTCTGCAGTCCATCTTGGACTTGTTCCTTAATGCTAGGCCCATGCCTACACGACCAGATCGGTACACCCATGCAGCAGATATTCGTACAGACTTGTTTTTGAAAAGAAGCACTACACAGTCTGGAGCGAGCCACAGTTTGGGGCGGAGCCACGAAAGAATGTCTAGGCCGTCTAGCCCGGACAATAATAACTCGCAGATCCGTCCCAAAGACTTTGGAAGGACACCGTCAGGTTTTAGTGAGTAGGCCCTGCTCATCTGGCAGGGAGAGCCTCACAACACCCACTATTTCCCCCACAGGTGGGACATGCAATTTCTTTTGGGAAGAAGCACTATAGTTACCTTGTTCCCATACTCGTCAGGTCCCGCTCGTAAGTCAGCGTTACCGCGGGCTGAAGCTATCTTGATCACTCCTGAAGCGAAATGCGAACTGCCGTACTTCTTTAGAAACGGCTCTAGAAGTAATTCTGAAATAAAAAGCACTTACATTCTACAATCTTGTCTATATTCAAAGAATTTTGCATGGGAAATTCGTTAATTTTCACAGAAAATGAGTCATTTTTCCTATATTTAGGGTACTTTGAAGCGGAATATTCCGCCATTTGAACAAAAGGTTACTTACTCCCTGATTGTTACTGTGTATAGATCGTTTCATTCCCGAAGACGCGCCCCACCATTCTTCCGCTAATGTTTGAGTGTTATTGGTACACGCTAAATCATCCATTAGTGCACACGCACACTACAATAATGACGCTCGGATTGCTCGGATCAAACTCCCCGCACCCAGGCGCTTCCCTCAACCAAAAATTGATGGGGAGCATCTTCGTGGATGACACGATGTATGTATACTAGCTAAGTATGCGTATTGTTGGCGTCAGTTTTTACAAAACAAGTGATTGTTAGAGGATCCAAAAGGATTCCTCCATGGAAGCGGAAGAGCTACACTCGCACAGCATCATCATCATCATTATTTAAACTAAAGCTGTTTCCGAATCGGATCCAGATAGCAAGTGGTCTACACGCAGCAGCTTCCTGCAATTCCCCAGGTCTATTCATCTTGTGGGCTATCAGATGACCCGAATCATTTGGATCTAAGACACTTTTCTAAAAAATTTTGGACGCTATCTGGGGGACCAGGGATGATATACGGCTTGGAAACATGGCCTCTCAATATAGACCTTATAAATAAGCTCAAAATTGCACAGCGTGCTATGTAGAGGGCTATTCTAGGTGTTTCTTTACGAGATCGAATCAGAAAGGAGGAGATCCGTAAACGAATGAAAGTCGCTGACATAGCTCAACGGATCAGCAAGCTGAAGTGGCAATGGGCAGAGCACATAGTACGCAGAACTGACGGCCGATGGAGCAGCAAGGTTCTGGGGTGGAGGCCACGTACCGGATAGCGCAGCGTAGGACACCCAAAAGGTGGACCTTATAAAGGTAGCAGGAAGGCGCTGGATGCAGGCCGCCACCAACCGGCCATTGTGGAAATCATTGAGGGAGGCCTATGTTCAGCCGTGGACGTCCTATTTCTGAAATGATGATGATGATGATCTTGGGGCGCTGCCACTGCACCTGGATACATCCAGTCGCCCTGAGGCAGCTTGGCGCGGATGGTGACGGTCCCGTAGGTGAAGGCCACGCTGCTGGTGAGACGGCCACTGGCTACAGGCGGTAGGATGTTGGCGCCCATCGCTTGCCGGTAGCACGCCTCGGCGCTGGCGGTGCAACTGCAATAGCAGATGGTTGTGAGACTTTTGAGTCACCAGCCGGGTTAGGATAACTAATGTGCGCCGTGATATACTATTATCGACGTTAAAATGTATGGGCAAAATCGATAAAATGGCTTGATAATCGCTTATCGCGGCGCGCATCCTAGGCCTACTGGATGGCATAGCTCTGTTACAGTCAAAACTTACAATCGTTCAAAACCACTTGTGGTTTTGACTGATGCCCATGGTCAATATTACCTACTTTTGACTGGTTGGTAAAACTTTAAATCGGGCGAAACCATTTTTGACAGATTTTTTGACTGAAAATATCAGTCAAAACTGATATTCAAGGATTTTCGCAGTCAAAAGTGGTTAATACTCGGTCACAATCTTCTTAATATTGTCACAACTAGCAGTAACTATATGCAATGCTTCGCTAAAGCATTGGCCTTTGAGACTTGTCAGATCTATTAGGCGTTTCGTTTAAAGGACTGTAAGCATCTTTTATACAAACTATTTACTATCTTACCCACTGAATAAGTCCAGGCTTCCCGTGTAGATGGACTCATTGTTGAACCCTGGGAGAGTCTGCTGCAGCTTCGGCGCGATGTGCAGGAAGCCCCCGGATACTGACACGGGCCCGTTGGGAGACAACCTTTGGTATGACACGAAGGGGAATTCCTGGCAACATAATAAAATAAAAAAAATAGATTTCAAGTCAAAACCGAAGAGGCACCCCACCGATTTTTGGACGAGGGAAGCGCGGGGCACGGGGAGTTTTATCGAGAGCATTCCAAGCGTCATTAAATAATAATAATAAATAAATAAATAAATGGCTTTTTCAGAGCACTTCCAAGTAAGCAACGAAACGTTGCTTTGCTTATGATGTCAGCTATCTAGTCCTGCGCGATATTGCTGCTTTTAGAATAATAAACATTACCTACAGCTGACTTTATAAATAAGACTTTTTCATTTCTCCCTCATATTCACATGCACAGTATTCTACCACAGTAGATAAATAAGTAGGTGTACCTACACTGTGATTCTACTCTATGATTCTACACTACCAAATCTACATGGTTCCTACAAATCAAATTTGTGTTGAAAGCTTTAAGTTAACCAAATGGGTCAAATTAACGATTTAAGTCAAGTGTGTCCGGACCGTTACTAAATGCAGGCCCGGACCGTGAGTTTAGGGGACCCTGGGCTAATACTACTTAGGGGCCTACCTAATGTACTGTTTCGCATTTTCGCATAAAGGAATAGCTTACAGGATGGTTGATGGGTATGTACTGCTCGATCTGCCAGAGATCGTCCTTGAACGAGTCGAAGTTGTCTTCGAAGATGGTCTGCCCTGCGCACGCTTTGCCTCCGCGGATGCGCGTCGCTGACGGTCGGCAGTCAGGCGTGGGCGTGGGATTTGGGTCGGTGGGGTTGCCTGAACGGCTGCTGAACTCTGGAATTATTACCAACTACTTTAATCTAAATTCTTGATTAGTTACTCTTTCAAGGGTTGCAATTTGAAATTAAATCAGAAGTTACGTAAAAAAAATTTTAGTCATGATGTCACAACCTCAGTGACACTGAGTCAGTGTTAGATTGATTGGGAGAAGTAGGGATTCTTGGATGGGAAAACTTGGAGTGCAAGTGTGGTTTTGTTAACCAGTCGACGAAGTCGACAACGCCACTCTTGTAGCGGAGTTTTGAGCTGACACTGTGTAGGTTTGTTGTCGACACGACAAGAAGAAGAAGTGTTAAATTTTGTCAGCTGGAACAGCAAGACTTTATCGCATCTCATGAGATGCAGGTACAAGGTAACGAGATCTATTTAGGTATCTCAATCTATTGAGAAAGATAGGTATTGAGGTGAGGAAGGAAAATGACAATTTCTGCAACTAGAGAATCAATATTAGGCCTTGTTGGGAAGGTCGTCAGTCAATCTAAATATATAATTCAAAGGTGACTGACATAGTGATCTATCAACGCACAGCACAGCCCAAACTACTGGACGGATCGGGCTGAAATTTGGCATGCAGATAGATGTTATGACGTAGGCATCCGCTAAGAAAGCATTTTACGAAACTCCACCCCTAAGGGGGTAAAACGGGATCCACGCGTACCAAGTCGCGGGCGGCCGCTAGTGACTCATAGAATTACACAATTTTTGGTTATAAAACCCTAAAGCTAGAAGTTTTTAGGAAGATATCTCACCAGTGATAGTATAGGTGCGACAATACCAAATGGGACCCGTGTCGAAGGCAAACACATTAACGCAGTAGTTGACGACGTCGCCGACTTTCAGTTGGGCGTCTGGATTGTCGTACACCCATTGCCCGTTGGTTGCCTGGGTGATTTCGCCCTTAAGTCCGCCTACCGCGGTGCTGTCGAGGGCCCTGTTTACATTCCCTTGGAATACGAAGAGGGACATGCCAGGGGAATCTAGAAGCAAACAAAGCAAAGTCCTTAATTCGATTCCTAGTTTCGTCAATTTGGGAAATGAGGTAAAAAATGTACTCTGGTAAGTTTTTTACGTTAATTATATTGCTGTACTGTTCAAGCAATCGGGCAGATAAAAAAATATAGGATAGTAGGTACAATCTTTTTTTAGTTTAGGGGAATAACTTTTAGCAGTACATGTTACGTTGACTTAATATTCAATTTAATTATAGCTCTTCTTGAATTGAAAATTAAAAATAAACTTAAAAGTAATTTTTAGTTAAAGCCCCAAATAATTTTTTGCATAATAATATTTTGTCTATTGATATATTAGTAGGTAAATATAAAGTTTAGGTATCTGTATATGGTTCCTTAAGAATGTTTGTGCTTATTAAGTAGGTATTGGATACAAAAACAAAATAAAAGTTTATGGACCAAATAAATAACTAAGTATAATGATTAAACAATTTATTGGAAGTCGTTTCTTAAACAATACTTTAGCCGTGTGGCGGTAAAAACCCGGCTTTTAATGTTTACTAAATAAAAAGCTGTTTTCAAGGGCGCTAAATATTTAAAATAAATTAACTTACCAGGTATGGATGCCCTGAATCCTTTTGGGGAAAAAGCCTCGATTTTGACATCAGGGATATTGAACTTCTGTGCACAACAGGTTTGTAATAATATTGCTATGACGCACGTGTGCGTAAGCGCACGTCTGACCAGTGCGACGGCCATCTTGTCACTGAACGGGTTGAGGTGATAAGATAAACCCAAGACAAAGAGACAGTCCTGCAAACTGTATAACGTGACGCATACAAATGTGTCACTTTAAGCTTGAATTGTGAATTTGTGATGTGAATTTTGTTTCTATTAGACCTCAAATTATGTTGTCGACAATTTCCACTCTATATGTTGCTGCCGTTAAATGATATTGGTGTAATCTGATCGATCTAGTTTATTTCTAGAATCTGTAAATAAAACAATAAATATTATATCATTTAACAAACCCAAACCGATTAAATTCAAGTAGTCATGTAATATTGATAACCGCTAAACGATAACCTTTCTTAATTCTGAGTAAATAAAATCATCAAGCTTGTTATTATTGCAACAGGAAAATGTAATCCCACCAAAAACATTCTGTAAAAAATTAGCCAAGTCTCGATGGAGCTGCCTGTTTATCTCTAAAAAGTAATAAAATCTAGACAAAGTCGTGCCAAGTCTATGGTTCCTTACTGCGATTTCTTTATTATTATATTTAATGTTGTGTGACTTGGCCGTTGAAGGGTACCAAACCAGATGCTCCATGACACCATTGTACCAATTTGTCGCCAAAATCGCTACCTATTGACGATGGAAAATAAATTGCACTTGGAAAACGTTGATTCAATAATCAGTCAATTGTAGGCTTAATAAAGCTGCGTATTTCAATAATACTTATGTATGATTATCTTAATAAAGATTGTTCAACGGCCAAGTCACACAACATTAAATATAATAATAAAGAAATCGCAGTAAGGAACCATAGACTTGGCACGACTTTGTCTAGATTTCATTACTTTTTAGAGATAAACAGGCAGCTCCATCGAGACTTGGCTAATTTTTTACAGAATGTTTTTGGTGGGATTTCACTTCTTTTTGTAGAAAGTGGCATAATTATTTAACGTCGGCGTCTTTTCTTTTAATATCATCGACATTTTTTTTACGATATAAACTCAACGACCTTTAAAATGGACAACGAATCAGAAATTGTTTTAATAACAAGTGCCACGCCATCTAGCGATGAGCGGTACAGGCGAACACCACGGTGCCGGTGTGGCGCTAGTAGTATTGATTATGAATGTGGTGTTACTCCAGATCTTCGATTTTCCTAGTTTTTATAATTTTCCCTTTATGTAGTCATTAAACCCTAACTCTGTACCAAATTTCAGCTCTCTGAGTTAATGGGAAGTACTAGTTCTATTTTGATGATCATCAGTGAGTGAGTGAGTGAGTGTCGTAAATGCGAAACTTTGCTTTCGCTTAACTTCGGAACTAAATGACCTACAAACTTGAAATTTTGGATTTTAAGTATGTGATTATAGCTTACTAGATGACAAAAATTTCTGCGTTCTGGTCTTATCCAGAGGTTCTCAAATAGAGGCCTGAAAATGCGGCGAAATGGTTCCAGTAAAGATGGTACGGCAGTGTTTGCTTCGCGCTCGACTTGGCGGGGGCACTGCCGTGCCCCCAGATATGTTGGGAAAAGCCTACCTCCAGTTTTCTATGGTAAAAATCAAAAGGAAATTGAACCCGGGACCGAATGCAAGTCTGATAATACTTATGTAAGTAAGTAGTACGTGTTTTCGAGCTTTCCGGTTTATCCACGTTTTATTGCTTCTTCAATAAATTTTTAACCATTTGCTTTTGCTCATGACACATTTCTGTGGTATCACAGACTTCAGGATTCATTGTTTGCACTGCTAAGAATAAAACCCTAAAACTAGGTTCGGTGTGAGACATCAATTTGATCACGGTAACTTAATTACAGCAATTCTTGGTATAGCGTCATTTACCGTATTGCTTACTTTGTGAAGTGAATCCCCGATTTCGCAAAATGTGTCTCTAATATTGTTGCAATGACCCATGTCGCGCGGTTCTTTTTGAAGCATTTCCATTACGTTACAGTTTTCTTATTTTATCTTTTATGATCTTTAGGTCCTTTTCCACCAAGGCGGAGCGGAGAAGCGTTTTAAATAACATATAATATTGCCTGGTTTCCTGAATAATAATATGAATGGTTGGTCTATTCCACTTTGATCACCTGGCTTTGATCACCCAGGTAGTCAAAGTGAACTCCAAGCGACAATTTGGTGTCCTTTGATCACCCATGGATAAGATGACCTGGGTGACCTCTTTGCTGTCCTGTACATAAAATCCATTTTTATTTCACCGCCCGAAGTTTCATTCCAACTGCGTTCTCAAATAACCCGAACCGGTCACAATTCGAAACCGAACTTTATTTTTATGTTGGGAGAGGTGTAAAATAAAACACAATCAATAACTTGATATTCGGGCTATTTATTTGTATCAGCTCCTTAACATATAAGTGGTCTTTACTGGCGGTATAAGTGTGACTTAGGGCCATAGCTGACATTTTAGTTTTAGTATTTTAGAAAGACCATCAATTCTTATGCTTCAACCACGCCATGCGCCATGACAATCCGCATAACCTGTCATTGACCTTGTTGTGGGACCTTCTAAAATGCATGACTGTATATTGCCAGCTAATCAGTTTCCAAATAAGAATGTCAGTTATGGCCCCATAATGAGGGTAGTCGTCATTTCAAATGGGCAAACAGAAGGGCATAACCGAGTCATTATGGCCGTTCTTTCAATATGCTATTAACAATACAGAACAGCTAAAATATTGCAGCTGGTTTTTGAGAGACCAATATTAATATTTCATATCTAACGATTGTCAAATGGTTGTGTGTCAATATATTTCATTTAAATACATATTCTTAACATTACAAATAGAGGTGAAAACAGTTGAGGAAGTCGTACGTAGAATACAAAATCGTCGACTAAATATGAAATGACCCAGAGGTATATTTAATGTATTTTTTAGCCAACACACCAATTGCCTTATGTAGTTTTCCTAAGCTTTTCAAGTGAACAATTACTGCAAAAAACTTAAAAGTTTATCAACATACATTATTTTCTATGCCATTTTTAGTTATTTTTGTTTTAGTGGGAAATATAAATACAATTTTCACTAACTCCAAAAAATATATAGAACAAAACATGAAGTCAAATACTACCTTCTAAACCATTTCATTTCTAGTCGACATTATAAAAGACTACAAATAATGTTCATATCAATATATTTTCACGTACATTAAATTTTAACTTTCTACAATAGAATTAACATTAAGATATAAGTGATAGATGCCTCAATTTCTATCTAAAGAGTGTCAATACCTACATACCTTTTATAATGCGGTATATTTAAACATCAAAATGTATGCTAGGGTTGCCACTGTTAAAAAACTTTTTGTTCAAAAAACCTCGTCGAAAATTCATAACGTATCACCTGTTTAGCATAAAGGAGGATGCTAGGTGGCTTGAGTCTGACCAAGGTTCATATTTTTTTACGAGTGGCAACCCCAAAAGAAAGCATAGCTAAGAATTAACGAGATTGGACTATGTGTTACAACACGCTACGACGTAATACAAATTCTTCCTTATAGATATGACTCGAATCACAACGATATAACCGTGCGTGATAGACATAAAGTAGCAAATAACAATTTTGTGGGTGTGCACAGCAAAAATAGCTTGTATTTAGAGAAGGAGGTGCGGTTTTCGTGTTCACGTGCTTACTCAAAAGCAGACAATAGTTATATTGCAACCACATTATTTTGAACTTTACAGTCTTACTAGCATTCCGCCCGCGGCTTCGCCCGCGTAGAATTTCGTCTGTCACAGAAAAACTTTATCGCGCGTCCCTGTTTCAAAAACCGGGATAAAAACTATCCTATGTCCTTTCCCGGGACTCAAACTATCTCTATGCCAAATTTCATCAAAATCGGTTCAGTGGTTTAGGCGTGAAAGCGATACAGACAGACAGACAGAGTTACTTTCGCATTCGCATTTATAATATTAGTATACAGGGTGGAAACGATAAGTGATCTCACTCGATAATTTCTAAACCATACAAGATATCGAAAAACTGGTTCCTGATCCTGAAAGTGCTTTACGAGCTCCTTCAAACGGCACCAATAACAGATTACAGAATAAACTGGAAGTATCTGAAAATTCAATGTTTCCAGCTTCCATACTAAATGTATGCCAACCACACAATATTAAGTGTAATTTTTTAAAATTAAATAATGAACCTAAAAAAAACTCTTAAATTGCATTTTTATTTAAAATTATTCAAGGAAAAAATTAGATTTAGGCTTTACTTGCTATAAAGTGTTGTATCAAGTATCAAGAGATGAGTGCCATGACTGTGGTAGTACTAAATGTATGGGGGATGCTCAGAATACGGAACAAACCAGAAACCGTCAACGGGCGTAAATGTGTATTCATATAGGTAAATTACTCCGAATCGCACTAATTTGACTTTAGAGCAATTAGTCAATGGCCGGCGCGCGCATTGTTTACATATCCGTCAGATTGACACTTTATAATTAAATTATGCCGTCTTGTGCCGTTCCAACATGTAAGAATGCTACTGGAATTACGAAGAAAGTGCATGGGATCATGTTTTATCCGTAAGTAGCACATTTCCAATTCATTTTAATTAAATAATAATTTTCAAAAAAAATCACGGTTGTATTTTGTAAGTGTTGCCACAGGTCAACGGAATATTTTACCCTACTTTTTTATATTGAATTACATTTGTCTATAAAAAATTCACGCGTTAATTTTGTTAGCGTTACCACAGAATAATGGAATATTTTCCCCATCCTTTTTGTTTTAATTAGTTTTTAGTGTAATTTCATCCATGACATGACAACCTGATTAATTAAATTATAAGTGCCACTTGTGGTCTAAACTGAATAAATATTTTTGATTTTGATTTGATTTTAATATTTGAATTAATTTATAATATTACTCCCTAAATAATGAGGAGATAATAAATTACTATCGTGAATTTCATACTTTCCCATTTATTCAAAAGTAAGGCATTAGTATCAACAGATCAGCAGCAGCAATATTTGTATATTTAATTATAATTTTAAGTAATTAATTATTGCTTACATAGTTACTTACTCTGATTTTCTTTCAGGATACACAGCCAGAGTTGCCTCGCAATCAAATTCAAGTATTGGTGATGTTTTTGATTTGGATTCTGTTTTTGACTCCAAGAAAAGTTAAACTAAAAGCACTACTGCGCCGTAAACAAATGTTTTGTTGTCGATATGTTTACATAATAAAGAACCTTAAGTTTCTTTTTTGTTTTACTTGGCATTCTAAAATTTATATTCGACTTTTGTAATTGACTTTTAAATAACATATTATACCTACATGTAGTATATTACACTATTTAATAGAAATGAATAATCATCTACACTTAGTTACTTCGGAGTAAAAATTAAATTCATAGGTAGGTAGGTACTATCTATGCCTATGGCCAGTCATGTCGTCTCGTTCTATCGCAAAGAATCACCATTTGATGAGAGCGAGAGCAAAAACGGAAATGGATAGTTAACACTGTGGCCGTGTGTACTTATTTCACTTACTTATTTTTTACTTGTTTAACATCTCTTTAAAAAATTACATAATTTTACCCCAAAAATGGGGGTGTCACACGGCGCTAGTAACACTAAAGGGGGTAGAGGGGCGCGGGAGGGGAAGTATTTTGGACACAAGTTGCCGCGTAGAAATGTTATCGAACACTCCTTCTGGTTTGTTCTGTATTCTGAGGGGGGATGGAAACATTGGATTTTTGGATAGATCCAGTTTATTCTGTAACTTAATATTGATACCGTTGGATAGAGCTCGTGAAGCACTTTTAGGATCAGTAACCAGTTTTACGATACCTTCTGTAGTTTTTAATATTATGAGGCTGTACCAAATGTATGGAAGCCGGAAACATTGAATTTTCAGATACTTCCAGTTTATTCTGTAATCTGTTATTGGTGCCGTTTGAAAGAGCTCGTAAAGCACTTTCAGGATCAGGAACCAGTTTTTCGATATCTTGTATGGTTTAGAAATTATCGAGTGAGATCACTTATCGTTTCCACCCTGTATATGTTAAATCGAAAAACAATGACCAATTAGACTATATTTTTTTGTTTTCTTTCGACTCATGATTTGCACTTACTACTTTATGAATTTCCAATATTAAAATTTAAACCACCTTTCTAAGATTCAAAACATTAGATATTACAAGAACAGACTCTAAACAACCTTAATACAAATACAACACTAACGCTAAATAAATTCGAAATAATATCTATGGCAACACCAAAGGACGCCATTTTATGTCGTCATAACGAGCTCGTTTCTTAAACAGACATTGATAGGAGAATTACTTTATCTAGCTAAGTGAAAGGAAAACCTTGAATTCATCATACAGTAAAAGTGTTTTTTATTATTATTTGCTTGTCACATTTTAAATACAGGATGTTTTTCATTTGAGGAAAATTACTAAATAATATCAAACTAGCTAATAGATAACTGCAGGAGACATAAGAATGAGAATGTATAAATAATGTTACAGGAAAAACACAGTTAAAATTAATGTCGAATGTAATATTGCATAACAAGTAAAATGATATTCAAAATCGTAGGTTATTTATACCAAAAACAACAGATTTTCTATGTAAGACCCGTGTTACAGAACGAAGCTCAAACTGGATTCTATCTCAAACATTGAATTTCATGTTTCGGCCAATCACATGGCAAAATCTGGCTGATTCTGAATTTTTGAGTAGAGTTTTGAGCGTTGTTGTAATACGGACCTTTTATTTATGTGAACTAAATACCTTATTACCTTACCACCGAAATCTTCCTCAGTATCAAGCACCAATCTTAAGACTTATCCACAACTTAGGCCACGACATCTACCGCCATATTTTGACCGTTTTAATCCAAAAGAAAAAGATGATTAGAAAACAAAGACAATAATTTAGTCAGAATGTTGATCTGAATCAGTTTTATTCCTTTGAAATTTAGACATTTTAAAATAGAACAATTTTTTTTCTAAAATATTGCGATAGAAACTTGATAAGGGCCAAAATATGTATGTCAATTTTAAGGCATCGCCAAATAACGCGTACCTAGCGCGCGCTAGTACGCTAATCTAACGACGCGCTATAGCGCCGAATTGTGTTGCTAGAATATAGATAGTTTCATGTCAAACACAGCGTCAGCGCTAGTACGCATTGCTCTTTCGCGGCGCTAGGAAGGTTTGACACCGGGTTTTACATTCTACCACAAAATAGGACACTTTACATACAAAGTGAGCTCGGGCAACGCTCACGAACACGATATCGCCATTAATACAAACCAGTCTAAACCAGTACGAGCGCGAATGACGCCCGCTTGAGACGCGTCTGTGTGCGTATGGGAAATGAAGTACATACAGGTGATTCTCTTCTGTAACTATTTTGTAATACTGCCTCTGTAGTCTAGTGGTTAGACCACCTGCTTCAGACGCAGAGGTCCCGGGTTCGATTCCCAGTGGGGGCAGATTTTTCTGTTCGGTTTGGTTGGTGGTAGGGCTTGTTCTAAGTCCGCCTGGCTAGCTACCACCATCTTACCTAAGTCTGTCGCCATAACAACAATGTTAACAGCATTGTTGTGTTCCGGCAGTTAGAGGTAAGATAGCCAGTTCCTCCGTGGTTGAGGATTCCGGGTGAAGCTCGCTTCCACCTTCGGCCTGATCGTCACTTACCATCAGGTGAGATACAGGCCAAGAGCTTCCTCGTTGTGGATAAAAAAAAATAAAAAACTACCAACACAATTTGACGCTATAGCGCGACGTCAGACTAGCGCTCTAGCGCGCTAAGTACACATTCTATTTGGCGATACCTTTTCTAGATGAGACCTTTACAATCCATCCAGTTCCTTCCATCCAACTAGCATCACGAATGCTACTACATTAACATCAATAAGTTACTACAAAATTAAGAACAGGATGGGTGAATATAATTTACCTAACCTTACACAGGGGAAAAATCACAAGTTTTACAAGATAAAAATGGTCCTCATAATTTAACTGGATTTGATTAAAAAATGTTGGTATACAAATAGTTCATCGTAGATTTTAATAATAATAATAGAGCCGTAATAAGAACATTATTAAGCACAGTTAATAAGTGCGCGCAGAAGCTACGAAAGCATAGTTTATGATATTACCTATTTATTTATAGTAGACCGTAAAACCGCTCGACTCTTCACTACTTTTCTAATTTACTGTGGCGATTGTCTTGTACCACTCTTAACAAAATTATCGATCAGTCTGTCTCTTTCTCTCATAAGTGAATAGAAAGGGACAACACATAGTCAATCTGAAAATATGACACCATTCACAGACCAATCTGGCCTTTATACTCCACTAAATAACAACCAAAATAGGCCAGACTAAAATAAGTTTGTCACTTTTCAATTCGACATGCTGTCTCGCTTCTTTCACAAAGGAGAAAAAGAGAGGTCCCCACTCAGTTTTAGATCTTGGCTCAACTCAACAAAATTGCCCACAGAACTTACTTTAGTTATATTTTCTTTCTACTGTTTTTTGCTATTAACTATCAAGATAAATTCTAATTCATTTTTTCACGCGATTATGTACAAAG
Source organism: Ostrinia nubilalis (assembly GCF_963855985.1). NCBI lineage: Eukaryota > Metazoa > Arthropoda > Insecta > Lepidoptera > Crambidae > Ostrinia > Ostrinia nubilalis. Next base: position 13,454,849 of record NC_087100.1, on the reverse strand, counting down.
CCCATTTTGTTTCTCGAATTTAGGAATATTTGTTACTTCGTTATCAATAATTTATGAAAACAAGTTCATATACAAGCAAAATGAATATTTTATTGGATAAATAATACATTCGATTAAATAAGAATATCGTAATATGTCGATAAAATAAATATAAAAATATACCTGATAAAATTGTACTTTCCTTTCTATTTTTTTTAATATTTTCCTACCTTCTCTAACCGAGAATTTTTAATATAAATAATTTGTTAAATTTTATAAAATAAAATCTTTAGTTGGTTAAAAACATCGCTATAATAGTGAAATCGTTAATATTCATTGCTAAAATTCTTTTTACACAATTAGAAAATACAAAGGAATGTAATTGAATTGCTTTTTAACTATTTTTGTCTCGCTCGCATGCAAGCTAGTATCTGACAGTGGGAGTGAGAGAGAGAACTAAATGCCAAGCTAATTTCACACTATATTTAGATCAGATCCGATATAATTATTATAATTTACAATGTCAAACATAGAATGGTCATGTAAGGGTTTAGCAATCTCACATCACTGGTAAGTGGTCAGTTGAATAAAACTGGCACGTTCACAATACTAAAATAAATCAGTTTTATTATACAGCATGTATAAGAAAACATTACACTATATTCAGCAATAAATAATAGTGAAAACAATAACTATCTCGCTCATAAGTTTGACAGCTTGTGAGAGAGATAGATCGATATTTTATAATACGTTTGCAATATGACGTCACGTGACGTGCGCGTGAGCTTATTAATACTCCACACAAACGCAATACGTGTATGTGCCAGCTTTTTTAACCGAGCTGTAGATTTAATTCACTATTTTATGCATACATGCGTTTTTTTACCTAATAAGAATATTACTTGACAGCCAAGAGTTAAATTCAAAACAGATATTTGACAATTAAACCACAGATTATTATACCGAAAATAAACTCTTTATGGCCACTTTAAATTAAGTTTTTTTTAGTAATTAACTGCCGTTTCAACTCTCTAAATACTGATCGTAGATTAAAAGTTACGGTTTGCAAAAGTCCATGTCGTATGGTAAAAATCAGTGAATTTAATATCAAGTAACTGATTAGAAGTAAATATCGGTATGTCAAGTAAATAAGTATCACTCTTCAGTGACTAAGTCCATCATAGTTTTATGTTTCATTACATCATGCAGTACATGTACCCTGCAACGTAAAGCCAACCTTGTTCTGTTGCAATAAGAAACATTTTACGAATACAGTATACTGCAGGGTAAAGGTATTCACACATATCTACAACCATTTCATTAAATCTAACACTTTGTCAAAGTCAATTTCTTTATTCATGCAACGACATCAAAATGCCACATCGCAAAACTACATCACATAAAAAATGCACATTCACTCTTTCTGGGCCCAAATTCCACACGTCCAACGTCAATTAGCTATCTTAAAAATAAAACACCAAACATTCACTATTACCACTTAAAATTACATCGTAAAAAAAAGATAAGAAAAATAAATAATAGCTACTAAAACACGTTTTAAAAAAAATACTGCATTCATCAATTAGAAAAATAATTTAAATACGAACAGGAATATCGATTTTGCCGTCGTAAATCGAGAACGGTCCTTTGTCCCGGCCGTCACCGCACTGACAGCTGTCACTGAAGACGCACCCGTCACTCGATACCTGCGACTGCGACTCGGTCACTCGATATTTGGACTGTGATTTTGTCACTTGATATTTGATTAGCTCATCGGTGAATTGGATGTGTGTGGGGGAGTCGGTCACGTGATATTTGGAACAGGTAGGCGTGTCACAGTGGGCGGGGCGGTGGGCGCCGCTTACTGCGCCTTCTTGTCGGTCTCGTGTCATACGAAGTCCATGGCGTCGTGGGCCTTCGTCGAGAACTTTCCGTAGGACTTCTTCTTGAGGGTCCGCTCGATCAGCTTTTTCACTTCGCTCACGATGAATACGCTGGACGTGAGGCAGACTAGGAATATGAGATCTGAAATAAAAATGTTATATGAGGAGATGTGCAATCCAAGTATCCAAGAAACAACTTCTTTACATATTACGAATGATCACCATTGAGTGTTTTAGAGCTAGTTGCAGAAACGATACCATATTGATATTGTAAAATCAAAATTACCTTTATACGTATAGACTAATTGAATTAGTACTTACAGATCGTCAAATGCTCCTAAGGAGCCTACTTATACATGTCTCATTTTTTTTTGCCCTACCAGCGCTTCGAGATAAACATTTGGCAAGTGTACGCTCCTCTATTACTAAGACGATCCTGCATTAAACTTTACTACAACGAAACAGTTCGTTTCACTCCTAAAAAATTTTAAGAAGAAAATCGTAAAGCTGTATATTTAACAGTTTCAAATAACCTTCGGATCATTATTATCGTCTCCATTGCTAGTCTTTAACAATTTTGAACTTTATGCACAATATAAATAAGTTTCAAAACAAATGAAAATAATTCCTATCGATATAAACCACACTCACCATGTCCAGTGAGCGCTTCGGTCTGGAACACGCGCTGCAGCGGCGGGAAGAATACCACCAGCATCTGGCCCACCAAGCTGAGAGTCACGGCTACCAGGAACATTCTAGAAACATTAAAATGCTTAATTATTACGTGTAGGTTCTTTTGAGAGCATCTTTTAGACTTTAGAGCCACAACACACGTGCTACATTTAACACATCGGCGATCGGCGAATTAACCGCTTTTAGTAATAATTTAATTTACCGCTTAGAATCTGAATGCAGCGACCACACACGAATTTATTTATTTATTTTATTTATTTTATTGTTAGGAAAACAAACAGCATTCTATAACACATATAGAGTTACCAATTAAACTTCACATTTGCCAAAATAGTTTTCACAAATAAATTCAAATAATTTATACGAATGCCTAAAGCGGCGATTGAGTTCCTTTTCGGAAGTTCGACGCCGCGAGAGGAGTCACTGAAACCCGCGATTCCGATACCTCGTCCGGACGCATGAAGTTACCAAATCGTTATTAGTAGTTCGTTTATGGCAAAATCCCTATTAGTGTTAGGAGGTATGCGTTCAGCACAAAATTGACGATCGCAGTCGACGAGCTTGGGCTACTGTCTCATTGTTTATGTTGCCACGTTTTTTAGTATACGTGTACGCGCAAGGGTGGATTGTTGGACAAAAGCTCAATAAAAATACAGCTATAGTACACAGACATTTGTCTCGAGCGCATACATCACAGCTCGGTCAGTAGCGGAGGTCATTTGGATTTCGACTATAGCGCGGATAGATCGTGTTGCGAGCGTTGGCAAACCAGATTACTGTCATGAAAATCGAAGTAAAGTACGGTCGCTGAACAGATAGAATTTCGTCCAATGACCCCAAGCTACCCATCCTTATCGCTCGCGCGTAATTATATTGCTGTCACAACTGTGCGACGGGCGGCCGCAGTGAGTGTGCGAGCATTTGCAATTTTAGAAATTCTATGTGCTCGGCGACCGGACTTTAGTGTACAATACAAAAGCCATAATAATAATAAATAACACTTACTTGTTAGAGAACAATCCGACCTGGAACACGGATTTGGTCTGCGAGCGGCACGACAGCGCGTTGAACATGTCGAACAGCACGAAGCACGTGAACGTCATCGTGGTGTCGCGCGGGGTTATCTTGTTGTCTGACATCTGGGGAACGATATGTCACGTTAGCAGAGTGAATTAAAGCCTGGTCGCTGAGCACGTAGAATTTTGTCCAATGACCTCAAGCTACCTATCCTTATCGCTTGCGCGTAATTATATTGCTGTCTCTCGCACACTCACTGCTACCGCCCGACGCACAGTCGCGAAAGCAATATAATTACGCGCGAGCGATAAGGATGGGTAGTTTGGGGTCATTGGACAAAATTCTACGTGCTCAGCGACCAGACTATATGTCTTTTTAGGGTCGCGGGTCCCGGCTAATCATTTCGGCCCCACCTCAATGGGAATATCCCGCCGTGTAATGCGAGACGTCTGCGGAAGGCGTCTTAGTCGTTTCTAGCACCCAAGTATGCAAGGCTACTACTAAGCGGCAGAGGGAACACCCCAGGTTTTTGGTGGGTTAGAGCAGAAGCAATTATTCTGGGATAAAAAGTTATTGCGGGTCGATTTACTTAGAACGTTTTTGATGTTATTCCCTTATGAAAGTTTGTACATATTTGAGCACTAGAATCACCTTCTCGCCTATTTAAGCTTCTGATACAAATTAGAACTGAATGGTGTACGCTATAATGAGCGGATCCTAAGAGCGAAACTATTCCAATGCGATATTTGTATTGATTGCAATTTGATTAGCGGTGAAATAAAAATAAATGAATGAGATGAATGTTAATCTGTGATTGAAAGAGACAAAACTGTGTAAGAAATAAGGACTGGTTCTACCATCGTCAGATAACTTTTAACTGAAAAATAAACTTGTCATTTTGACATATTTCCCATACTGAAACTGTCAACGTGCCAAACTTATTCTTCAGTTAAGTAAAGTTATCCGACGATAGTAAAATCAGCCCTAAGTAACATAAAAATAACTTAACTTCTGCTGCAAGTTAAGGTTGCTCGATGGGGCATCTGATTTATAAAATAATCTTAAATAGACACCATTTTGAACTAGACTGACCTCTCTATTGAAGACCCACAGGGTGCCAGCTATAATGATGGCGGCAGACAGCAATACGTTAGCCAGCAGCCCGCGCGAGATGATCCGCCGCGATGTATCTCGCGGCCGGCGTCGCACCACCTCGTGGTCTACCGGTTCGACTCCCAATGATTGTGCGGGGGGGCCTGCGGGAATATCGAAATTAGTAATCAATATCTATAAAAGCGAAAGGCCTTTATGCGCAAATTGTCAAATTCGCAATTTGCTAAATTCGCAAATTGTCAAATTCGCAAAATGTCAAATTTTAAAAATGTAATTGGCAAAACTTTTAATCATTAAAATGTTAAGGTTTTTTTAAATATGAAACCATAAAACCGTAATATAAAGACAATTTTAAAACTTGACATTTTGCGAATTTGGCAGATTGCGACCGCTTGACAATTTGCGAATAAAGGGCGAAAGGTCACTGATCGACTGACTCACTCACTCATCACGAAATCTCAGAAACTACAAGTGCTAGGAGCCTCAAATTTTACATGAGGGTTCCTTTTAGAACGTAGGTGCTCACTAAGACGGGATTTTCCAAAATTCAACCCCTAAGGGGGTAAAACGGGGTCCACGCATACGAAGCCGTGGGCAGCCGCTAGTCATGTATAATAGCAGATCATTTAGTTTTGGCAAGATAATGTGGGACACACTGGTCGATGGATTGCTCGAAAATAACAGTAATTATATTTTTTGCTTTGAGATTGGTAAAAAAAAGTAAAGTCACTGACTTATGACTTATGTTGTCATACAAAATGTTTGGAAGAATCGCGTTTTAACAGTTCATAAAAAACGTTAATTAACAGGTGGTGTCAAATACCCCTTCAATTGTCATCATCACGATAATCAGGACATTCAGTCTCCACTGCAAGAGCAGGACCTTCTCCAATTCACCCGAAGAAAATGGAAGAACAGTCTGACCAGATAATATGAGTCGCCTCTTACGTTATACCACAGAATAATAATAAGTACTACGTACAGAAGTTTTACTTCGCGAAGGTATTTAAAAAAATGTATACTCAATGTCATTAACAATATGGTGTAATTTTGCCTGTCTCAAGAGTCAAGCACCATTTTGTTGACAAACGTCAGTGATCGGCACTGCGCCGAAGCTATTCGCTGGGTGCGAAGTACTATAGTCTATCCAATATAGCTTGATTAGAATGACGGCTGTCAAACGAATGTGACTAGTGCTGGGTATGTTTCGTACGGTTCACATAGATGTATCGATAAGTTTTCGAAAAAATGATATAAAAAAATGCACCCAATTTTTCGTCATATCTTTATTCATAAAAATGACAATTATGATTTAAATTTAAAGACAGCAAAATTTAAAATTCATGTCAAGGGTGTACAACCTAAGTCGTAGTCATTATCATCAGTGTTCTTCAGTGGTTTTTTCCTCTCGCTAGAGGGCGGTGGGCATCTCTTCTAGAGCAACGGTGCTATGAATACCCAAAAAATTACCGGTGATTGATTTCCGATGTTTGATTATTTAAGAACGAAATGTTTTTTGGTTTTTAATAGTGAACATTTAGAGAAACGTATAACTTGACTTAAATATGTTAAAAAATTAGTTAGAAAAAAAATTTGTTAAATATGTTAAAAAATTAGTTTTAATTTAATATGACATTTGTCGATATGTCCCAACACTAACATTTTTGTAACTCGAGATAACCTTGTAGAAACGTCGTTAATACTCTAGCTTGATTTTTATAATTTCGAATTACTACTTATTGGTGTAATTTAACGCTGCATTTACACGAAATTAACATTTTTATTGGAAGCACTGTCGTCGAAAATATTGTTTGTAGGTCAGACGTGAATTATTTCTTGTCCGCCAATATTTAGCTCTCATTGATCGCTACTACAAAGTTATGTCGTTACTTTTGATGGCAGCTGTCATTCTAATCAAGCTATATTGGATAGACTATAGGTGGGGGTAACATAATCTATCGCAGCGCTCATGGTGGTCAAAAGTAGAAATAATGTAAGCTCTGTCATCAGATGTATCTGTCAATGGCAAAGCGATTCTACATAATACATTTTAATATCATTAATTAATCGCATGAAAAGGGTCCTACTGGGAACTTAAATAAGAGAGTGGACTGTATTTCGATAGGGCTGGTTTACTGTAAAACCGGTACTGTAAAACTACAACTATAAATAAAGTAAACAAACCCTGACACAATCAAAATTAAACACACTTTTTGGACTTACCTCATTTGATTTGAATGACCAAAATGATTTCAAAACCTTTTTTCTACCCAAATCGTGGTATCACAACAATTTATTAGTCGAAAATATTTGTTATTTTTTCATTTCGATATTTTTTCACAAATATACGACCTAAATGTCAATGTGACAGAGCCCACAAAGTTGTGGACGCTAGTTGGCGCTGTAATCATGCACAGAGCCAATAGGGCGGACTTCGGTAAAATGATGTGACGTGAGGTGCCAAACTGCGGAAAATGGCGGAGGAAATACATGAATTATCATGAATAATATTAACTACTTATTTACCTCTCAGTGTCTTGAGGCAACTTAAGAAAGTACATTCTGTGTTTTTATTATTATTTAGGCAGTTAAATACTGCACAGTATTTAGTATACCATTTTCTTTATTTTCTTCCATCATACACAAGAATACGCGTGCGCGAGTCAATGTTCGCTCGTATGTGAGGCCTTGTCGAATAGTATCCTGTAGGTGGCCATCGTGCGTGTTTTGTTTTCGATGTAAACTCGCGGAGATGAACAGGCCTGGTAATATATACGTAGAACGCCGATTATCCGAATTAATTGGGACCGGGGTCGATTCGGATAATCGAAAATTCGGATAATCGGACATAAGACTGGTAATAGAGAAAAACGTACTGTCACACATACATAGAATAAACTTTAATAAGTTTAACAAACAGATATATTTCTACTGAGTTGAAATTATATCTGAGTTCCAACAAAACAAATCAAAAGTAACTTGGTTTTAATTTTTTATATTACGCTTAGGACCGATTCGGATAATTGGCGATTCGGTTAATCGGCGTTCTACTCTACTAATATATTAAATGCGAAAGTAACTCTGTGTCTGTCTGTCTCGCTTTCACGCCTAAACCACTAAACCGATTTTGATGAAATTTGGCATAGAGATAGTTTAAAGGACATAGGATAGTTTTTAGCCCGGTTTTTTAAACAGGGACGCGCGCGATAATGCTTTCTGTGACAGACAAAATTCCACGCGGGCGAAGCCGCGGGCGGAAAGCTAGTATTGAATAATCAAACAACTAACCGTCCATAATAATATTGATCCACAGTATCTGCATAGCATTCAACGGGTTCGGTATGCCCATGAGAGTAGCGAGAGCGATGAGCGACAACGCGGCGATCGACGTCGAAAGCTGGAAGCGGACGAAGTTGCGGATGTTGTAGAATATGCACTTGCCCTCTTCGATTGCGGCACTGAAAAAAAAAACAATAAATAAAATGTACTTGAACATTTTACATTGCGCCGCCTAGTTCTAAACTAAGCAAACTTTTTAGTCTCATTCTTTCTCTATGGCTTGCATGAGCGTGGCCAATGTTAAAAGCAGTTTAGTCTTTCGAAAAATCAGATCGATTCACGCTTGCAATCTTTATCAACGTTATGTCCTATCTGACAATCGAGTTCAGAAAGTCCCAGCAGTATCATCATCTCAGCCATAGGACGTCCACTGCTAAACATAGGCTCCCCCAATGCTTTCCATGTTGCCCGGTTGGTAGCTGCCTGCGTCCAGCGCCTTCCTGTTACCTTTATCAGGTCGTCGGTCCACCTTGTGGGTGGACGTCACACGCTGCATTTTCCGGTACGCGGCCTCCACTCCAGAACCTTGTTGCCCCATCGGCCGTCAGTTCTGCGTACTATGTGCCCTGCCCATTGCCACTTCAGCTTGCGAATCCGTCGAGTTTGGGCTTGTTTAATTCGTATTGACGAGCACTTCAATCTTATATGGTAACTAGGGTCTAATGATGGAGCTGGAAGGTGGCTAGACTCACATGATAGTAGCAAAGTCATCATCAAGCAGGATCATGTCGGCGGCTTCCTTGCACACGTCTGTGCCATTCTTGCCCATAGCAATACCGATGTCAGCCCGTTTCAACGCCACGCCGTCATTCACTCCGTCACCTAAAACAATCGATATATTCGTCAGAGAAAGAAACAGTCGAATTTGAGTCCGTTGACTAAGAAAACAATCAAAGGACAATGTTCATTTCTGGCCTGGCGTGGACAAGCTGCTAATGAAAATATGAATTTTCCAAAATTTTTTAATTAATTTTTAAAGTATTCACTTAGTGTAACTTTGTATCAATTTGCCTTTATAAAAATCCAATTTAAATAGTACTTTATGTGATAATTACAACTTCCTGTCTTTAACACTCATTTCAGTGTTGCCAAAATGAATCTTATCGGTAAGAATCGATTCATATCGATTGTTGTTCGACTATGACAATTATTATTTTTTTAAATACGTATTCATTAAAATGACATTTATAAAACTTTTTAATATTCTAATAACACTACCAAAAATATTTAAATAACTAAATGAAACCTTATTTTACACACACCTTATTATACACCTTATTTCGAGTCATCAAAAATACAATCGATTTTTATATCGATTATTTTTATTCATCACCACATTATTAGCATGGCAACACTGAAAATATTGTCACAGCTGTTATCTGTCATTCGTTTTGTTTTGTATTTTTCATCGTGAGTGTTGTTTAGTTCTCAAAACCAAGTTTTTGCCAAAATAAAAGCAGAAGAGTGTTGTATAAGTTTCCCTTTTGACGTCTTTATTTTTTTGACCATGGTCCTCGATGCTTCCCTTCCCGATGACCCTGGCATACTCTCGAACTACGAATCTCACTCAACCAATGACCAATGGCTCACTTTCGGACATCGAACCTTGCCTAAACGCCGACCACGGCTTACGTATGGACTCCGACCCGAGCCCCAATGTTAACCCCAGCCCGATTTTGGATAATGCAACTAGCAATTCCTCAACCTCATGAGGAACCTATGATATGTATCAATTGTATAGCTGACATGATGCAGAGGAGGCGACATAGTCTAGAGCTTATTAAGTTCAGTTGGTTATAATGTCAGTGGATGACTCCTCAGCTGGTAAGTTATTGATTGATGAGCGTGTGGACTTGTTGAATACCTTTTACAATGTATTTGATTGATCAACTACCTTTACCGTAGATTACCATAATCCTAATAAAACTTTTTTTTTAGATTGATAACAGCAGTGTATGTTGTCACTCATGTTGGACCGTGGCCACGGTGTGGCTCTGCACCAATCAAGGACAAATAATATTTCAAATGAAGAAGCAACCTCTAGCACTGGTCACTGTTAACGTGGATTGTCTTTGTTACAAATACGTTCTATAGACTGCATATTAACACGGAAAGAGAATCACATATTCGAAAATAATGTAATAATGGAACAGATTTCACCTCGTCAAGTAAGTTTTTTTATAATTATTTTCATTATATTTTATTAAAGACATTGGCTTGATATATTCGAACAAAGTGTATATTTTTTTCTATACAAATACTTCTTACTGATAGATAAAAATTGACATCACATCTCAATATCTTAAAGAATGAATTTTGAATGATACCATAATTAATTTCTTTGTTTCAGCTGCGGGGATCTGACCAAATATGTCATCCTTAAGTGGCAGTGAGCTGATCGAGCTGCTACACATGCTGTGGAGCCCCAACAAACACATGATGGGACGAGGATTAATTTGCCCTGATATTGGCCGAATAACAGTAGGTTGCTGTGCTCATGTTATGACAATTTTGTGGTTTTTGAGCTGGGCAAGGTATCAGGAACATGTATTTCCACCTGCCTAGATCCTAGACAATATTTTATTGACCCATGAGTCAGATTAAAATAATAATAATAAAAAAAAATGGTGTTTTATTTTGCTTCTAACCTTTCTAGTCTTAAGCAAAAAAAATTTTTTTTAAGGACTTGGATACAAAATGATATTTATATTCTGTTTCTTACTGGTATAGACTATTTAATAAATAACAAATTACATGCTGTAATGTCTGTCCACCTCAGGCCAAAGGTCCCATACTAAGTGGGCATAACCCTTTGAGTCGGTCAACTTAAAAACAATCGAATTTGAGTCCGTCAACTGAAAAATAATCGAATTTGAGTCCGTCAACTGAAAAACAATCGAAATTGTAGCACGTATTCTGAAACCACACTCGTGGAATCCACATGATTAATGATTAGCATGTAAATAAATCCATTTCCATGCGAAGAGGCTGATTTTGGCACTTAATATATTATTTTTCGTGTGTAAAAATATATAATACTGACATTTACAAAAACAATGGGCTCTAATAAACTCCCAGTAATGTAATTAATAAAAAAAAAATCCTGAAAAGAATATAAAAACCCAACTAACCAGTCATTCCTACAATGTTTCCGAGCCTCTGCAGAGACTTCACAATTGATAGCTTGTGTTTCGGTGTCACCCTGTAGAATACGCTCACCTAAAAAAGATAGTAAAATTAATTAATTAGCAATTAAAAAAACTAACAGTTAAAAAATAATAAAATCATTCATATCTAATTCACAAACAAGGCTTTTTTAATTTGCCCATGACTACATAAGTAAACTGAAATCCACCTCAGTGAAATACTCACAATTTCCTTGTTACAAACGATAGCACATTAAGGTAAACATTGCAGTATCTTATGTAGTTGGAATAGGTGATATTACAACAAAATGTATAGTCTAATATGCTGTCTCGCTACAAAAATACACCTTTTAAAGTAAACAGAAACTCACTGTGTCAATAATTCTGTCCAGTTCATCATCAGGCATGGAGTCCAACTGTTCGCCAGAAAGGGACTGCGAGTGCAACACGTCCAAGCCAACCATTTGAGCTGAAATAAAAACTAAGTGTTAGATTACATTCAATTACAGGAAAGGTTCGTAACCAGTAACGTCACTATTAGTTAATTCCTACAAACAACGTAAAAACGCTTCTATTTCATTTATTTCTTAGTTCGATTCCGGTACTTCTTTCAGACATCGAATAAGCGCTGTATGCTCAATAATAGCTGGAACGAGTATGCGTACACTTCTATTGTTTCATATTGAGTTTATAAATTCTTAAGTTCTGTGACTTACCAACAGCCAAAGCAGTGAGCTTGGCGTTCCTAGTGACCATTTTAACATCGACGCAAGCTCATTGCCATATAGGTACAGCGTCTTGTATGTTCGACACACTCCTGTGAATCTATCTCTGAAGCTGTATTAACTCACCGACAGCCAAAGCAGTGAGCTTGGCGTTCCTAGTGACTATTTTAGCATCAACGCAAGCTCATTGCCATATAGGTACAGCGTCTTGTATGTTCGACACACTTCTGTGAATCTAAATCTGAAGCTCTTGACTTACCGACAGCCAAAGCAGTGGGCCTGGCGTCCCTGGTGACCATCTTGACATCCACACAGGCTCGGCGCAGCGTAGCGACCGCGTCCCGCACATTCCACTCACTCCTGTGTATGTTAGGGCTTCTAGACTAACTCTGAAATGCACTCTGAAGCCTTAGTTGACTTACCGACAGCCAAAGCAGTGGGCCTGGCGTCTCCAGTGACCATCTTGACATCCACACAGGCTCGGCGCAGCGTAGCGACCGCGTCCCGCACATTCCACTCACTCCTGTGTATGTTAGGGCTTCTAGACTAACTCTGAAATGCACTCTGAAGCTATAAGTTACTTACCGACAGCCAAAGCAGTGGGCCTGGCGTCTCCAGTGACCATCTTGACGTCGACACAGGCTCGCCGCAACCTAGCGACCGCGTCCCGCACGTTTGGTCGCACACGCCGCATACTATTGTGTATGGGAGCGCTTCAAATCTAACTTTGAAGCTCTGTGACTTACCTACAGCCAAACTCTGTAGCTCTTGACTTGGCGACAACCAAACTCTAAAGCTCTTGACTTACCGACAGCCAAAGCAGTGGGCCTGGCGTCTCCAGTGACCATCTTGACATCCACACAGGCTCGGCGAAGCGTAGCGACCGCGTCCCGTACGTTTGGTCGCGGCGGGTCGCATACGCCGCATACTCCTGTATAAGTTAGCGCTTCGAGACTGTCGCCGCGGCACAGGGCTATGATGCGGAGACCTAGAATAAACGTTATATTATAGTAGGTTTGAAGACATAAGAAACATGCTACGGATTTCGAGTGTTAGTAGAGAATTACATAGAGTAGAGGACACAAGAAAATTGGGACGGATTTTTAGTGTTTAAGAAATCCTTAAAACAAATCTTTCCAAACAATTATAAAAACTACGCGGCAAGTTTGTGAAATGTCAGTAGAAAATTCCATGAAAAAAACGGAAAAGTTAACCTATAGCCTGGATAATCAGAAAATGATTACCCGATTAAATATCATCATGCTCATGATGAGTATATTTTTATTTTTTACGATTAAATCTTACTAACTATAATAGGTCAGATAAATCTAAACAAATGTAAAGGTATCCCTGTCAATTTCAATTGTTTTGTCTATGCTGAATAAAAATGATCCTTCAATAAAGCTCAAAGTGATCGTTTAATTAATTTTAGTCTATGGCAATGAAAATTTATATTAATTGAGCTTTAAAAAGAAAGTGTTGTAGAAAAATTTCAATTTCAAAAACTGTAGTAACAAACATGCCAAGCGGGCGAAAACGCTTTCAGCGTTTTATGAAGAACTTACCCATCCGTCCGATATTATACGCCTCGCTCATGAAATCGTTCTGCTTGTCTTTGGTAATAGGCGCGTAGTTTCCGGAACTGTCGATGTATCTGGTGCACATGGGGAGGACTTTCTCTATGGCACCCTTGACGAACACCTCTTCTTTCGCTTTGCCGTCGCCGAATTTGGGAGCGCATTTTACAACCATCATTTTTGTTTCAGAGCTGCGGAAAGAAGGTGAATGTTAGTGGTTAACAACCTACTACATTGGTATCAGGCAATGGAGAGTACCGTTTCCTTTCTCAAAAGGCAGTGGTTTCCAAATAAAGTCCGGTCGCCGAGCACGTAGAATTTCGTTTCGCTCGCACACTCACTGCGGGCGCCCGTCGCACAGTCGCGACAGCAATATTTTTACGCGCGAGCGATAAAGATCGCTTGGGGTCATTGGACAAAATTCTACGTGCTCGGCGACCGGACTTTAGCAAAACACTATTTCATCTTTAAAACACCATTTACCAGGCTCTGCCTAGATGCATAAAATCAACTCATATACGCAGAAGTAGTATTTTAATGAAACATTAGGATAAGAAATATATTTTCCTTCTGTCACAGCGATGCTCAGAAAAAAAGGGTGTATCCAACGGTGTCCAATATTATGTTGTGTATAACAATAAATATTAAAGTTTTGAGTATTGAAAAGAACTCTCGTATGGAGCATGAAATAAAGTCAGTGCAGTCTTTGACTCCGGCACGTTTTTTCTGCTATCTTTGAAGCAACAACACTATACTCCCAATGCTGACCAAACGGGTTGGGGACGTTTGATATTCACTCGCTTCTCACGACATCCACGGGAAGAGTTTTCTATTCAACTCTGCCGAAACCATGGAAAACTTCCATTTTATAACCACTTTCTTCGTCAAGTGGCACATAGCTCGCAGATACGATGGCCGTTGGGGCAGAAAAGTTCTCGAGTGGCGACCACGGGCTGGAGGACGTCGTGGGCAGGCCTCCTACTAGGTGGACCGACGATCGGGCGAAGGTCGCAGGAAACACCTAAATGCGGACAGCACAGGACCGATGGTTGTGAAAATCCTTGGGGGACGCCTATATCCAGGAAAACATTTGGCTGAAACGAAGGGACGAATTACTTTCTTACCTGAACGGGATCTCATGCAGCCTGGTGTATTGTTCCCTGATGTCTTCCATACCGTTCTTCAGAGCGCACGCCAGTATAGCGCCCTCTGTAGGTTGCCCGTATAACGTTTCGTCACGGATGATCGCGTTGTTGCAGAGAACGCCGACCTGAAAAAAATTAAGATAGTTTATGAGTTGTTGCAGATAACGCTCACATAGGGTTAAAATAAAGGTTTGATGTTTGTAACTTCACCAAGGATTGTAACTTTACATCGCCTCAGGATTGTTTTTTTACTTAAAATTGTTTTTGGTAACTAAAATGAAGAATTGACTGGACTTCAGCAAGGTAGCAGTTGTGACGTCATATTTCCTCTAGCATAATGGCCGCTTTTACCCGTGTCCGGCGACGCAAGTGTGGGTTATGTGGTATCTCCTGTGACGTCACACCTGTAGCAAGGATGGTGTTTTCTTGCACCTGCTATGATGTCACGCGTATTTTGACGTCATACCACAGAATAATAATAAGTACTACGTACAGAAGTTTTACTTCGCGAAGGTATTTAAAAAAATGTATGCACAATGTTATTAACAATATGGTGTAATTTAGCCTGCCTCAAGAGTCAAGCACCATTTTGTTGACAAACGTCAGTGATCGGCACTGCGCCGAAGCTATAGGGCTGACTTCGGTAAAATGATGTGACGTGAGGTGCCAAACTGCGGAAAATGGCGGAGGAAATACATGATTTAGCATGAATTATCATGAATAATATTAACTAGTTATTTACCTCTCAGTGTCTTGAGGCAACTTAAAAAAGTAAATTCTGTGTTTTTATTATTAGTTAGGCAGTTAAATACTGCACAGTATTTAGTACACGATTTTCTTTATTTTCTTCCATCATACACAAGAATACGCGTGCGTGAGTCAATGCTCGCTCGTATGTGAGGCCTTGTCGAATAGTATCCTGTAGGTGGGCCATCGTGCGTGTTTTGTTTTCGATGTAAACTCGCGGAGATGAATAGGGGCGATAAATCAAGGTTTTAAGTGATTGACATACATTCCAAGCGTTATTTTATGTTATTGACAAAAGAAACAATATTCGCTTAGTGTGATAGGGAGGGATTGTGCGAGGTTTCGTTTATGCATTTTGTTGTGGAAACTCAGTGTCCTTCAAAAAATTTTGCACTTATTTATCTTAAAATAGAACTCAAACATATAAGAAAATACGTATATCCTCTTAATATGGAATAGTGATCCAGCTAATTATATTTTTTAAACCGACTTCAAAAAGGAGGAGGTTATAAATGTTCGACTGTATGTTTTTTTTTCTATGTATGGTATGTTCACCGATTACTCCGTCAATTGTGGACCGATTTTAAAAATTCTTTTTTTGTTCGATAGGGTACACTTCTGAGGTGGTCCCATTGTCACCAAGTCAGGATCTGATGATGGGATCCTAGGGAAATCGAGGGCAACCCTCAAATTGTATACTTACAAACAAACAAACTTTTTTATAAGTTATTCAAGTATTTGCTCATCATCATCTCATATTGATGAGCTGATGATAGAAGGCAAAACTCCTTAATGCTCAGGAGTTGGAGGATAATTCTTTTAATTTTATAGATAAGTATAGTTTCTAAAGTTATTCAAGTGTTTCCATCAGATAGTCATCATCTCATCATGATGAACATGGTAGGTACAACTCCTTAATGCATAGGAGTTGGAGGATAATTTAAATATTATAGGTACAAATAGACCAACACTTGTATTCATGTTTTTAAGGTGGGCTGACGGTTTAAGGTCTTTTTAGGTTGCCGATGTATTTTGTAGGGAATATTATTTACACTAGACATAAAGAATATGGTCTCAATGTACTGCCTACCTTCAGTGGTACCATCAAGGTCATAATTAGTTAACTAAAAAGCAAGAAATGAGTTAAATTTTATAAAAAAAAAGGCAAGTGCAGGCAAACTTCACACGTTTCATAATCTTGGCACCGACTCCAGAAGTATCAATCATGGTATACCTACATAAATATTAATAAGTAATAATATTAATTCGTCCTAATAAATAAGTAATTAGTAATTATTTTTCTACCTTTTAGTGTAGGTTTTTTGGAGTCGGTTTAATTTTTTGCTTTTAAATAGCTACCCTCTCCCTACCCTCCTCAACCCTCCCCCTAAATCGTGGACTCATACCTTGATAGTTATTTACTATGGGATTTAAATTAGGTAGGTACCTACTTAATACTTGTAAGAATCGATTGAGGTATAGGTACACATTTTTCGACAAATATTTTAAAGTTCTATAATGCATTTCTATTTCTAATTATATTACTCAATTCTAAGTCAAAAGCACCCTTTGCAAACACCCCATACTAGCCTAGACGATGTAAAACACTCCATAATACGGGCATGCTCCCAAAAGTTTACATAAAGGCCTAAATCTTCCATTATTAATTTATTTTTTGAAATTACGAACTAGCTGAATTGTAAAATGTTACTCTCGAGTAACTTCTTATGATTCTGCTAATTGACACATTAGCAATTCCTATTTTGTGGACCATTTTACGACTTCTCATACAAAACTGTCAAATGAATGAATTGCCGAATATGAATTGTATCCGAATCATAATATGAATTGCCGACAAGTGGCCATTTTGTGTTTTTAAATCTGAATCTTAATATGAATCTAATAAGAATTGCTCAAAGCGGCCTTTTTAGGCCCGCTGGTCATACTTCCAATATGGTTCAGCGTCGAGGTATCGGCCCTTATGCCCGCTTCTTGCGAGAGTGGGAGGTGCGAGGGTTTGCGAGGGTGTAGCGTTGAGAGGTACGTGCCAAATCCAGGTCTCGCCCGTTATATGTTGTAGCCCGCACCATGACGTCACACTTTCTATGACGTCATACGTCCTGAGAAGTCATGTATCAGGTAATAAAATAAAATAGTCATACCTCGAGCATAGTATGAACTCCCATACGCGCCACATCCAAGTCCCGTCCCTTATAAGCGCGCAGTTGCACGTCACCGCGTGCGTTGTAGCCCGCGCCTGTTACTTCAGCAATATGGCCGCCGGAGGTCGATATCGTCGTCACGGTCATCTCGTTCTTAGTTAGAGTGCCTGAGGGAGAAAATGAGGTAAAGATTCGTTTCGTTTTGCTGGTTAAAGGAAAACCTCAAAAATGTTGAATAACGAACGGTCCTGCGTTGTTATCGCGGGAAGTGTGTACATAATATGCTATACAGGTACTTTCCGCGACTTTCACTAGATGTTGGTCTACTGAGTTGGAGATTACCGATACCGATTCGGTGAGGATAGTCACTAAATAACTGGTCTGTCCTATCTTTACACGGGTATTATGAGGAAAATGGGACTTTTCTTTTCACGACCATAATGAATTCAAATGCACCTAGTCCTGAGCCAAATATTTATTTATGTACCTATGTAAACCCCTTTGCTTGTACTTGTGTCTGTCTTGTTTTTAATTGTCGATTTGCCAGTAGACATTGTTTCTTTCGATCCGATAATCTTTAAACTACTGCCAACTTACTAAATTTTTAATTTACTAATCAACTCACTTAATCATTTTACAAAACCGATGTCATAAAACTGAAGCAAAAGACGGCTGTCATTATCCAAACTCACCAGTCTTGTCGCTGCAAATGACGTTGACGCATCCTAAGGTTTCCACTGTTGGCAGTTTTTTCACAATGGCGTTTCGTTTCGCCATCCGCATCACGCCGAGAGCCAGTGTCACCGTCACCACGATTGGGAGACCTGAGAAGTTAATGATTGTGAGATTAATTTAAAGAATTCGTAGATAAACCCTAAAAAAATCTTGAAACTAGAAGTATTTTTAAGCTAGGCTTTGATTTGGCCTGCGATCCTCAAAATGGACACAATATGTCTATAGACAGCTTGATCCTAGAATACCTCATAATTTATATTAATAATCAAGTTGGAAAATTTATTGGATAAACTTTTATATGGACACCATTATCATCTGGATGTAAGCAAGAAATGACACAGCGCGATTTCCCGATAGTTTCATATCCCGCTTTTTCATCCAGCTGATCCCAGTTATCTTATGTGATCGGCGTTCTATCTATCAAATGCGTTCTACACAACATTTGTGGTTTCTATTCGAGAACATGTTTACTTCATCTTGACATGTGAATGCTTAACAAGTTAAACAATGTGTCAAACTACTCTCTATAGAGCTATGGTTCCAACCACTGCAACACCAATCAGAGAAGATCAAGTTTGTTAAAATTAAACTATAATGTACGAAAACGAAACGAACTGCAACGAAATTTACTAGAAGAAAATATGAGATCCTTAACCATATTGTCAAGTCTTACCTTCAGGAATAGCAGCCACAGCCAAACTGACGCCAATGGTAAACATGTCCTGCAGAGCCTTGCCCTGCAGCCAGCCGGTGACCATGATGAAGCCGATGATGCAGAAGGAATACATCGACAGCTGAGCGCCGAGGGTGTCCATGGACTTCTGCAGGGGAGTCTTTGGGGCCTCCTCTGCTTGCATCATGCGGAAAATGTCGCCGAACTCGGATCGCTCGCCGGTGCTCACTACGATCCCCTGTGAGAGATATATGGAAGTTTACAAATGGGCACATTAATGGTGTTTTGTATGTGAGAACTTGACTTAATCAACAGCGGGATTATTTCGAAAAACATTGTTCGTAGTTTCGAATCGTAAGTTCGCCATCACTCTCACGCAAAGAAAGATGCTAGCATGAGCGACAGTGACAGATAGACACAAAACTACGCTTACTTGTGTTCAGACAAGTTAGCTACTAATTAATCGACACACGATTATATGACGAGTCTAGTCCGAACTAGTCTTAAGAGCTATGGCCTTCTGCAGGGGAGTCTTGAGGGCCTCCTCCGATGCATTGATGCATCATGCGGAAATGTCGCCGAATTCGGATCGCTCAATGGCACTTTTTCGGGATAATGTTCACCTTTCGTTGGCACCATTGCAACTCCTGTGTAGCCAAAATCATCATCATCTCCCCCAATGATTTCCATATTGAACAGTTGGAATCTACAGCTTGAACGCTAATAAAAATCCAACCAGTGAAGGTCAAGTTTGTCTCAGTACAAAGTTAAGCTGTCATTGGAGAAGAACATAGGAGTTCGGAGTTAAGGATCGACTTCCCTCTAGTCTAGTAGATTTTCATCAACGCTAATTTTACAACTACATAATCTTTCTTTTTTATAAATTAAGAACACATTTATGTAGTAACTTTATAATATTATAAAAGTCATATTTATCAGGATGAGTAAATAATATAATCAGAATTGGATGGGATTGGACACAGATGGATGATCTCATAATTTTTATCGTAGAATCGAGCATTAATAGATTGATAAGACACTTATAGAATTTATAAGAAGAAAAGGAGTTATTCATATCGTTTTCCCTTACCGATTCTTATCATAGTCGTATATTTAATGACGCTTCTTTACACACATTTTTATTCGTTAGTAATCTATCACTGACAAAAACTTATCAGTATTCAATAACCAGTTTATTTTCATCATTAACATATCTTACTAAAGTAAGGCAAGGAAAAGAAAGTTAGCAATATTAACCTTATTAACCAACGAATTCGTTGCAATCCTTGTACGTTAGCTCATTACTGCCAGCCGGCTCGGTCTCCCCAGTGAACCAAGACTCGTCTATATTCGTTCCTTTACTACTCTACATATAGTGACAAAGGGCTACAAAAACTAACCTTAGCGTTACCGCATCGCACTAAGGTCCCCATAAAGGCGATGTTATCCTTGTTAACCCTTCCAGCAGACGCTTTATTCGGCAGCACATTCTTGCCAGCCGGTTCGGTCTCCCCAGTGAATGAAGACTCAACTATATTCGTTCCTTTATTGTTACCAAGCGACTAAACAATAGGGAAACATACCTTAGCGTTGCCACATCGCACTAAGGTCCCCATAAAGGCGATGTTATCCTTGTTAACCCTTCCAGCGGATGCCTTGTTTGGTAGCACATTCTTCCCAGTCGGTTCAGTCTCCCCAGTGAACGAGACTCGTCTATATTCGTTCCTATACTACTCTATAGTGACAAAGGACTACAGAAACTAACCTTAGCGTTGCCGCATCGGACTAAGGTTCCCATAAAGGCCATGTTATCTTTGTTAACCCTCCCAGCGGACGCTTTATTTGGCAGCACATTCTTGTCAGCCGGTTCGATCTCGCCAGTGAACGAAGACTCGCCTATATTCGTTCCTTTATTGTTACCAAGCGACTAAATAATAGGGAAACATACCTTAGCATTGCCGCATCGCACTAAGGTCCCCATAAAGGCGATGTTGTCCTTATTAACCCTTCCAGCGGATGCCTTGTTAGGTAGCACATTCTTCCCAGCTGGTTCAGTCTCCCCAGTGAACGAAGACTCGCCTATATTCGTTCCTTTACTGTCCCCAAGGATATAACTGAAGAATTTAGGAAAACTAACCTTAGCGTTACCGCATCGCACTAAGGTCCCCATAAAGGCGATGTTGTCCTTATTAACTCTCCCAGCAGATGCCTTGTTAGGTAACACATTCTTGCCAGCCGGTTCGGTCTCCCCAGTGAAGGAAGACTCGTCGATGGCAAGGTCCGTTGAATCGAACAGTCGCAAGTCCGCCGGTACTCTGTCGCCGACATTGAGATGGACTATGTCGCCTGGGACGAGGTTGCGAGCCAGGAAATGTTCGAGGCTGCCTTCGCGGAGACTGGAAAAGAGATTTTGGTGGTAAGCAACAGTAATTTAGGTACAGAAAGAGTTATTGGATTGGGGTTGGGGCAGATATTGTTACCAAAAATGACAAATAAATTGATCGCGTCTTTGAATATAATTTAGTGCGGGGCACGTAACTCGTAGAGACGATGGCCGTTGGGGCATAAAAGTTCTCGAGTGGCAACTACGGGCCGGAAGACGTAGCAGGGCAGGGTAGGCCTCCCAATAGGTGGACCGACGATCTGATGAAGGTCGCGGGAAGAGCCTGGATGCGGGCAGCGCAGGATCGTTCGTTATGGAAATCCTTGGGGGAGGCCTTTGTCTAGCAGTGGACGTCATTTGGCTGAAACGAGTGGATGTTCAGAGGTTTTTTCAAATTAATCGTTTCTATGGTCTAGTGTAAAGACTGTCACAGACCCAGAGGTCCAACGTTCAATTCCCAGAGGAAGCAAACTGTTCTGCTCGTTTAAATTAGTTTTAGGGATTGTTCTATATTCGCTAGCCAAGCTTACCAGTTGCAAGACGGCGGCACCAGTTTGTTCAGCTCCTCAAGCGACTTCTCCGATCGGTACTCCTGGACGAAGGCCACCGTCACCACGATGATTATGGCGACCGTGATCGATATCGCGTCGTCGAATTGTCGCATGCACACGCTCACCACTGCTGATCCTGGAGACAAGAGAATAACGAATTGAGTTTCATCATCATCATCATCATCATCCTTTCAGTCACAGGACATCCACTGCTGAACATAGACCACCCCCAATAATTTCCATATTACCCGGTTGGTAACAACCTGCGTCCAATGCCTTTATAAGGTCATCAGTCCATCATCTACATTGTACAACAACCCAACGGTGTCGATGTCGGAGTGACCGAATTAAGATCCGAGGAACGCGCTACAGGTATATTGTGATTTAGCTTGTCATCCACCTCGCACTGGAGGGAACTCGAACTTTAACTTCGAACTCCTCCTACGTTCTTTTCATTAATTTAATTGCGGTTCCAATGACAGATTAACTTTCCTCCGGGAAAAACTTGACTTGGCGAGAATGCTGTAAATCCTGGCTACACAGGAATTGCAGCGGTGGGGACGAGGGGTGGAAATATTCCCGTTAAAAGCTCATTTAATTTACCACGAGGGGTTAACCAGGTTTGTGGCCTTATTTGATCGACCTACGCTATAAAAGAAAATTCGAGACGACCCACTATGAACCAAAAGCCCAATCTAGCTGGACAAAAAGGGTCATCGCATATCTTACATTCGTTTAGCAAAAACGATAGCTTAATAACCATAGGTAATGATTCAGTCATTATTTTTAGCAACTATCCTCTGATAATTTAGTAATTTTAAGACGAACTTGAACAAGTGAGTATTTTACGATCAAATTATTCACTTTCTTGAGGTTGATATATCAGTGTCTCCTGATTAATTCTAATACAATTGTGAAAATTTTTGTTATGGATCGTGAAGTAGAAGGTACTATCGGGGACTCGGACGCCTTGACACCTTAAGGGCCTAAATTGTTTGCACACACACGCTCGATTATGCTACGCCCCCGTTCATTCATGTTTCGGGTCTAAGCAGCGTCGGCGCACCACTGTAGATGTTTGCCCTAGCAAACCAAGCTCTATGTAAAGCTTTTAGGATTGAGTATTGCTTATTACCCGCATCCGTAGCGCTCGTTTGGCAACGTCGCATTTTAGTCAATTTGAAACCCAATAAAGAATCGCTACAAAATATTATATGGAGCTTCGCGTAAAATTTGAACTAGCGATTGCCCGCTCGGGTCACAAAATTGGTGTCGCACATTCCGAAACTGTGCAATTTCCCGAGAAAAAAGTAGCCCTTTCTATGTATAGGTAATTATTGTTGATATTAAGAGTGTAATGCCCGTTTTCACCATCAATTCCTAATTTTTAAGTGACCCCTATGTAAACAAAATTCCTGTTATTTGTTACCATAAGGATCACTTAAAAATTAGTGCTTAATGGTGAAAACGGGCATAAATCTCATGATATTAGTTTAGCTTGTTAAGGCGAGAAATACAAAATCATACAGTTACTTTCGAATTTTACTTATTTAATAGGTATTTAATTTATTCGGAACTTATAATTTATAAACAATATGTTATTGAATTAATTAGTAAAGAGTTAAGGAATATTTGTGACTTAAAAACAATTATTGTAAAATCTGGCTACATAATAACTTTTTTAAATCTTTGAAAACCTATAATAGGTTTCTAATTATTTTTAATACATTAGCAACTTTTGTATTCCGTTTTAAAGAAACACTTATCTACGTTATTACAATTTAATACAAATATTTCACTAGGTAGCAATGATCCAGGTAATTGGTTATCGTCAATATTATAATATTAAGTTAGTTTTATTTCAAATTCAATTTTTTATTGCACATTAAGTGTCTTTACACAAGGTCTTAAATCAATAACAATTAAACTTCAAACTAAATAATACTTAAACAGTTAACAATGTATAGATAAGTTTGTAAGTAAATATAAGAATTAAGAATTATTTTGAGAGGCATGGTTCAGTAATCGCGCGAAGGTCAATAAAAAGGCAATCAAACAGTCCACTTACTAGCACGGGTCAACACAAAACAAAATCAATCGGTTATTGATCACAAAACTTCACAAAAAACAAAGGAGAGAAATGTCGACAGTTCGCCAAAGCAAAAAGCAGACAGACCTCGTATAAAAACACAATATTAAAAAATACATCTATTTGTTTGTAACCAAATTCTATTATTAAAATTCTAAGGCTGAGTTGCACCATCTTACTTTAACTTTGACAAACGTCAAAAATCTGTCAAACTCCATACAAAAAGCACCGGTTACCGTTATAGTTACGGTCAAAGATAGGTGGTGCAACTCAGCCTAAAACTTAGAAAGATTGAAGAAAAAGAAACATTTCGTTTTAAACCTTAACCGTATGACAATAAAGTTCACAATGGTATTTCGTATTGCAACCTAAGCCCCGATTGTCTCTTATTGGTCGTAGTAAAAATATAGTAAAATGCGTTTGCGTTTGCGCCAATTAGAGACGGGGTGAGCACGTGACCGGAGCGATGCGCTTACGCTAAAATTTTTACAAAGTGGTCAGGCGGAAGAGTCCCCGATAGTATGTATTACATATTAAACCAAAAAAATATTCCTATAGCCTATTAATTAATTAAGATACATGTAGAAATAAAATGAAAATTCGTATTTTTTCACGTTATTCTGTATTTGCGAGACCAGGAACTACATGTCCCCTCATGTCCCCGGGCTGGATTTTTTATATGAAGTAGCCACATATGTGAGCTTCAAAAAATAGTGGGTTGTAGACAGCACACTGAAGCACAACTTTGATTTTTTTGCAGAAAACGTAGTGGCGGTGACCCGAAGCGAGTTTTATTACGAATGGTTAAAACACACAAAAATAATACAATTTCAGGACTATTCGATTATTTCTTAGCTAGATAAGACTAAAAAGAGGTTATGGAGTGTTGTTTGAAAAACATTATAAAGAATTTAGTCAGATTAGCTCAAAATTAGGCGAAAAATGGGTTCAGTTTGGTAAAATTCGGGACGATTTTGTGACAAGGCCGATTGGTGTTTAATGGCTGAATGGTGAAAACTTCAAATTGATACACGTATTTTGCATCCATCTACGTCATCTTCAGAAAGTCAATCTAGTACTTCAAGTCCTGGTCGCCCAAAGATTGACTTCGTCCAAGCCGCGGTCAAAACAAAAGGAAGACGCAACGAGTTGACGATTTATTTAAGTCCTGCAGTACCTACTGACGATTTGGTAATGGCCGGCCAGGTACTGTTATAGTTTTATTTAATTTCCATTATTTATTAACCAGCTGTGCTCGCGTCTTTGTATGCGTAAAAGTAGTTTGAATAATACTTCCCGTTTTTGCAAAATTTTTCTTTACTGCTTCACCCCTATCGGCTGTAGGGTGTTATATCGACTAATGCCTTTCTTGATAAATGGGCTACCCAATACAAAAATATTTTTTCAAATCGGGCTGTAGCTTAGTTCCTGAAATTAGCGCGTTTAACCAAACAAACAAGGTCTTCAGCTTTGTAATTTTCAGTATAGAAAGCCATCTTTAAAAGTACTTAGGCTTAGGTTTAGCATTATACCTTAGTACTTTTACAGAACTAATGCAAAGATGTTAAAATATCAATCAACAGTATAAAAAAACAATAATTTACCTAAACTAATAAGTCCAGTTTAACTAGACCTCCATACACGTACAAAATATTTAATAAAGAGGGTCAGCTTATGCTGGTTTTTAGTTTTATCATTATTAAAAGCTTTCTGTTCATTTTTTTTAACATATTATATCAAAGTAAGAGTTTTTAAGGCGTTTAGTGCCTATTCCAAGCCTTAAATAATTTTGTCCAGCTAGATTGGCCTTTTGGTTCACAGTGCGACCGTAAGAACTGAAGAACTGCTTTTTTCTAGGAGTTGTAGTTGTACAGTTGTACGCTTATGTCTTATAGTCTCCAGTATTGTATGTACTAGAGATTCTAGTTCAACAACAAAAAAATCACTTTATCACACAGCCAAAAAACATCCGGTAAACAAAAAAGGTTGCACAAAGTTAATGTTTAAAACTTGTTGTATTTATAAAAGGAGCCTGTAAACAGCTGTTCTAAAAACCTCCCTTTATCCTTTTAAATAATAAATAAGCCGCCCTTAAAATTCGCTCGGGCCCGGCCACTTAGCTAACTGGCTTTGGGGAATAACGCGTTATCGTTTTTTAGAATTCTATTAGGATTTCCTCAAATCTTTGTAAACAAGTTCGAAATACAGTCTGATTAAAAATTACGTTCGTTTTATGAATTGTTTTTGAATAACCTGTGCATTAAATATTTTTTGGATTTATTTGAAGTCGTCTACATCTATAAAAATATGTATTTTAAATGAGTAATATGTCTATCTTACATGACTAAAGATGCTAAATTTTTGATTATGTGAATGTGATGACACAATTTGGATTTTACGACTGTTCTCATGTGGAAAATACGGAAGAAGCTGTAACAGATGTGTGTCTAAAATGAAACAAAATGTGCGACTGTCTGTTGTTTAGTTAAGACAGAACAATATATTTATCCCAAGTGACGTACTATAGACCTCAGATTATAAAATATTTTTCAACATACAAGTATAAAAATTGCTTGTGCAAAACCTATTTAGTGTCCACTTAACCCTGCTTTTGATTTCTATTAGAAATTCGATTAGATTTCTATGAGCACAGTATAATATTATTAAACTCAACTGTACTCAAATTGATTCACACATACCCAGCATTCGTTTGCTATAAATAAAACTATTTATATCTTTCATGGGAACCATGTCTGTTCTTTGTTATTGTATCTTTCAACAGTGATATACAGACAGACGAGTTGATTCATAATCTCAATTAAGATCTGCGATCGGTCGGTGAGAATAATAGTGAATTGAGATTTAAATAAAAGTTTATTGTGACACGCAATCACGCGACGCGATCGCGATCAGTGAAGCTGAAGAATTCAAATGTATTTAAAAAGAATCTTCAATTGATAACATAAAATACCGAACCGAATTGTTTTGTTTATTTTATAAATATACCTAAAGAAAGATGGTCACCTGCTATAAGCGAGTTATTTCTTTTTTTTACTCGTTCTGCAAAGATCATGCCATAAACCATACGGCCATAATACTGGTCTATACTATTAATATAAAGAGGTAAAGTTTGTGTGTTAGTATATTTGTTAAATTGTAAAGGGTAATAAAGGGTAATCTCGGGATCTACTAAACCGATTTTAAAAATAGAAAAATAGCTTTCACCAATAGAAAGCAACATTATTGCTGAGTGTGTGGTTATATAAAAAACCGAAAAATTCCACGCGGGCGAAGCAAGTATGTATTATAAACCGAAATTGATTTGGTATAAAAGAAGGATAACCAAGTGGCATAAGCGAGATTGTTTCTTTTTTTTAACCGTTCTACAAGGATCGAAACCATGCTAACTAGTTCTTGATAATGAAAAAGGTAAATACATTTTTATAGTAGGTACAACAAAAAAATACTATGTATTTGGACAATCTATTCGAGGTCCCTTTTAAACAAAATGTACGAGTAAGTGACTATGTAATGCTATGGTGTAGTGTAAAGCAATCAAGCTGATGGTGAATTCACGTCATTCTCCAAACCAAAATCACAAAGGAGAGTCAGTCTCTACCTTATCATTATCTTTGCGAGTGCCACCATCCAGTGAATTCCAGTGGTTAGTTATGATTACTTATTCAATGTCATGCTTATTACCGCTTGTTATGCGCCATAATAACGCCAAGGTCGGATCGCCATTGAAAATCATGGCGACAAATAATTTTCAATCATTTTCCTTTGCAAAAAGATTTCAAATTCAATTAGTTTGGTATCCTTTGGCGATATCTCCGTTGGTCTCTGAACTGTTATTAGAGATTGATGATAAATTATTGCTTTGTTTTTTTTTTTATGTGACAGGAGGCAAACGAGCAGACGGATCACCTGATGGTAAGTGATTACCGTCGCCCATAGACACCCGCAGACCCAGGGGCGTTACAGGTGCGTTGCCGGCCTTTAAGGTGAAGATACGCTCTCCTCTTGAAAGCTTGCAGGTCGTATCCGTCCGGAAACACCGCAGACGACAGTCCATTCCACAGTTTGGTTGTACGGGGCCGGATTTCGTTCGGTCGTTCGTTCGTTCCAGCCGAAAGACGTCCACTGCTGGACAAAGGCCTCCCCCAAGGATTTCCACAAAGACCGGTCCTGCGCCGCTTGCATCCAGGTACCTCCCGCGACCTTCACCAGATCGTCTGTCCACCTAATGGGAGGCCTGCCCACGCTACGTCTTCCGGCTCGTGGTCGCCACTCAAGAACTTTCCTGCCCCAGCGGCCATCAGCTCTTCGAGCTATGTGCCCCGCCCACTGCCACTTGATTTTAGCGATTCTGGGGCAGGATTTACAATTATCAAATCAATTTAGACACCCCGCAGACAGACTTTGAACAAAAATAGAGAGACACGGGTCTCAATGCGACATTATAAGTTACATTATGTACTCACGGCTCGACGTTTCGGCTGCTATACTGCAGCCGTGAAATAGAACACCAAAGTTTAAAATCTTATACAGACTTAGTCGGCCAATAGTTGGGTCGCAACTTGGGACGTCCAACAAGGTGGACCGACGACATCGTAAAGGTACGGGACTATTCCCACCTCTCGTTCCCACCACTGCAACTCCTGTGTAGCCAGGATCTACAGCTTGACCGCCACAAAAACCCAACCAATGAAGGTCAAGTTTGTCCCGGGGGAAAGTTAAACTGTCATTGGACCCGCAACGAAATTAATCAGAAGAACATAGGAGGAGTTCGAAATTAAGGTTCGACTTCCCTCCATTGCAAAGCGGATGACAGGTGACAAACAAAGGTTTAAAAACCTTTAAGAAAAAGATTATGCACCACGGACAATAAATTAAATTAAGGGGGCCTATCTTATGAGCAATTAGCAACTACCTGCCAATAATATTTTTCACAAAATCGCTTAAAAGCACGGAAATTTTTCCTTGTCGCGACAAGATCGGTGTAATAAATTGCGGAAACAGATGTATGTTGTATTGAATTAAGCATTATATCACGTTCATGTTTCCAAAGATCACACTCCCACAAGATATGATGGGCAGACTGCTCATGACTGACATCATCAGTGGAACACTCGCAAAAAGGAGACGGAACTAGTTTGAATTCGTGAAGTTTATGTTTAAAGTTGCCATGTCCCGTGAGGAACTGCGACGAGCAATGGTCGATTTCTAACCATCGCCTAAGCGGGAGGCGGGAAAGCGTTGGACGCAGGCCGCTACCAACCGGGTAACATGGCAAGCATTGGGGGAGGCCTATGTTCAACAGTGGACGTCCTACGGCTGAGATGATGATGATGAATAGTTGGGTCGGCTTCTAGTTTGTATGAGAAATTGGCCGATAGCAAACTGGTGTAAAATGCGCACTTCCATACATGTTCACACTGATTAACAGCCCAACCCAACTACAACTGGGTATATCGGCCAACTAAGGGTGGATTCGACCAAACAAGAGTATATTAATCTCAGGATAAATCGTCAGTTATGACATATTTCCCATACTGAAACTGTCAATGTGCCAGCTATACCAGGAGTTATTCTCGGATAAGTTTGGTCGAATCGGTCCTAAAAGTCTTTAGTCTACAGTGTCTTAATATTGTTCAAATTCAAATAAAAAAACCAATAAATATAATACCAATAAATAATAATTTATGCACATAGCAACGCGTACATCGTGTTCACAATATAAAAGTTTTCATAACTTTGATATAATTTAATTTTTATCTTGCCATAAAGAAAGACGTGACTGGCTAATAACGCCTTTTATTTAGGTATCTGTGTTAAATTACGACTAAAACATTATGTAAAGTCACGATAATAGTTTATGAAAGCCTGTGATTCACGCAAAAAGTACTGGACGGATTTTGATGAAACCTTAACCACTGCTTACAATCGGCAGAATTTAATTTAATCAAATTTCACGCGGTCACCCGCGTGCAAAAGCCGTGGGCAAAAGCTATTAAATTATACAATTAATATTGCTCTATGCAGGTCGCTACCAACCAGACGATGTGGAAATTATTGGGAGGCCTATATTCAGCAGTGGACGACCTGTAGCTGAAATGATGATGATGTATTTACAGTTTACACAAAGCAAATTGACATTGGATGACGAGACGCATGGAATATCGTACTATGAAAATGCACACTTGTGATGTTAACAGGTCGACTTTGTTTACTTTGTCGCTATAATCATTTCAACATGATTAAACGATCTTGTTGTTTGCCAAAGTTCTAAAGAAAAGTGTAGGTAATAAATCAAAATATGAAAGAGACAGAATAATTTCTTATTAAGGCCATTAAAATTTCAGAAAGTTACATGTCCATAATTGAGTTAATAGTCCGCCGTTACGAAGGGAATCTGTATTACTTAGGTACCTATACTTTTGTCTGCTTCGTTCGCGTAGATATCGATTTGTACTACGGGACTGTTCCCACCTCTCGTTCCCACCGCTGCAGCTCCTGTGTAGCCAGGATTTACAGCTTGACCGCCAATAACACAACAAGTGAAGGTCAAGCATGTCCCGGAAAGTTAAACTGTCATTGGACCCGCAAAGAAATTAATCAGAAGAACAGGAGTAGTTCGAGTTAAGGTTCGACTTCTCTCCAGAGCAAAGTGATTAAACAAAGGTTTCTATCGATTACTACTAGTCTACAGCCCATCTCTATTTTTAAAAAACGTCTACTAAACTATATGACTCCGTCATTAAATGCAGACAAACTGGTAAAACGTCCACCTGACATGAATCGATCAAGTAACACCTGCTTCCAGTTCATAGAAGAGTTCGCTGTTAACCACAAAACTATTCTATAATTCGTGCCTTTTTTTTTCTCCCATTCCAAGCAAATAATAGAAGTAGAATAAAAGCTCATGGCTTTGATTTTGCCGCGTGGATTTCGTTTTGTCACAGAAAGTCTTTCAAAAACCGGTAAAAAAAAACTATACTATATTTTTTCCCTGGATCTCAAATTATTCTACCTTTCATCTAAAACGGTTTAGCGGTTTAAGCGTGAAGGAACAGACACAATTTCGCATTTCTAATATTAGTATGGAAATTATTATCCAACTATTTCCTGACAGCCCAAAAAACGTCCCTAAAAATAACTTCTAGATTAATTTTAACAATCCAATGGCGCTAAAGAAACAAAAGAACGTCCCCATTTAACCGGTGAACCGTAACTATCGCAAAAAACTCGGCAAAAACCAGTCCACGTCAAGTGCAAGCGACAACGACCTGACGGGCACCGCAAAACGAATTACCGTAGAGTGTAGAGCACTTACATCGCACATCTGATACGATGTATAGTCAGCGACGAATAGTTCATGACACCCAAAGTAGCCAAGAAGTTCGCAACACGTCTTTGTTACAATTGGACAAAGATACTAATTTGCAAGCAAATAAATTATAGCATATTAATGCATCTAATTAATAGTAGTTCTTAAACTGAAAGGGTGAACATACAGAACATACTCAGGGGCGTAGTAGGCACCCTTGAGTAAGTACTTGTACCTACACAATTTCACTTGCAAATAACCCTTACTGTGTCAATGCCAAATTATTTTACATTTCCCCTACATGTGTATTCTCGCATAATAAGGTCGAGAGTAATAAGTATGATTTATGTAGGTTCGATTTAACCCTTAACCACCTAGCACCTATTTCTGTCCTTTAACCACCTACGTGCGGTCACAGAGACCGCTAATAAATTATTGCGATTATTTTGGGATCTGTGATAAGAAATTAAAGTTCGATTAAATAAAATGCATGTATATACCTATTTGCTTTATTTAAGCGTCACAAATTAGCAAAAGTAATATAAAAGTTTTATAAAAATGGAATAATATCTATGAAATAAGGAATATGGCACCAAAAATAACTGTACTAAGAAAATGAGATCTTTATTCTAAAATACTTAAATTTTTCACTTCTTTTTCTTATTTCTAATAATTTAAATAAACTAAAAATAAAATCAAATAAAAAAACTAAACAAAAAATAAAAAAAATAACAAAATTGCAAAGCCTCAACTTATGCATTTTTTCGCGGCTGTAACAACTCATTTTTTGCGAACACTCAGGTACTTTACACACGAAACATAGGTAAGCCGTGTTGCGTTTCTTTTTTGGATGATACGTAAAGCATGTTTTACGAACTTCAAGTCATCATCATCATCATTTTCGTCTTCGACACCCTCAATTTCAGATTTAGATCCACTCTCTTCAGCCTGCTCTTGATCAACGCTTACATCAGGTTTGACGTGGATGCAATCGTCGCCAGAAAGGTCATCTTCGTCCGAGATTTCTTGCTGAAGCCATCTTATAATATTTTCGTCATTTTTACTCATTTTGATTCTAAAACAGTAATAATAAAAAGTCACACAACCACCTACGTGCGGTCACGGAGACCGCTGGCGAATTTATTTTACTTACCCTGGCCAAACGCGTGCACGTACACACTCGCCGAACACTAGCGCGACACCGAATGGTGTGTAGAAAAGGTACATGAACGCGCTTTGTCGCACGCCACTCACACGCGGAAATATTTGAATTTGAAAAATCGTTGCGGTCTCTGAGACCGCAGGTAGGTGGTTAAGGGTTAACCATGATTAAAAAAATCTTGGCCTGGCATTGCATGGCACTATGTGAAATTGATCTTGTTTTCGCCTTTGTCAATGTAGGTAGTAGATTAGACATTCATGAACGACAGACTTAAAAAAATGCAATAGTGGTTTAAAATTAAAAGAAAGAAGAAGAAATGTTTATTCAGTATCAATTAAAATTGCATTTTAAAGTTCATAATCATGCAAGAAACTAAGATTGTATAAGATTACATATTTTCAGTGTTAAACTGAGCTTTTCGACAAAGGTCGTCTTTCAAACTTCACCCGTGCGAAACTGTGGCCAAAAGGTATAAATAAACAATTAATTAATTAATATTCATAACATTATATTAATTCCACGTATTCTGCACGTGAACATATTTTATGAATCCACAAACCATTTGCATCAATAAGGCTTTTCAAGGCGCCTCTGACAATAAATTCACACATAATATAATTGGAAATCGCAATAATATACGGTACGGTACAATGGGATGTTACTTCGGTTCAATTTACACTTACAGTCATTAGCATTTGCATCGCAAGTATTTGTTTAAAAAAAAAACAACAGCAGCATTGTGTGTTAAGTCAATAAAATTATTCTGAAAATATTAGTCTTTCTTAGTATAGAAACGTTAATGAACTCTAAACGAAGCAATAAAGCATCGACGTTTGTGGCAAACATCAGTTATTTTATATCAATCCAGCTGATCAAAGAAAATCCAACATAATTCAATATTCCTGGTCGAGTTACAGCAAGAAAATATTCAGTCTGTCCCACATAGGGTTGCTAGGTCCAAAAACACAAAAGCCGAACTCTGTACTTTATTTGGCCAGACATTTTACCCTAAAAGCCGGACATGTCACGGGGGGGGGGGAGTACTATCATCATCGGTTGTACAACATCCTGATGCCGTGCGCTTGATATTATTCTGTGACTCTACTTTTGCCTGGCGCGGCAGCCACATAAAAAGCCTAACAAAAGCCAGACAGGCCGACCAAGACAATATTTGGCCGGACAAGACCGTTAAAAAAAGCCGGACACCTGGCAACCCTAGTCCCACATAACCTGCCGCCCCCCGGCGGTAGGTATATGGACAGGCAATTTTCCTGGGTCAAAAAAGGGTACCTGAGCACAGATTACCTAATACCTAGTTACTACCCGGATCGGTTAACTAAGTAAGCGTATGAGAGTATTTTGTTTCACGTTGCTTGACGTTAAACACAAACTTCGATCTGTATAAAAACGTACAACTTTTATACGAAGGGTTAATCAGTCGACTATAGCTATAAGTATCGACCTACCGATTCGAGGGTCGCCTTCGATTCCCGTCGATCACTGGATTGTGGTAAACCCCCTTCTATTTACAAAACTCTACCCTTTCAGACCTGGCGTCCACAATTGTAGACATAAAATATAAATCAAAATTATGAACTTAACACTGTACATTTGAAACTTAAAACGGTTGTCTTCATTTGTTCACATAATAAACTACCTAATTCAGTACTTTTAACGCCATCTCTCATGGTATAATAGCACTAATTGACAAGTTTCAACCAGTGCCCGAGCGTGATTTGAACTGTGCAGGTGAGCTCTTTATTTTATTTCGAAAAAATATGAAATAGTAACAGATATCTTCTGTAATAAATACTAGCGTGTATTTATTATTACAAGGGACACGTGGAACATACAATTTGTGTATTTTGTGTTGTCTTTGTATTACTAATCTCGAGTTTTAGATTTGTACTCAAATGATCCCATCAGGAGGCAACTGAGCATTTTGAAATTGTTCCAAGTGATAACGGTTTTATTGTAAATTCTTTTTTTTTTCAACTTTTTTATTGTTCAAAAATACATTTATGTCAGAAATAATATAATATATTTATTTTATGTATTAAATAATTATTTAAATCATTTTTTTTATATCCAGATAATATACTGTCAAAATGTTCTCACCAGAGGCCTTGAGAACACTTGATGACGGAAATCTTTCGGATTTTCTGCTATCTTCAGATGACTAAGAGAAATTTGGAGAAGCCATTGATCTATTCCTCGAAATTATTGACAGTATGTCTACCTCGGACAAACGATTCAGCTAGGTAGGTCCAATTTCTAGAAAGAGGTCAATCGTCGAATCCAACTCGGCTGGGCAGCGTTCGAGCAATTACGCAACATCTTTTCGTCCAAAATACCTCAGTGCCTGAAGACTAAAGTGTAGGTACAACCAATGTGTGTTACCATTAACGACTTATGGTTCGGAAACGTGGCCTCTCACTATAGGCCTTATACAGAAGCTCAAAGAGGCACAGCGTGCTATGGATAGGGCTATGCTCGGTGTTTCTTTACGAGATCGAATCAGAAATGAAGAGATCCGTAAATGAAGTAAAGTCGCTGACTAGCCCGACCGATTAGCACGCTGAATGTGCAATGGGCAAGGCACATAGTACGCAGAACTGACGGCCGAAGGGGCAGCAACGTTCTGGAGTGGAGGCTGTGTACCGGAACAACGCAGCGTGGTACGTCCACCCACAAGGTGGACCGACGACATCATAAAGGAAGCAGGAAAGCGCTGGACGCAGGCCGCTACCAACCGAGCAACATGGAAACCATTGGGGGAGTCTTATAGGACTTTATTCCTATCCTGTATTCAGCAGTGGATGTCCTATGGCTGAGATGATGATATGATGATGATGATGATGAAAGAAGATATTTAATTTTGTTATTTAGATAAAAAAATGATTTTTTTTATTAAAAACTAATTAAAAAGTGTTCCATAAAAGTAAGTTCTATTATTTCAATAATACTGTTAATCCTATAAGTTTTTTTCACGTGAGACGGATGGCCACATTTGTAGACATAAAAAGAAAATGCATTTTCTCGAAAAGTATAACACTAGGATTTTTTTCATTATTTTATTCTTACATACCTTACTATACTTTAGTTGCATAAATTTTACTAAATTGATCGGGTGAAAAAAAATAATTCAGGTCTGAAAGGGTTAAAAGTAAATATTTAAGCCCCTTTCAGGACCAAATATAGCTTGCCTTACCGCTTTGGGACAACAAAGCAACATAACACAAATTACTATAGTCTGGTCCGTGAGCACGTAGAATTTTGTCCAATGACCCCAAGCTACCCATCCTTATTGCTCGCGCGTAATTATGTTGCTGTCGCGCTCGCACACTCACTGAGGGTGCCAGTCGCACAGTCGCGACAGCAATATATGCAATTACGCGCGAGCGATAGGGATGGGTAGCTAGGGGTCATTGGACAAAATTCTACGTGCTCACGGACCGGGCTTTAGTACCTCTATCTTTTAAAATACTAGGTGGTCTTACCAAGCAGCAGCAGTATGAGCGGGTTCTGGAACTGCTCGATGTACTTCTTCCAGAGCGGGTCCTGCTCCTTCACCTGGAACTCGTTGGGGCCGACGAAGTTCATGCGATCGTTCGCCTCGCGCCATGACAGCCCGCGGCGTACGTCCACATTCAGACGCTCGGCCACCTGGAAAAGGAAATCCATTAATATGGCCACTCTTAATCCTGACGATTATAACCAGGACTGTTTGGGCCTAGGATTTGCGGGATTGGGAACTTTATTCCTCTGGGTAGCAATGGAAAACTAAATCAGACAAGCAGAATACACAAAATGGTATAAATTAATGATCACTTTTGTTGGGCAGCAAATACCTAATGGATCGATGAATGATTTCCACAAGTCGATTCAATCGAATTTTCTTAGAGATCCAAGGAGATATATTTTTTTTAAATTACATGCTCAACATTTTAAAAATAACAGTCAAAAACCGATTCAAAATCAAAATAGAAATTAAACCTAATGTAATATCCAAGGAGATAAAAATTGAATTGAATTTTTGGACCAATTTACTGATAGTAGATCAATTTTATTACAGTAACAATGTGTAGGGTAACAATAAATTTATACCTTTGGAGTAGTTGAGTCTATTGTTATCTCTCTCTACTCTCATCCCATGGGAATCTCAATTCGTAATCCCGCATTGTGTGGGAGTTTTGGGACATAAAACAGCGTAAGATCCGAGATACTGGGATCGGAAGCCCTAATCGAGAGGTATTTTTAGATAATCGATAAGAGCCGTATCCGATTACGGTAATTACGGATAGTGTTGGTACAAAATATTTTAATTGGAGGCGTAATAATAGCTGCTAGGCTTTGGCACTGGCTTTGGCAAAGACAACGAAAATTTAAAAAAATGATCAAACTAAATTCCAATGTATGCGACATTATATTACATAAGTATTTTTGCATTTCGGTAAAGATCGACAAGGGAGAAAAACCTAAGCTATTTTTCGTCATAAAAAAAAATCATAGAGGTCAGTAAAGGGGCGAAAGAGGAGATATTAATTCTTGATAGGCAGGAATCAAATTAGTACTTAGATGAGTCAAGTTTTTTAAAATACATAAATGTATATAGACTTGCCCTTGATATCAAATCACCCGGGGGCAACTGATGCGATATAATGGTGAAGAGAGCTTGCCCAGAAGATGATGAATTCGAGTAAAATCATGGTGGTAGGTAGGTACTAGTAGTGAAAACTTTTTAGGCTGAGTTGACTTTAACCATAACCGTGTTTTTTATGTGGAGTTTGACAGAATTTTGACGTTTGTTAAAGTTAAAGTAATGCTGCCTTTATAAATCTCTTTCCTACACAGGTTCAGTCCTCAGTTCCTACTCTCACTTACGCAAACATGTGTTTAACACGCACAGTAGGCAATTAGAAATTAAACAGCCAATTAACGAAACGCCTATCCGAAGACTCATTTAATTAGCCATTCGGACAACGTGTCCTTACTGTTATTGAGGGTAAACGACTATAGTACAGCAGACGGCACAAAGTTAAACATTGTGGTATCTTAAGCTGTTGTAATAGGTACTATATTGCCACGAAAATGTATAATGTTAACTGTACACCCGTTCCGGGACCCGGGATTACGAGATTTACCCCGTTTCTAGCTCTGTCTCAGATTACCTGACGTTTGTGGCTATTCTGTAACAAGCTTGAAACTTAATTAAACCAAAAAGTATCGTATAGTAAATAAAGACCACTTGTTGCCAAGTAAGGAAAGAAAGTAAGCCCAAATTACGTCCCGGGACAGGCCTTATTTTAACTGTGGAATGGTTCCAGCCACTCTCCACCACGATGGCGTAATGTGATAAATAATGTTTGATTATCATACCGCTTACAAACTTAAAACTAATACCATGTCTCGATGCGTCATACAATATCAGCGCCTCCCCCAGATGGAGTAGAAGTAGACTTGCTATGGCTGAAATGGTGAAGGTCGGTAGAGTCTCCTGTCCACTACAACTTCAGACTCCTCTTATGATCTTCTGATTAATTTCTTTGTGGGTCCAATGACTGTTTAACTTTCCTCCGCACCGGGACAAACTTGATCTTCACTGGTTGGGTTTTTATTGGCGGTCAAGCTGTAGATCCTGGCTACACAGGAGTTGCTGCGGTGGGAACGGGATGTGGGAATAGTCCCGTACACATTTACTTATCACCTCTGAAACACTATTGTTAACCAAACAAAAAAATCAGCTTGCAGCAACTATCAATCACTAAATTTTTTCTGATCAAAATACATCAGTAGAATTTTAGTTTAGGATTTTTTTCTATATACCGACCGAATATGACCTTGCTTTTTATCAACTTTATTTATAAAACCGTGCATACCGCACTTTACGGTTGGTTCTCGCAATAATTTAGTTTAAACTCTCAAACTAATGTTATATCCGCTAGTCACGAATCAAGGTAAAGTGGAAGAAAGGGTCTAAGTAGTACGAAAGAAAGTTCTAATAAGTAAATAGACTTTTGGTAAATACATAGTTGTATAAAGAGAAAGCCGATGTGAATATAGTGAATGAATGAAAATTCGCGCTTATTTACTTCTAAGGGCCCTATCTCATAACGGCTCTATGGTGGTGCCAACAGTCGCGCTTCCGACAAAATGTATTCGCTGGGTGCGAAGTACTAGGTGGGGGGGACATAATCTATCGCAGCGCTCATGGTGGTCAAAAGTAGAAATAATGTTAGCTCTGTCATCAGATGTATCTGTCAATGGCAAAGCGATTCTACATAATACGTTTTAATATCATTAATTAATCGCATGAAAAGGGTCCTACTGGGAACTTAAATAAAAGAGTGGACTGTATTTCGATAGGGCTGTTTTAATAGCCGTTTACAATTTGGAAATAACTAAACTATACAACGTGGTAGTACAAAAATGAGTCACAGTAGTTGTTGTGCACAGATGTTTGCCTTATGATGAGAGCGTGAATTATTGAACTCTGCCCTTGTTTTGTTCTTAATTCTTCTACATCTCGGACTTGTCCAGCCAATACCAACAACTTTCCTTTAAATACGGTTTGTGGTTGGAATTTGATATTGTAACTCTCACAAACCCGGTCTTCAAAACGATACTCATTTCGATCTGAAAACGATATTTAATTTATTACTAGCGATACAGAAACATTTAAATATATTTACTGTTATATAATGAAACCGTTAAAGTAGCTTTTTCTTTTTGTTTTACTGTAAAACTACAACTATAAATGAAGTAAACAAACCCTGACACAATCAAAATTAAACACACTTTTTGGACTTACCTCATTTGATTTGAATGACCAAAATGATTTCAAAACCTTTTTTCCACCCAAATCGTGGTATCACAACAATTTATTAGTTGAAAATATTTGTTATTTTTTCATTTCGATATTTTTTCCCAAATATACGACCTAAATGTCAATGTGACAGAGCCCACAAAGTTGTGGACGCTAGTTGGCGCTGTAATCGTGCACGGAGCCAATACATTTGTAGAAGGGGTATTCTATAGGGGTACCAGTTGAGATATCACCTTGATTGCGTAACCAACTTGTTGCCATCAACCTTCGATCAACGATACCAACTAGATATGGGGTCAGCGCAAAAATTACGTCCCGGGAAAGAGCCACACTTGAGAAGAACGTAAGTATTTGGTATTTTGGTAGCTCATGACAAGATAGGACCCTATAGCCCGTGTTCACATACATTACTATGAGGTCTCACAGTGCGCGTGGACGCACAGGGTGACACACGAACCAATCACAGAGCTCTATTCAACGCTGTGCGTTCGATATTATGCTGCTTCACTTAAGCAAGCATCGTTTGTGAATACGGGCGTTACCTATATTAGCATAAACATAATGTTCTGGTACGATCCTTTCCGATCTGGCTGAAGCTTACTCACAAATCGCTCGTATCCAAGCGTATTAATTACTAATTAATCTCTGAATCATGCTCAAGTTCGGACGATAAAATTCAAAGCACCGTGTCAGGTCATGAAGCGACGATATTACCAGGTCTATTAATTCCACAGACGACGGCACGTCAACCTTAACACTGGCACCTTCTGTAGTCGTAATAGGGTCGATTTTGCGATAAAAATGTATAGCCCGATGTGCTGTCGTCCGTACATTAACACGACTTCATTATGCTGATGGAGTGAGGCTTCAGTCTGACGAGGGTAGACAATTGAAGGCTGTAATACGATGAAGTACTTACCTACACCATTAAGCCACATATTTGAGAGCCTTGGAATTAAACTACCAACGACATTTTCAGGCATGAATTTTCAAACAAAAAAATGGCCTCCTTACTATAGCTTTACATTTAGTTAAATATTAAATGAAAAAGTTTAAAACATTTCTCTTTCAATTCCCTTTCTGAAAACACATTAATTATAGACATTACAATCTATAGTCGTTTGTGTTTTTTCTTTCCTTTTATTTATTTTTACCTACTTCTTAAATGAGTTCTATTGTAAATTAATCAATATTTATTCTTTCCTCTTTCTTATGATTTATTTTTCAATGAAATATGTTAACTGAAAGACCAACAAATTGTTTATCGCAATTCAACCGAACATAATGCTTTGTTAACAAAAACAAAGGCTGTTTTGATAAAAGAAAAAGAAAAATTTGTATCACAACACAATACTCAATCCGTTCCCTAGAAACCAGTATTGATTCAGTGACAGGTGTTTCCAGCTAATAATATGGATATATAAATAGTAACCACCCCTTAGTCGCAGACATCCCTCTGTCGCGCCCACTTGGGATATTAAAGGTTATAATGTATACGTAGATTTGACGACCGTCTGGAGACTATTCTCGAAGCACTCTATATTAGAATCTTTTAACGACACCCGAATAGTACCAGACAGTATTCAGGTAATTCCTGGAACTAACTCAAGACGTCCATTTGCGCTGTGTTGATTTTTATTTGACTTAAAATCAATAACGCGGTCGGTGGCCTTTAAAAACCAGAACCTGCAAGTGACGTCAATCATGGGTATTTCTTCCATACACGCTATATGGATAAACAACGATTTACTCATTAATTGTATCTCATTTAAATGGTGGACTCTGATCATAATGTCGCATACTAATATCATCATCATCATCATCATCATCATCATTTCAGCCATAGGACGTCCACTGCTGAACATAGGCCTCCTCCCAATGCTTTCCATGTTGCCCGGTTGGTAGCGGCCTGCGTCCAGCGAATTCTTCCTACCTTTATTATAATACTAATATGATATCTACCAAACTATAAATATAGCAGAACATGATCAACCTGTGTAAAATGTTTTGATTTATTGGGTTTTGTTCCAATGTATAAATTGTCCAACGTTTGCTCCAAGTTCAAAGTCAGCGCTAAGACCTCTATTTGTAGCAATATCTATTCCTATAATAGCAGACTGACCTATGCAAATTAATCTAGAACTGGGTCAGCCAACCCATTGGAGTTATGGGCCTGCTTATCGGCACTTGTCAACGGCATTGGACACTCAATTAAACTGTACAGTAGTGGTTTCCAGTCGAGCTGTTCGAGTTAGTTTCCACTTTGCTCTGTAATCCATGTACAGTCCAGCCAAACTTGCCAAAAGTTCACAAGTTTTTCTTACAATTGGAATAAGGCTGTATGATCAAATTTTTGACCACTTTACGTGTCACGAACTATTTGACGCTGACTGTACAAGAAAGTTTTATTTATTTCCAAGAGACAAATGCAGTTTTTGTCTATCATCATCATCATCATTAATCTCAGCCATAGGACGTCCACTGCTGAACATAGGCCTCCCCCAATGCTTTCCATGATGCCCGGTTGGTTGGTAGCGGCCTGCGTCCAGCGCCTTCCTGCTACCTTTATGATGTCGTTGGTCCACCTTGTGGGTGGTTTATACCAAGAGATAGAGGTAAGGTAGAGAAGGTCGTCCTGCAGTAGAGACTAACGAACGTATTCACAAACATTACTATGAGGTCTCACAGTGCGCGTGGACGCACAGGGTGACACACGAACCAATCACAGAGCTCTATTCAACGCTGTGAGTTCGATTTGCTGCTTCACTTAAGCAAGCATCGTTTGTGAATACGGGCGTAAATGACCTGATCATGATGATGATTATACTGCGGATAACGCTATAAACAAATGTGATGATAGAAATCCAGTAGGACTACTGTCATAGTTTTATTCCCTTTAGTATTTTTACTTCAACTGTATTATTATAGGTAAAGTGACACAACATTACAGGTCCCACATACGATCCTTGGGTAATCCTTGAATTCGTCCTCGAAACCATCTTATTTATTATTAATTCATATTAGGAAATGTGTTTTCATTACTAGAACCAACACATTAAATATTTTACGACCACAAATGTCAATAAAGCTTTCACAAGGCAAAGTAATGAATCAATCATTTTAATAACCGAAATCGATAAAGTACACGCAGCTGGTAGAGTTAATGTAACTGTTAGGTTTTACATAAAACCTAATTACCTGAGTAACAGTGTTGATAAAAGAAATAATGAAATATGATGACAAGTGTCAGGTGATAATTGATGATGTAGAAAGTCCATTGATGATTTACCGCGCTCTTAATGAACTGTGTTATAAATAAAATTAAGTTCTTCAATATTAGAATCTTTTAAGAAAATTTAACAGCGGTGTCGCTTTCGATCCCTGCAGAACACCCGATTCAAAGCCTTATAATGATCAACTCTCGGAAATGTAATTTCATTTCGGATTCATATTGAATCTCTCCAAATCCGATTTACGACGAACATTTGTGAAAGGAACGCCGATTTATTGCATTCACAAGCTTTCTTTATAAAAACTTCTGCAATACAAATTTAAATTAAGCCGACTGACGATACAATTTTCAGTGGACATAAAACATAATAATAAACCTAGAAAAAATATTTTCTGTAAATTGAAATGCAACGCTTGGATTATTAGAAGAAAAAATAATCTTGCCTTGAATGTTGCGATAGGAAAGAGCAATGCTAAAGTTCTGTAGATTCAAATCTTCAATAGAGCTCCGCTCAAGGGGCAAAACTTTTAGAAGTTGAGAGACTCCAAGTAATTAGTTCGGTTTGGCTAATTGTATTATCTTTTCACTGCTTTGGCAGAACTTCTTGCTTACCAATCAGATTCAGTCCTAATCGAACTTTTGAAAGTTAAACAGTATTAGACATTAGAAGCCGCTACAGACCTCTTAGAAGACTCAAATGGAGACTGACAGGTTGACTCCTTCGCCTTCAATTTCTTTCAAATTGGGAACCATTACACAGTAATTTCTAATGTCTTTTGTCCTATAAAAGATTTCAGCCCTCATCATCATCATCATTTCAGCTATAGGACGTCCACTATATGCCTCCATGAATGATTTCATAATGACCGATTGGTAGCGGCCTGCATGCAGTTTAATCCTCATTTTTAGAAGACTGTAACTACAAATTCTAACTCTAACTACTAGACCACGTTAGAACATGTCGAATTCCAACTCAATTCTATAGAGAATTGATTTGTACAAGTATAGATTTTTTTAATCACAACGAGGAAGCTCTTGGCCTGTATCCTGTATCTCACCTGACGGTAAGTAATGATCAGGCCGAAGGTGGAAGCGAGCTTCACCCGGAATCCTCAACCACGGAGGAGCTGGCTATCTTACCTCTTAACTTATACAAATTGCTAGAACATTAGACTTTTTGATGCAAAATAGTACCTAATTTTACAATAACAAAAGTGCCAGTATTTAATTTGAGTCGTCCAAAATCTATTTACTAAATAAGGAAACAAAACTAAGACCAGATCACCCAAAACAAGAACACAATGACCTGTCTGAAGATAACAGATCCATCCAAAACGCGTGCTGTCTGATGTTATCAAACACCTGCTATTGAATCGACGTTTCAAACA
Organism: Ostrinia nubilalis; assembly: GCF_963855985.1. NCBI lineage: Eukaryota > Metazoa > Arthropoda > Insecta > Lepidoptera > Crambidae > Ostrinia > Ostrinia nubilalis. The sequence continues at coordinate 13,410,954 of NC_087100.1, read as the reverse complement.
GCCGTTACCGTATTGTTCAATAGCCAATATAAACGTTGGAGATAATGTTTATATTGATGACGGAGTGTTATAAACAGAGATCATGGCAATGGACAATATAGAATTTAATTTATTGATTCTGGAGACGGATTTTGAAACTACGATTTGTTCCTTTCGATTGTTTAAGAACATAGAACACTCACGCCCGTATTCACAAACGATGCTTGCTTAAGTGAAGCAGCAAATCGAACGCACAGCGTTGAATAGAGCTCTGTGATTGGTTCGTGTGTCGCCCTGTGCGTCCACGCGCATTGTGAGACCTCATAGTAATGTTTGTGAATACGGGTGTCACTGATGAACTGATCCTGCACAAAATTGTTAAAAATAGAATCATACGAGTGAAGGTTACGGAAATCGAAGCAGGACCAGTTGTTGTGGATATTCTTGGGGCAGGAAGATGAATTAATTTATTTACTTTATCTCAATAATACTTCAGTTATTAAAGAAGCACAACCATTAACCAAATCTTGTTTTTATTATCACTGCCGTGCGAATTGCCTGGAAAATCACTTGATCACAAATGCAAGAAGTGGTTTTCCGTCTTTCGTCTATTTTTATCACAAGCCAAACTTGCGAACTTATTATTGACACATTGTAATGAAAACTACGTAATATTTTTGGATGTACCAATCAGCAATGATGTCGTCTGTGATATCAAAGAATAGTGTGGTGTTCTTTTCGTCATTAAACAAACGTTTATTGATCATTTATAATGAATGAACAGTCCATAAATCTATACTGTTTGTACGTTCAGAACAAACAAAGTAATGGAGGTCATGACGTTAGCGCGTGTCCCAGTCAATTACATTTAGACGCAGAAGTCGTTGACTTAATGGCAAAGTCGATTATTCTTGACATAAAATTAATATCAGTAAGTTTACTTAACTTTTTTTCAGGTGTGTCTATGGTTTTAAGGTCTGAAACGACAATCTATGGCACGGTTTCTGATTGAGATTTTTGGCTAGTGCGCTCAGCTCTTCTTATCAAGAATAAACTTATCATAATTAAATTAATCCTTGAAGTTCCCAAAGTGGGAGGCGCGCCCCCCAGGGGAGGCGCTAAAATCTTCGCGCGGGCTAACAGTGTAGTTAGTTTTAAAAAATCTGCGAACGCTGAGAGAATGCATTCCAGACTGCTCGATACGACCAATAAATAATCTGGACTGGAGGAGGGGGCGCGGAATTTCTTGTATGGTCGAAAGGGGGCGCGTCTCAAATAAGTTAGGGAACTCATGCTTGAGTGAAATTGAATAAAATGTTAAGTTTTTTAACAGTTTATTTATATAAGTTTTTTAATTAGTTTAACTTATTTTATTTTGTGAATGTGAAATTGAGGAAAACCTTTGGCCTATAACTACTTGAGAATAGGTATAATTTACTTTTAACATCTTCCTAAGAATTTTTTTATTCGACCCTCTGACTGATACTAGTTGTTTTAAATATCGAAGTCCAACTAAACTCTTGCTTCCAGTGTTCTGCCATAAAGGATGCCTTCAGCAGTAAACTTTTAAGACTAATAGATTATGCAAAAGCCAGATGCTTACATCTCAGTCTACTATCGACTAGTAGTACTTATTCTGTGCCATCGAGAGCAAACATTTCTGAAAGATTTATTGTGTGCTGTGTTTATACAAAAATACTTACCTAAATAATTTGTCTTTTCATATTGTTACATGCTTATTTTTTTCCAGCAAAGAGATACAAAAAATCTATTACTGTAACAGACACGACTGTTATACAGCATTCGGATTGTCATGTAATGTTTTTGCGTGAGTTGCAAATATGCCTGTACAAATACACATAACTATGAAGATTTCATACGTAAATTACCATGAAGGTTATGGCGAATTTGAAGAAAAATCGAAATCCGTGACGTCACCTTAACACAGGTGGCGATTCTCACAGATCCATACTATCCATACAATCGCCCTTTAAGCAAAGGGTGTAAAGGAAATAAGGCAATACAGTCAGTGTCAAATAGTTGTGACACCCATAGTAACCAAAGTTCGCAACACGTCTTTGTTACACTTGGAATAAGGTTGGGCAAAGTGGTCAAGTTTTTGACCACTTTGGGTGTCACGAACTATTCGACGCTGACTGTACCTACTTTAAAATGGCGTTTAATGCTGAAATATTTTATTTTATTTTTGTTTACCTTGTTGCTCTACGTGAATATGACTATGCCTATGACTATAATGCAATCTATAGGAACTTGCACCTTAACAAACACAATGCTGTTTTTCTTCGCAATGTCATGCTTTATTGACACAGCTTTTGTGGCTGTTCATTGAAAGTCGTTGTTCTAAAGTGTATTAAAATCGAAAACTTACGTTAATGTTATTCCTAAGAAAGAAAATAATGGTTTAATAGTTAACATTATTTATTTTTTTAAAGTCACTTTAACTGAAGGGTGGAATTATTGTAGATTTGAACCATCACAATTCATTTATAAATTGCGCATGAAACTACACTCAAGTAAGAATTATTCATACCCATTATTATATTCCAGCATTTCCAACACTGTGCTTGATTCAAGTATTGAAACTTGACATTAGTTGAATCAATCGAGTTTTGGGATTCGTTGCATAATATGGGCTTCAGTTTAAGACATTGTGGCGACTACGTCCCACTTACGCCTCATACCAATTAATTAAAATATACTTAATTGTAATACTTCTTGTACAAACTTAAGATGTAAATGCTTTCTTAGTTATAGCGTGTTAATTTTAGAGCATGGTAACTTTAGTTTCTCACGCACCTGCAATTTTAGGATTTTATTGTCGGAATGTTTAACTCAAATCTTTTTAGTGTTTCGCCGATGTAACATGTGGTCCATTGTTGATCTATGCAATTATTGCAGGTGTCTGTGTATCAAGCAACATCAACCTTTGTAATGTCTTTCTATTGTTTGTTGTTTACTTTGTATTATGTTTGTACCAACCTTTGCCATGTGTTTCATGCTAATTGTTTTGTTTGTATCTTCGTGTTATTTTCACTTTGTTTTACGATTGTTACCTGAAAAGGCCGCCGACCGTCGAGAGAAAAACCAATGTTGAGTTTAGTCAGTCAGTACGCAACCTCGGTACCGGTCGGACGCCTTGAAGGCCCATCCTCGCGCTTACACAATACAGTTACCGTCTTACCAGTCTATATGAACTTTTATTTATAAGAACCTACGAACCCTGCTACCCGAGTATAGAGCGCCGACAGTGGTGACCCCGACGTGATGTTACGTGTTTTATTGTGCGCTTAGGGTTTTATCAGGGTTCAGGTTCGCGCCGCGCAGTGATAATTTCGCGCAGTGATAATTTATAGACTTTCTGACAGTTTTTTTTGTGAGTGTAATCAGCGTGTCGTTAAAATGGCTAATAGTCCCGTCAAGAGGGATACGCCACTCGACACATTCGCCGACATCGCCGACTTATTAGCTGAAAACGCCAGGCTACGGTGCACGAGGCCATCGCCCCCAGCAGCGGCAATCTCCACACACATAACTGACGAACGATTACGCCGGCTGGAGGAGAACATGGCGCTTCTCATGAAGAATTTGCAACAGGCGCAAGTAAGCAAGGTAGACACGAGAAGTAGCAGGCCACGCGGTCGTTCAAACTCACGCTCGTGTACCTCTTCACGGTCTAGAACTAGACTGACAGACTGGCTATGTTGGGACCATCATCGTTACGGTTCACGAGCGAAGAAGTGCATTGGACCTTGTTCCTACAACAAACCACAGCAGGGAAACGCCAGCGGGAGTCATTAACGGCGGGTGACGCAATTCCCCATACACCTACACGCCGCATCTTCGTTACCGACAAGGCCAATAATGTAACGTTCCTCATTGATACAGGGGCCGACCTTTGCGTATACCCTAAAGCACTAGTCCCTACGGCTTGCAAAGCTTCTGCATATGGATTAGTCGCCGCCAATGGAACTTCAATAACCACGTATGGTACTATCGCACTGACCTTGAACCTCGGGCTTCGAAGAGACTTCCCATGGATTTTCGTGGTAGCGGATGTACAGAAACCCATTATAGGTGTAGATTTCCTCGCTCACTACAACCTGATGGTAGATGCAAAAAATAAGAGGTTGGTAGACGCGATCACTCATCTTACGGTCAATGGACATGTAGCTGAGTGTGAGCAACTCACTGTGAAAACTTTAAGTGGAACATCACCTTACCTCGATCTACTGTCTAAGTATGTTGCGATAACACGACCAGACGGAGCCATGCAGGAGGTAAAGCACGGAACGAAACACCACATACTGGTGACGCCAGGACCTCCCGTAGCACTCAAACCACGAAGGCTCGCTCCCGATCGTCTTAGAGCTGCCAAGAAAGAGTTTGATTCGATGGTAAAACTTGGCATCGCTCGTCCATCGAAAAGCCCGTGGGCAGCGCCGTTAGTTATGGTAACCAAGACGACCACATCCTCCACGCCAGAATCCAGTTCATCACCGATTCCCGGAAGTGAAAAGGAGACTGAAGAAAAACATCGTCCATGCGGTGACTACCGAGCTCTGAATGCAAGAACAGTGCCCGATCAGTATCCAGTGCGTCACATTCAAGACTTCGCACAGTGTTTAAGTGGTAGTAAAGTGTTCTCAAAATTAGATCTAGTGCGTGCATTCAATCAAATCCCTATCGCTGAAGAAGACATTCCAAAGACTGCTATCACAACGCCGTTCGGTTTATTCGAGTTCAAGTTCATGACGTTCGGCTTGCGCAACGCAGCTCAAACGTTTCAGCGGTTTATGGACGAAGTGTTAAGTGAATTAGACTTTTGCTACTGTTACATAGACGATATTTTAATTGCATCCAGTGACGAAAATGAACATTTAAAACACTTAGAGACAGTATTTAATAGGTTAAGAAAATATGGTGTAGTGATTAATCCTAAGAAATGTGTATTTGGCCAATCAGAGATCGAATTCCTAGGTTATGTAGTGTCAGCCGACGGTACTCGTCCGCTCCCTGAAAAGGTTGAAGCAATACGGACGTACCCACTTCCGACCACAGCAAAGCAGCTACGACGGTTCCTAGGTATGCTAAACTTTTATAGAAGGTGCATACCTAACGCAGCCGCTAGCCAATCTAGTCTTAACGAGCTGCTGCATGGTAACATAAAAGGTAAAACTCCAATTGCGTGGACGGATCAGGCGAGAAAAGATTTCGATGTTTGTAAGGAGAGTCTAGCACAGGCAGCTTTGTTAGCCCATCCTCGGGACGACGCCGAGTTAGGCCTCTTTTGTGACGCATCAAACAATAGCATTGGAGCAGCTCTGCAACAAAAAGTAGGTAACGATTGGCACCCTATCGCATTCTTTTCTAAAAAACTTACTACGGCCGAACAAAAGTACTCAGCGTACGACCGCGAACTATTCGCTATCTATGCTGCAGTCAAACATTTTAGGCATTATGTTGAAGCACGACAGTTTGTAATTTTTACTGACCATAAGCCGATAACCTATGCATTTAGTAAAAAAGAGCAACAATGTTCACCCAGGCAGTTTAGATACCTGGATTTAATAGGTCAATTCTCAACAGACATACGTCATGTGAGTGGGGAAGACAACGTGCCAGCCGACGCACTTTCGCGTATAGAGAGCGTTCGTAAAGGCCTTGATTGGGAATCTCTTGCGAAGTCACAGGAAAATGACACTCATCTTAAGTCGTTGTTAGATTCAAATAACTCGTCATTGCAATTACGACTTCTTAGTTGGCCAGATAGCGACACACCAGTCTATTGCGATGTATCAACTCAACGCGCCAGACCCTACCTTACAGAGCCTTTCAGAAAGGTAGCGTTTAACATACTTCATCAGAATTCACACCCCGGGGCACGTGCTACGACGAAACTCGTTTCACAACAATTCGTATGGCCCTCAATGAATTCTGACTGCAAAAAGTGGACGAGAGCGTGCTTGGGTTGCCAGCGTTCTAAAGTGTCACGACACGTTATCACTCTTCCTGGCACTTTCGCACCACCATCTTCTCGGTTTGACCACGTTCATTTGGACATTATCGTTATGCCTTACTCTGAGGGATATCGATACTGTCTCACGTGCGTCGACCGCTTTTCAAGATGGCCTGAGGCGATACCGATACCCAACCAAGAGGCAGAAACAGTAGCACGCGCGTTCTATTCAAATTGGATTGCACGTTTCGGCATTCCAAGCGGAATCACAACGGACCAAGGCAGGCAGTTTGAGTCGCACCTATTTAGAGATCTAAACGCTCTACTAGGTTCGAACCACCTACGCACCACTGCTTATCATCCGTCCTCAAATGGTATGGTAGAACGCTTTCATCGGCAACTTAAAAGCGCAATTAAGTGTCATACCTCAGCTAACGAGAGTTGGACGCGGGTATTACCAACAGTATTGTTAGGCATTAGGGCATCCTGGAAGGAGGATTTACAAGCTACATCTGCTGAACTTCTATACGGACAGAGCTTGCGCCTCCCAGGTGAGTTTTTGTGTAAGAGTGTTACGCCCAACCCAGTGCCTAGCGATTACGTCAACCATCTACGACAGCAGTTTAATAAGTTACAGCCAATCGACGGCACGCGCCATGGCATTAAGAGTACTTTCTGTTTCAAAGATTTGCTGTCGTCCAGTCATGTATTTGTAAGGAATGACGCTGTTAAAGCTCCTCTGCAACAGCCCTACGAAGGGCCATATAAGGTAATAAGCAGGACAAACAAAACGTTCGTACTCGATATACGTGGACGCGAAGTCACGGTATCGATCGAAAGACTGAAACCTGCCTATATTCTGAGAGATGCAGAACACCATCCAAACAACCATCCTGACAGCAGTATACCATTGGAGGTAACTCTTGAAAGTGGTCTAGGTCAATCTACCGGTTCCAATGTTAATTCAGGTTCTCCATCTGCAGCTTTATCGAACCGGACTTCCCTCGCCGTTCTGGTAGACGCGTTCGTTTTCCAGACTACTACCAAGCAGGCTTGTGATAATCAAACGTAATTATAACTTCTTTTTTGTAATTTTGTTATTTAGATCACTTGTAGTTTACTTATCGCGATTGTTGTTTTTGTTCTCTTTTGTTCTCGTGATCTAAATCACTGGTAGGGGGGTACTGTGGCGACTACGTCCCACTTACGCCTCATACCAATTAATTAAAATATACTTAATTGTAATACTTCTTGTACAAACTTAAGATGTAAATGCTTTCTTAGTTATAGCGTGTTAATTTTAGAGCATGGTAACTTTAGTTTCTCACGCACCTGCAATTTTAGGATTTTATTGTCGGAATGTTTAACTCAAATCTTTTTAGTGTTTCGCCGATGTAACATGTGGTCCATTGTTGATCTATGCAATTATTGCAGGTGTCTGTGTATCAAGCAACATCAACCTTTGTAATGTCTTTCTATTGTTTGTTGTTTACTTTGTATTATGTTTGTACCAACCTTTGCCATGTGTTTCATGCTAATTGTTTTGTTTGTATCTTCGTGTTATTTTCACTTTGTTTTACGATTGTTACCTGAAAAGGCCGCCGACCGTCGAGAGAAAAACCAATGTTGAGTTTAGTCAGTCAGTACGCAACCTCGGTACCGGTCGGACGCCTTGAAGGCCCATCCTCGCGCTTACACAATACAGTTACCGTCTTACCAGTCTATATGAACTTTTATTTATAAGAACCTACGAACCCTGCTACCCGAGTATAGAGCGCCGACAACATAAATAAAAAAAATATAATAAAAAGCAGAAAACAAACCGTCACATCTAAAATCATGCATGTGATTGCTTATCCCGTGGCATTGATTACAATTTTGTCACGCGTCACGCGTGTTGACTTGATACTGTTTGGTAAATGATTCATAACAATAAAAATACATGAAGCGTAGTAAATCGCTATGGTATGTTTACGGAATTTTTCCCATATCGATTACTGATGGACATTTTAGGCTGGTGGTTTGTCAGTTTTCAACGCTTGCTGTGCGGGTGCGAATCCCGGTTAACTCTTTTTTGGACATAACCATTAACTTCAATAAGTCATACGATCGGTAGTACGTAGTATTTTATGATGAATTAAAAAGAGAAAAGTACTTCAAATTACCTTTAATGATAAGGGCACAATTTTATTGTGTTTAGTAAAATAAAATGTCATTGACAATTTTTCTCTAATAGGATTTAAAACTAGTTTCTTGTGCGTGTATATGGGATTATTTCGAAATCTACATAATTGTTCTTTGGAAAATGGTTCGAAATGTTATTCATGATTGTTATTATGCTACTATTAAACAAGAACGTCAATCTTCCTTGGTGATAAGTTTATGCCAAATGCGGGCAAAGCTGTGTGCTCCAACTAGTCTTCAAAGTTAATTGGTACGTTCGTTGACATCGATCAAACATGGCGTCACGCCGCGCCATCAATTGTTGGCAATATAATATCGTAATGATCAATTCTTTCAGTCATCTAGATAAGTCAGCTTGATAAAAAATGTATCATTGATGGGCTAAAATTAAATTGTGTTTTATGACAAAAGCTTATTGATTTTAGACATTTTGATTTTAGACATTTTATATGCTTATTGATTTCACTGACGTATCTACGATTTTACCGAATTTTTTTTAAGCGTTTAGTCAAGAAGTTTGAAGTCTCTGCCGACATAAAGTGTTCCTGAATCTGAACGATCTACGATTTTACCGAAATTTTTTTAAGCGTTTAGTCAAGAAGTTTGAAGTCTCTGCCGTCATAAGTGTTCCTGAATCTGAACGATCTTACACAAGTAACGGATTTTGATATGGTGGTCATCAATAGATAGTGATATCAGAGGAAGGTTTAGATTAGATGCACATCCTTGCCGCCGGGAGTGATGCAGATGCGATCTAGGGTGGAGCGAAAGCTCGTTCAGATATTTTTTAAGTTAGTTCTACATTTGCTGCACCCGAGTGAAGCCAGGGCGTATATAAAAATAGCCTACCTCTTCCCAGGTGAGGATGAAACTGAGCTGTGATGGCTTCGTCAAAGCGTTGAAGCGAGTAGTGTAGTGAAGTATTAGACTAGCCATACTTCACTACACTACTCGCTTCAACGCTTTGACGAAGCCATCGAGGAAGTTACCCAAAGTTCGAACCTACTAATATTCACACACTCATGAAACCCAGACTGGACTGGACTGGACTTGGAGTCAAGTTCAAGTGGCAGCTGCCATTGCAATGTGCACTTCAAAATAGCTCACCTCCTCCCAGGTGAGGATGGAACTGAGGCATGAGGCTAGTCTAATACTTCAACTACACTACTCGCCTCGGCACTTTGACGAAGTCATCGAGTAAGTTGAAGTTCGAAGCGCATATCCACACACTTCTAAGTCCTATGTAACTTCGCGAGGAACCCAATCCCTCGGAGTCAAGTTCAAGTGGCAGCTGCCGTTGCAATGTGCCCTTTAGCCTATTATAACAAGGTTCAAAACAGCTCACCTCCTCCCAGGTGAGGATGGAACTCTCGACGGCGCTGAGCCACATGTCGCCCGCGCCGGCCGACGCGTCGCCCGTCGCGCGCCGCCCCCCACCCCCCTCTTCCGTATTGGAGTGCTGCAACAAGAGATACATAGAATATATTACACAAAGCAGAAAATAATTATTTTTATCTATACTAATATTACTAGCTTTCCGCCCGAGGCTTCGCCCGCGTTGAATTTTGTCTGTCACAGAAAAACATTGTCGCACTCGTCCCTGTTTCAAAAAATACTTTCGCATTTATAATATTAGTATAGAACGTAACTCTATCTGTCTGTCTTGCTTTCACGCCTAAACCAATGAACCGATTTTGATGAAATTTAGCATAGAGATAATTTGAGTCCCGAGAAAGGACATACGATAGTTTTTATCCCGGTTTTTGAAACAGGGACGCGCGCGTTAAAGGTTTTCTGTGACAGACAAAATTCCACGAGGACGAAGTCGCGGGCAGAAAGCTAGTATCTCATAAAAAAGACAAAAGACCTGGTGAAGATGCGATTCCTTAGATCCGGCTCAAAGGACCAATGTGATAGACTTGCTTATGAAACGGAAGTTCCAATTCTATTACATATTCAAGCTTATGATATACGTGACTCTATCTTACTACCAGTCGACTGTTCTTTATCATATACCTTACCTAGTTTACCTGGTCTAATTAAAATACATATCTAGGCTGTTATTTCTACCTACAAAGCTTCAAGTACAATTTATGGAACCAACAGGTAAGTATTATGAGATCGATACAACATCTATAAGTCATTCTATACTGTCATGAACAAAAAAGCTACAAAGTAAAAAAACAATTTTTACAGCGAAATAACAGCCTGGGCAAAACGCATCGTGTCATGATTGTGGACTGCACGCAAAATTACCTCGCATTTTATACAATCGGTTACATAATAAAAATCATGTACACACATCATGCTGGTCACTGGAGTCTTTATGTAGTTGTAACAGGAGCGATTTTGCAACAAAAGTGTATAGTCCGAGACTGTACATAATGTTGCCAGTAACAACTAGCGTGAACAGCTGTGGAACGTTGCAATTTTCTATGTCGAATTAGAAATGCAACTCATTATTCATTGTCTTCTGATTATTATCGCAACCTGTCATTGAAACTTAACACTATTCTAGCTTAATCTAGAGATTTAGTTTCATATTTCGCCTGAACATCCACACGATCTTTGAAGAGTTATAAAACATCACTATTAAACATATTATGATAACTTTCCCACCTTCCATGAGAGCGCGATGAATTTGTATTATGCGGTAGAGCGATTTTCCTTGTTTAAATATTAAAAATGTCATTACTATATAATATTCATTGTGATGACTTCATATGGGTAAAGTAGGTAGTTACAATACATGACTGAGTAACACGCGTTGCCGAATTCCTATATGACTAGTACTGCTAGTACGTACTTCATTTTACTTAAAAATAAGTGACTTAATAATATTCATAAGTACAGTCAGTGGCATCGTGATACCCAGTGACCAAAAAATTGGGCAAAACATAAACCCGTTGCGATCTTTTTGGCTACTTGGGAATGTCACGAACTATGTACGTCGAAAGTACTGGAGAATAGAACTGATATACGCCACAAAGATGAAATTTTCCATTTGAAAAAAGCTCAACTTTGCCGTGATTAATCTGAGTTTGGAAATTACCCTAAAAGTCCTAAAACGTTTGACGTTGAAAACTTTTTTTAGCAATACCAGCTGAATATGTAAACGGATGATATAATTCCCTAAGGAACTGTAACGGATGATCCTTTAATTGGAGCGAGCGTGAGAGAAGGCTGTAAATCACTTTGAAAATAACGATATACGTATGCTATAACGTTATCTGGTTATTTTACAGTCAATAGTCAATAGCACATCAGACTATGATTTTTGTCGCAAACTAGGGTGACACCCAAAGTAGTCAATAAGGTCGCAAAACGTCTTGTAAAATTATTGGCCACTTTGAGAGTCACAAACTATTTGACACTGACTCTACCTACTCGATACACTGTTATTTATGGTTATTCTGTGATCGTACATAGAGATTATGTGTTAAATATGAAAAGAAACTATGTATGGAAAACTCATTATTCGTCAAGTATGAAAATGCATATTAGTGCTCCAGAATTTAGATTTTACTGCCGCATATGCGATCGCGTGACAAGTGGTTAACTTTCTGTAGTTCATTCCTTCGCCATGTGGGCTACTTCGGGCAAAGCCACAGAATAAGTAAGTACTACACTTAAGCCGAACGTCCACCGCCGGCTAAACTAAGTTAGTTTAGTTTAGCTCGCATAGTTGAGCCAGCTTTTCATACATGTGCGTCCACCGCAAAATGAAATGAAAAACTGGCTCAACTATGCAAGCTAAGTTAAACTAACTTAGTTTAGCCGACGGTGGCCGTTCGGCTTTAGGCTAAGCCTCGTCTCAAATACAAGTATGACCGTATTAAGCTAGTGTACACGCTGAATTCAAGTCCTGGCAAAGACTTCAGAAGCACTCGTGTTTTGCAGCATCAACTACTACGAGGCGATATAAGCTTCCGACACTTGAGCCATCACAATGTGCACTCGACCTAGAACGCTGAGAATGCAAGTTGGAGTCTGAAGGGAACCTTTTGGGAGGGCCTCACCTATCTAGTACCAGTATAATCCCTTTGTCGCTCGGTGGTTAGAATATTAACTACCTAAAAATTATAGTTACACGCGTTAAAAACTAGTTTGAGGTGACGTTTGGGAATGTCATTACAAACTATTGTTCAAGCGTGTGTAACTTTTTATCCAAATATTAACTCAAAGTTACTGACTGACTGACTGATATAGTGAGCTATCAACGCACAGCCCAAACCACTGGACGGATCGGGCTGAAATTTGGCATGCAGGTAGATGTTATGACGTAGGTGACGTAGGCATCCGCTAAGAAAGGATTTTACGAAAATCCACCCCTAAGGGGGGTAAAACGGGATCCACGCGTACGAAGTCGCGGGCGGCCGCTAGTTACAGATATAGAGCATAAAATCCTCTCAGTATTCTGTGGTTTCAGCCTGTCTATAAATACAAGATTTAGATTCACTGTAAGTATTCATGTATTAATCAAAGGCAATTAAATTCGGATCCCATCTGCGACAGTTCGGCGAGATCACTATTAAAACCCTATTGTTTATTCGCAAATTGAAGTTATTAATTACAAACGATTAGACCACCACCCACTTACTCTTAAAAAAACATATAAAAATAGTAATTCTTACATTGCAAACAGCGCACTATCACTACAAGCACGCGTGAACGCGCACCGCACGCGTGCCCGAGCGCGCGTTGCAAAAACAACTGAACGATAATTGATATAAACTGTGCAAATTAATTCTAAGTCTGCTCCACTCTTCACTGCTACAAATTGTATTGTCATTGGCGAGAAAACAGCTGTTTTATTTCAAGAATGAATTTACTTTTCAATTCATAGTACATGTATGAAACTTTTGTGTCATATAAAAGACCACTCAATTCAACCAGTCAATCAAAAGACGCCACTTCTAAAAGATGCTGCTTAATTAAAGTTATAATGAGTGTTAATAAAGTTATTAAATTATTAATGTTCATCCTACTAAGGCGAAATATAAACGCGAAAGTCTGTGGATGTTTGTTACTCTTTCACGCAAAAACTACTGGACAGAATTTGATGAAACTTCGCAGTATTATACGTCATAATAACATATCGGCTTTAATTTATGTAACGACCTTGACAAACAAAATTTCAGGCGGGCGAAGCCGCAGGCAAAATCTATTTTCTCACAAGAAAGAACACCGAAAGTTCGCTTACATGAGATTAGCGCTCGTATTATAAAACGAAGCTTTAAACCCAATTCAAACTTAAAGCCATTTTAAGCTTGAATCAAGTTTAGAATAAGCGCTTATCGTGCGCGTAATTGAATTTTTCTAAGGCCAATAAAATCGGACATTATCTGCATGTGAAAAGCAAGACACTCAACTGGCTAAGTTTTCTTTTCTTTTTGTAAACTAATAAAATGGCACAAGGCCCACTTACTTTGTTTGAAGTGATTTGAAAAATTATGAAACTCTAAAAATATCAATAAACATTAGTCTGTTGAATTTAAAACTTTACACTCACTTAAAAAGTATTCAGATGTTTGAAATATCTTTTCTATAAACTTTTCCATCAAATTTTACACAATACTAACTGGTTCTTTAACACTTTATGAAGTCCAAGCAGTAACTGAATTTGTCAACCAACTTAGTTTATGTTAAAATAAATTAGAAACAAGGGAGATTTTGACGTGGTCTTTAGTCACAGCTAATGAAGGCCGAACTATTGGAACATACTAGACGAAAATTAGTAAGGTATAGAAAACCGGTCAAGCGCGAGATATAATAATGCGTAGCGGACCCTTTGGTTCCGTAGATTATGACCACATCACATGATTACTAATGATGTTGTGAGCTAAACAAAAATTATGTTGACACAAAATGTGTAGATACCACAAAAAAGTAATTTGTGAAATGTTCACAATGCTTTTAATTTTATTATATTTTCCTAAAACAATGAATTACCTAATTTATAATTTCATTCTTTAAAATGTATTTATTTGACAGTTTTTTTATTTTTACCAAGTTTCTAAGTGACCCCTAAAAGTTTATTTCATTTTTTATGAGATTAAATGAAACGTGATTGTGCCACATACATTTTTAGTAAAGATTTTGTAATCTTATGTTTACCTTAATTAAAAAAGTCTGATTTTAATCTGCATTTAAAAACTGACACCATTTCTATTGATAAGATATTCTTTAAATAAACATCAAAGTAATATGTGATATTATCTTTGACAAACAAAAGTGCTATTTTCTCTCTTTTATCACAATAATATTGAATTACAATGATACATTGATTTTTATCACTCAGTATGAGCACTTAAGCATGGATTATTTTAAAAGAATATTGAAAATATAATCCTGTCAGTAATAAATCTACTAATAAACAGTAGTTAAGTTTATTACAAATAAATATAAATTTAGTTAAGATAGGTACATCTAAAACATTTTGAATAATCAAGCTATTTTTGTCAATGATATCAGAAGTCAAATAACAGGAGTAAGTTTTGGGTAAGTAAAATGAAAACTTACTTAAAATAGTTAAAGTGACCATATAACATGGCACATATTTTCCAAATGTTGATTTTCCAAGGATTGAAGGCATAATGAATCAGTTATGTTATATGTATTATTCTGATTACAATTCATAATGTAAAATCTATGAGCAAGAGTGAGCATTTCCAGTTATCACATTAACATTAATGAATAAATTTCACTTTCAGGAGATATTCCCATGAAAGACAATAGAATGGAGCTATGGCAAACAGTTTAATGTTATTATAAATTATTTATTTTACAATAACTGTGAGAGAAGGAAGACAGGAACCTCAAGAAGCAACATCTTTCCTGTTGAATTTTCAGAGATAACAACAAAACTGATATAAACATAATGATTACTTGCTATCATGGCAGAATACCAGCAGGTTCAGAATAAACAAAGAAGACAGAAAACTTGCTAATGAGGGTATCCTCCTGGTGTACACTCTGATAGAGAGAAAACTTACTAAAGAGGTCCTGGTGTAAACTTACATACCAGGAGCTGGTGCTAACCTATTGCATTTTACATGCCAATATGTGCATAATAAAGTGAAAATTGCAAAAAAAAACCATCAACTGCTCTAGAAGATTATCACAAAGCATAACAAAGATCCTTTTAATACTAGAAATTTAGTATGTTGCATTTTAGATATGTCCAGGCTTCAGGATCCATAAGATAATATTTCTTGTCATTGTGTATGATAGCCATGCATATTCAGCGGGGGGCCAGATGGGAAGTGCCCACCCCGGAATGCTCTAATGCCCACCTCAGGATGTTGGTCTTCAAATATAACTTAAAATTATAGGTAGGTAACAAAATTTCCAAAGAAATGACCCACAATCAATAACTGCAATGTACAACAAATAAAAATGCAACTATTGAATCAAAAGTCAGTGAATTATAAGATCATTGCAATAACTAGATTCAATAAGTAAAAGTTTAATTACTACATACGCGGTAAAAGTGCTAGCACGCGGATTCACGAGGTATGGCGTAGAGAAAGTGAATGGACCTGAAGCCTATTTTATGTATGACCTGTACAACAAGAGATCTGCCCAGTCAGCATTCTAATTAGCACCAAAACGCACTTTCCAGCACCAACGTATCGCACTCGACACCCTAATCATGATAGAAAGATCTAGGTCGACATAGCTTCAAAATAAAGTAATTCTGCCAAGCCCTCCTGTAGACGCAAAATACTAATACAAACCTGTTCATCGCTACACCAAAAGACCGCTACTCATCTTACTTACCTTCATTAACTATTAACAATCGAGCAAATCAATAACTTTAAATGGTACACAAACAAAATCAATAATTTGTACAAATGACTAACCACACTTGCGGTGTCTTGGCTGTCTAGCGAATACTTGTCCGTTTCTTTCCCTTGGTGGTCGTTGGAGAAATTCTCATATTTGCGCGTGGGACTACTTTTCATTGTTCACACGAAGCTTTAAAGCTTAAGCCTTGAAAGACATTTTTGTGCACCGAGAAGACAACACGAAACACCAGCGCAAGAAAATTCACTGACTGACTCGTTTTTGTGGCTGGCTGGCCGACTAACTGTCAATGTCATCAGCAAACAAACAATGACAACTGGTTGACGTTTGACATGTGCAAAGAGGAAGCTCACTTCACGGCACTAGATAGCGACATCTATTACATTGAATTGAAACACAATTAAAATAACGTAAGAAGACAGATACCGGCCGCGGCAGGGTAAAGCCAAATGCAAAAAAAATTTGGATTTTAACTTCTATTGTAAATTGCAAAATTCACATTTAATAATTAACAGTTTCAAACTAAGAAAAGTTTTGTTAATTAACTGAAAATGTCAGTTAGATGACTTAGATGCAGCATTAAAAGTTATTGTTGCAGCATTAAACTGTTATTTAAAAGTGTTTATATAATTATTATTACAAAGATAATATTTTTCATTTTATAGGTATAAGCGAAAGTAGTTATTTTACACATCACAAGAACAAAAAACTAGATGGCGCTTTTTTACCGTGTGACGATTAACCTCTTTTTTTAATGTAAGCTTTTTTTAATTTTATTGTAAAGCAAAGGCAACCATAATATCATTATTTAAATAAAAAAGGTTAGTAATGTAAAGTATTAAATTTAAAAGCTAGCCATATTTTTCTACTCTAAAAATCTTGGATTATGCAGAAACTAAAAAAAATAATTAAAATTAATAAGTATCCAATGTTTACCTACCACTTGCTCGTTGCCATTCACATCATCTCACATAAACTTCTTTTGGTTAAATTACTCATAGAGTTCTCTATGAAATTATTCAACGAATACTTTACTCACGTTAACATAGGTAGAGCCTGCTTCTTCCCACATGGGAATTTGCGTATATTCATTATTTCCATCACTATTTTTAAAATTCCGGCGAAACATTTGTAAAACTTGTTCACACACACTATTCCTTTCACTATCATTAACTTAGGAATTAATAATACAACCAAAACATTTTTGACTACTTTAAATACATAACTCAACTATTTAAGGTCTTAAATTCACAAAATTACACACTAAATGCGGCATAATACCGCAAATCACTTTGGTTCACTCATTTTAAGCAAGTATGCTTTAGAACTAGTAAGTTACAGAATGAGGATAATATAATTTTTGTATAATAAAATATTGTTTCAGTGGGTCCACTCCACGATGTTTCTAGTAGGAACTAACATGAAATACGTAGTAAAAAACAAGTTATGAGCAATCAAAAAAGATTTTTTTATTTACATATTTCTACTTACTTCTTCTTTTTTCTCTTCTTTAAATGTATAAAAATAACTTTTTATTATTAAGTAAATAAGTAAGTACTTAATACTATTTGATGCCTCAATAAGGCTCCTAAAAAGCATCCAAAATAGGTATCCTTTGCGACAATACCTAGGTTTTATTATGGAATTGACTTGTAAAATAAACAGGGTTCGAAAATATCCTTATGATATATCATAAATATCGGATATTTTCGAACACTGAAAATAAAACAATGTAACAAAGATCTTCTAGACTATTCTAGAGAATAGCAATACTAGCCCTAATAGTTTCTATTTTCCCACTTACGATCAATATGGGCTTATGGGCAATAGTGGTTACTTCACTTACCACCAGGTGGCGCTTTTACGAGTTCCACTCTTACTCGTTGTAATACAAACTTATGCAAGTGAGTTTACTGTATCCACCTCAGTTGTGTAGCCTGACGCATATTATTTGCTGGCTTATCATTGGCATGCGATAACGAGACATAATGCCCACGACGCTGCCTACATTATCTGTTGAACACGGTTGTAAGAATAAGCAGTCGAAAATGGCCTGAATTGCTTCGAGAAAAGGATGGTACGGCCGTGCCGCTTTTTTGCTCGACTTGGTGGGGGCACTGCCGTGCCCCCAGATGTATTCTGCCTTTTTAATAGTTTGAAACAGATGTTAACTATTTTTCATGTGCTAATATTATGTATTAACCTCTATCATGTTAAGCGCCATCTTGCGATCTCCATTGCATGTGTGGAGCAAATGCTCCAACACCACAGACAGGGTATTTTTTACGCCTGTGATGTCTATGTAAATTAGTCAAAAGAGTAGTTCTATAAAGTTTTATTGCTAAATTATTAAGTTTTTTGTGCATAGTTAAATGAGTTAATTTCCGAAACTCTCATAACAACGCTCAAAAGTCTAAACACGATTGAGGCCCGGTTTCCACCAAGACGGAGTCGAGTGGAGAAGTGTTTTGAATAACCAATCAGATTTCATTATTTCCACTTCTCCTCTCCGCTCCGCGCCGCCGCAGCTGTCAAATATCGTCACCGTCGTGGCAGAATTAAATAACTGACAAAACCAAAGTTGCGAGATATTCACGTTTTTGTGATTTTTTTCGTTAAAAATGGCGATAACTTTTAAGGGTAAAAATATTTTACTGTCGGTCTTTTGATATTTTATACAGCAAATTTACCTTTATTAAATCAATATTCTTCGATGACGTTATTTTGTATTATTTTAAATAAAAAAAATAAAAATGTAATTATTTAGTTTTGCCACAACCGTATTTTACAACTAAGTTGCAGTTATTTAGTTTTTGCATGTCACTTATTTAGTTTTGCCACAACCAAGGTATTACAAAAACGAATATTTCCATTGAATAAGTACACTTGTTTAATTTTGCCACACTTTTATTGACCTAAATGTTGATTTATTCATTTTGTTTTATTTGTTTTGTTAATGCGATTTTAGTCAAAATCTGTAAAATTGTTAAATAATACTAGAATATACCTACTTATTAAATACTTATAAATGTTTAACAAATTGGTATGGTACCCATCAACATCAGATTCCTATAACATTGAAATTAAATTGAAAGAACCAACATCAAAATGAATATCAAAATTAAAATAATCCAAAAACAATAAAACTGTAATAGGGATATCTCCCTAGGGATCCATAGGGATCCCTTACCCTCAACGTCATGGCAGAACGACGTTCAATGTCACTGCAAATCTCCGTTGACGCTAAAGCACATCGGCAGCTCAATAGACAGATATGGAAGTCCTTGCGACATGATGTTCGCAACTTTAATACAAATTGTATTAAAGAGGCGATAGAGCGGAACCAAGGCTCGAAAGTGTTCGCTAGAGACAACTCTATTGGGCGAAGCTAGCTGAAGACTGCGGAAGGTGGTGTAACGCCAACAAAAGCCGAGGTTCTGGGTGAGATTGAAAAGTTTTATGGACAGCTATATACCTCGACGAAGATATTGTGGATATCAGCATTATAAGCCTATACGAGATTAGGATGGCTCTCAAACACCTAAAGAACAACAAGGCACCGGGTCATGACGGGATAACCTCGGTCCTTCAGAGACTATTTAACTTCGTCTTACTCCAGGGAACAACGCCAGAGGCATGGAACAAAAGCGTGGTGGTACTCTTCTTCAAGAAAGGGGATGAAACCTTGCTGAAGAATTACTGACCCATCTCGCTTCTGAGTCATGTCTACAAGCTGTTTGCGAAAGTTATCACGAATGATCTCGCGCGTAGGTTCGATGACTTCTAGCCTCCCGAACAAGCCGGTTTCTGAAAAGTGTCGGTACATATCGAGGTGCTGAAGTGCTTGTACAGAAACGCCACCATGTTGGTCCGAGTACAGGAGTGGAGTACGAGGGCGATTCCTCTGCAGCGAGGCATGAGGGAGATGTTATATCTCCGGATCTCCGAAACTATTCACCGCTGCATTGGAAGACGCTTTCAAACTCCTTGAATAGAAAGGATTCGGCACAAACATCAACGACGAGTACATCATTCAGCTTCGGTTTGCCGACGATATTGTGTGGTCATGGCAAAA
The DNA here is from genome assembly GCF_963855985.1 of Ostrinia nubilalis. Classification (NCBI taxonomy): domain Eukaryota; kingdom Metazoa; phylum Arthropoda; class Insecta; order Lepidoptera; family Crambidae; genus Ostrinia; species Ostrinia nubilalis. Next base: position 13,390,930 of record NC_087100.1, on the reverse strand, counting down.
TCACTGGAAGACCTCGGCACAATGCTCGAAGACCTTATTCTCCCAAAAGGTAGGCCTTCGGGTGAACAACATGGAAAAACGAAGCTTTTGTCGAAAGCTTTTGTTGGTTAGGAGCTCGAATCTTGAGATTGTTGACAAGTATGTCTACCTCGGACAAACGTTTCAGCTAGGTAGAGAAAGAGGTCGAATCCAACTCGGCTGGGCAGCGTTCGGGAAACTACACAACATCCTTTCGTCCAAAATATCTCAGTGCCTAAAGACAAAAATCTACAATCTGTATGTGTTACCACTGATGACGGCTCGGGAACGCGGCCTCTCACTCAAGTTGCACAGCGTGCTTTGAAGAGGGCTATGCTCAGTTTTTCTGTACAAGAGACAGGGCACATTAGTACGCAGAACTGACAGACGATGGGGCAGCAAGGTTCTGGAGTGGAGGGCACGTACCGAAAAGCACAACGTGGACTTCATAAAGGTAGCAGGAAAGCACTGGATGCAGACCGCTACCAGCCGGTCATATTGGAAATCATTGGGGGAGGCCTATGTTCGGCAGTGGACGTCCTATATGGCTGAAATGATGATGATGATGAAGGTTTAACATCTGAGTAATGAACATTGAAATTAAAAGTAACATTTAAAGTAATGTTACAAAAAATGAAATAAATCAAAAACACAATTTGTACGAGTATTTTGAATCAATGTTTCGGATTGAGTTGTGGCAGAATTAAATAAAGTCACTTATTGACTTTCTTAGTACAAGTATTTTGAAGCAATGTTTTGCAGTGAGTTGTGGCAGAATTAAATAAAGTCACTTATTCAGTTTTGCCAGGTAAATTTTACAACAAACAGAGTTTGTAATTTATGGTCAATAGTTTCACTAAACTGAAGATATCTTTGGAAATATCATAGATATTGCCACGAGAGTAAGACCAAAATATAGGTAACACTTTCTACTATACAAAAAGTGGAAAAAGTGATTTTTGCCAAAAGTGTCAGTTATTTAATTCTGCCACGACGGTGACGATATAGGAAAATAGCCTTGGTTCCACCAACGCCCAGGCCATAAAGTATCAAGACAACTACGAGTATATGAAAGTACTAAAAAATTCCATCATACTCAGACTAAACCAAAAAAATTGTTACAAATAAAAAAGTATTACTCAATTTGATCTAACATGATTTATTAAATACCTATGAAATAAAATTACAAAACAATGTACATCTGCCTAGGCCTTCAGGGCGTCTTGTACGCCGAAGCCGGGGCCCGTGGGTTCTTCCGTGAGGGACGTGAGCCCTCCCAGAGGCTCGGATGCGAACCTGCCGCTTCTGTAACAAGGTTTAATCGACTGTAGAATAGGCTAGTTTCCTAAAAATATTATTTTAGTCCGACAATTTTAATATCAAAAAAATATTGGACACGTATATTTTTAATAGTCAATCAAATACATAATTAAAAAGTTATAGTGCGTTAAAGTTCCACGTGACGTCACAAAGTGTTGCACTTTTAAGCACTTATTGACGTCACGGGCTTCTTTTTTTTTAACTTTATATTTGCTTTATATGAAAAAGTGAAAAAGACGTGTTGAATACTTTTTGATAAGATAACTGACGGACTAATAAAAACTCTTGCTTTTTTACCCAGGAAACATCCCTATTGTTTCTAATAACTTGAGGGCGACTGCTCTGACCTCTTAGCTACCCCGTCGAAATTTTCAAGTTATGTATTCATGTCAAAATGTAGTGCTGCCGGACTAGGCCGCGCGCCGTGATAAAATCTTATCGATGATTTTAGACGACAAATGTATGGGCTTATCGCGTAAAATCGATAAAGTGGCGTTATAAACGATTTTATCGCGGCGCGCAGAATAGGCCTACTGGTCATGTCATGTTTTTAATACTTCAGCTGGGTTGCACCATCTTAGTTTAACTTTAACAAACGTCAAAAATCTGTCAAACTTCATACAAAAGAACCGATTACTGTTATTGTTACATTTAAAAAACAGCCTTAGGCTGGGTTGCAACAAACGTCAAAATTCTGTCAAACTACATACAAAAAAACACCGATTAGTAAAGTAAGGTGATGCAACTCAGCCTTATTTGGTAACATTAACCATCTTGTAACCAACCAGGCAATATGGAAAGCATTGGGGGAGAGCTATGTTCAGCAGTGGAGGTCCTATGGCTGAGATGATGATGATGATGAACCATCTTGTGAGAGTTACGATTCGGTTTTGTTAAAACAATAGTCTTAATTAGATCGAGTCATACATTTTAATTTATGCTATAAAAGCATAAAAAAAGTTTTTTTACAGAGAAAAATACATACCTGGGACCCGGTAATGGTTTTTCGTCTTTCTTTAGCTTTTCAATAATTTCCTTTGTGTCTTCAACAGACAGGTCTTCCTGAAAATTTAATTTAGTCCTTTTTAATTCCAAAAACCAAGAGACCTGAAGATTTCTTGTATGTTTTTTTTACCAAATCTTAGTAAAACTTCTTACTCAAATAGAGTTTTAAATCGCCTTGGTGAAGCCTCAATCGTGAATAAGGAAGGTAACAATTTCCATGAGTATAATACAAATGCAATAAATACTGATTACTTACATAATAGTCATCATTAACTTGAATCATTGGTGCGTTGACACAGGCTCCAAGACATTCAACCTGTAAATAACAACAGTAATAAATAATGACATTATTTGTACAAGCAATTAGTATAAATAATGGTTGAGTGTGAATAACAATAATTTAATTAAAATAATGATAATTTATTATTTCATCAATAGATTGAGATTGTTAGATTTCTCTGTGTGTCATTTAAGGACATATCTGTGGTCTAAGACTTAATTTCATCATCATTTCATTTAAATAAGGCCCTTTGTTCAATACTCAGATGAAAAAAAACAGACTAGAACCTTTCTGGAACTGGAAGCTCTTACAATGCTGATCTATGTATAGTTCATCATCATCATCATCTCAGCCATAGGACGTCCACTGCTGAACATAGGCCTCCCCCAATGCTTCAGCAGTTTAATATAGCTTTTGATCTTATTCATATGATTAAACAAAAGTTATTACTAAATGGATTTCTACTAGATGGTTATGGATACGGTTACGGATATAGGAATAATCAGGAATAATATTATACCGGTTTCGGTTACGGTTACAGATATCCAGAACATCCCTGATATCTACCTCAGAAATGGAGAACTTTCCGCAAGGGCTGTTGCCTCCCACTTCACAGCCAGTTGCTTCTTTGATAGCGTTCAGCACAGCGTCCGAGCCCCGCAGCCAACAAGGGGTGGTGGTGCACACTTGTACGTGGTATTTGCCTATTGGTCTCCTGAAATACGATTGATATGCATGTTATTACAATATTTTGTAAAAAATCTAATTGGGTTATTTTATCTGTAAGTCTAACCATCTTTTTACAAAAATAATTATATTCTACATTAAGTATTTTATTTAGGTATGTAGCATAGTTTAACTTTATTCCTATCATTTAAGAACTGTTTATGACTTGTTAATAACAAGTAGAAATCCTTTGATCATTTCTTTCAGTCATTCATTATTCAAACAAAATACATTAAGTAATCAACAAAAATTTTTAGTGATATTAGGCTCCATTGCTATTTATAAAATTAGTCAAATAGTCAGTTGACAGGTCAGAATCACGCAGGTAAAACTATTTAGCAGGAAAGCTCTGATTAGTTACCTGAGGCTCTAGAGTAAGAGATGTTACTCAGAAAAAAATATTTAAATTTCAATAGTTAGAACAGGGGTGTCCAACAAAATTTTGTGGAGGGCCCGGATTAGTATTTTCGTAACATAAACAAAAAAATATAATAACTTGCTAGCTAAAATACTACCTAATAAACATGGTGTAGAATGTAGCAACTTCGTAGACTCTCATGCGAGGTAAATTGAGGACTTCCGCTACTTTGTGCATCGCAGAGATTGGCAGCCAGCCTCCTGCCTGACGCTGGGCCAAGTCTAGTAGAGGAATCATGGCACCTCTCTTGTGTCCTTCAGGATAAATTGCTAGGAGTGCTTCCACCCTCTGAAAAGTTATGTTAAAAACAATTAAACATTGTGACAACTTCTGTGAGAATACAGTGAGTTATTCTGTGAGAATATAGTTCTTAGAATAATAATACATTGAAAAAAATCTTAGCAAATAAAATTATTTAGTAAAAAGTTTAACAATGTTAATGAATCAATAAAAATGCGTGAACACAAAAAAAAACTAAATATTGCGTATAAAAAAGTTCATCCCCAATTTTCCACCCTTGGGGGTTGTTTTTTTCAACCGACTTCAAAAAAGGAGGAGGTTCTCAATTCGACCCGTATGTTTTTTTTTTTTTTTTTTTTTTTTTTTTTCTATATTTGTTACGCGATAACTCCGCCAATTATGAACCGATTTAAACAAATCTTTTTTCGGCGTATAGGTAATACCTCAAGGGTGGTCCCATTTAAATTTAATAATAAAAAAAACAACCCCCAAGGGTGGAAAATTGGGGATGAACTTTTTTATACGCAATACCTCCGCCGATTATAAACCAATTTGAACGATTATTTTTTTGTTGAATAGGTATTATCAAAAGGGTGGTTTCATGCGAATTTGAAGAAAATATTTCACCCCCAAGGGTGGAAAATTGGGGATGAACTTTTTTATACGCAATATCTCCGCCGATTATGAACCAATTTTTTTTGGTCTCAGTGTACCTACTGCCTACCTTCAGTGGTAACATCAAGGTAATAATTAGTTAACTAAAAAGCAAGAAATAAGTAAAATTTTATAAAAAAAAATAAAACCGACTCCAAAAAACCTACACTAAAACGTAGAAAAATAATTACTAATTACCTACTTATTTATTAGGACGAATTATTAATATTTATGTAGGTATACCATGATTGATACTTTTGGAGTCGGTGCAGGCAAACTTTACATGTTTCATAATCTTGGCACCGACTCCAGAAGTATCAATCATGGTATACCTACATAAATATTAATAATTCGTCCTAATAAATAAGTAGGTAATTAGTAATTATTTTTCTACGTTTTAGTGTAGGTTTTTTGGAGTCGGTTTTATTTTTTTTTATAAAATTTTTATTATTAAATTTAAATGGGACCACCCTTGAGGTATTACCTATACGCCGAAAAAAGATTTGTTCAAATCGGTTCATAATTGGCGGAGTTATCGCGTAACAAACATAGAAAAAAAACATACGGGTCGAATTGAGAACCTCCTCCTTTTTTTGAAGTCGGTTGAAAAGACAGTGGTTTTACTACAGAAAATATTGGATTTATCATTGGAGTAATACTCGAAATTCTTATTTATTATCTTTAGTACACACAGTAAAGTTATTAGATGACATAACATTCATAAAAGCCGTGATAAAAGGTTGAGAAAAGATCCATTCAAACGAAAAAGAAGGATGTTGTACTAATCAAAACAAATGAAGGTTACCTTTTGGTTCTGTGGAGTAAACTCGAACGGTATGTTAGGGTTGTCCTCAGGGGTGTCTCGGTGGACGAAAAGACTGTCATGCTGCAGGGTCGAGCTGGTCTGCAGGGCCCTGGAAGTAGTGCGCCACTGGAAACAAACATTACGAGTTGGTTATGATCGGGCAAGTGTCAAATTGTTATTATATAACCCGTTTGTTTACAAAGTTAAACACTTGCACACAATATTTTAGGACACGCACCAAGCCCTGAACTCCAGTTCTGAGGCTGGACAACATGATTTACTGTTGTTTTCTTGTAATTTTTATAAAAGTTATTGCGAAACACTGTTCGCGAACAAGCGGACCTGTTGGTAACTTCAGACCGCTCACCAGATGGCAGCTGTTTCTGGACGAAAATGTGTGCACAACAGACAGATTTTTAGGACTTTGCACACTTTTATCCATATTTTGTATTAATTTAATCACATTCATAACTTATACTAATTAATTACGGTACATACTCGTACAAGTCAATTTAATCACATTGAGATGGATATTACGTAGAGTAAGTAAATGCATGTAGAACTTTCCGAACGATTTTCGTAATGTGGCTAACTTCGTGTTATAAAAAAGCGCCAAAGTTTGAAAAAACTTTGCAGTTTAGCAATTTGCTGTAAAAATATTACTGACAGGTTGAAAATAATTATTAGCTTTCAATAAATTATAGATAAGTATTTGAAGTCCATTACTAACTATTTTACAGTAATATTAGTTCCATTTGTATAAATTATTTTTAGTTATGTTCATTCCAGTTACAGCTTACAGTGTAAGAAAAAATTATGAATTTAGTAAGCACATACTATATACACTACTTTATTAATGTAAATTACCTACTCTTTTTTATAGCTATCTGTTAAGTTGTATGGTAGGTAGGTTAATTAGATAATTAACCAAGTATTACATAATCGCTAACAATAATTTATGCAAGTATGTAATCGATAAAATTAAAACTTTTCAGAATTCTTAAGTGGAGCAGTAAGGAACAATGACAATACAGTCGTCAAGTGATCTAAGTAATCGCACATGTAACATAAACTTTAGGTAGATAAGTAAGTATTTCTTAATTTTTTTTTAATTATTTAGCACTTTCTCAAGCAGAATAGCGTTCCGTTTCTAATAAACATTTTAAAAACCCATCAGTACCTAAGCTATCCTACATCATAGATCTACTTTTTAGTTCAGCCCAACGCAAACATAGAGCCTAAAAAGGCATTGTCTGCTTGTGCCATGTGCATGTGCCTATATTTTCGTGCGAAAAAAGTAAAATAAGACAAAATGAATGAGTAGACAAAGCCCGATCGGCAAAACAACGACTCAGTCGCCATGGCAACTGCCGCACCCATTCGCGTCGCTTGCACCAAAAATGGACCACATAGCTGCATATAGGCCAGCGTGCTCTAAATTTCGATTATGTGTACCTACACTAATGCTACAGTCACACATGGGTTACAAGAATGTGGTGTTTATTTTAACTGTTTCAGCTTTTGGACTGGTGTGTACCTGACTAAGGCGACTTCGGCAGTTACGGGTTCGAATCTCGTGGATTGAAAAAAAAAAAAATTTGTACTCGTCGCATGGACGTTTTCGAGTCCCTAAGTAAATTATGCCCGTTTTCACCATCAATCCCTAATTTTTAAGTGATCTCTATTGTAACACTTATCAGGAATTTTGTTTTCATGGGGGTCACTTAAAAATTAGGGATTGATGGTGAAAATGGGCATTATATCAATAAAACTTAGGTAAGCAATTAGCATATTTTATACACGTAGGTAGGAATAGGAACTGTTTATGTTAATAATACTTATACACTAGATCGCTTTAAATGTCTATTAAAGTTATTAAGTCGCCACAGTAACGCTGAGGTTATCAAGATAGAGAAGATTATCATCGTGAAGTTCATTAACTATCGAACAATTGCAACACGGCCCTTTGACTAACTGACCGATCAGTTGATCTAACAGTCTCTTGCACCCAAAACACAATCAAAACGATCTCACACCATCGCATTTTAAGAGCACCAATTCTTTAGCGTCCCACAAGAGACACAGAAAACAGTAATTCCAACAGTTTGAATACCTTCGATAACTAATTTTAATTGACTAGTATTTAGGTGTCCGGTCTTCGTTATCCTTTTTTTTTCTGGCCCCCTAAACAAGAGGCACGTGGCAGTTTAGATTTCGAAATCACTTCGCCCCAGCGTTTCTTTCTATGGAGTGACTTAATCGCTCCGAAAAGCGATTTAGAAATGGATACGGTCAGGTTTCACCACTTGTCTAGGGTGGCTGGTACCTCAAAACATACAGAGTGCTACCATTTTATTTGCACTCACCTAAGCTCTGAGTACCATTGCAATTTTGCTATCACCAGTTGGCGCCACTGTCGTATAGGACCTCGTAAGTGGCGCTAACTGGATACCTAGATAGGAGGTCCATAGCGGTGTGCTAGCTGATGCTTACTAAAAAGGACGCGGCAGACTCGAGTCTTACCTAGACACAAGGAAGTTTAATAGAGATGACGTCACTGCATCTATCTACCTTGTAATCATAGGCGTTCGCGATCGGCTGTCTTTAAATTTAATTCCTTATCAATGGTGCCACCGGATACCGTTAACTAATTTCCGAACGAATGAGTGGACCAATTTTCGCGCCACCCGTAACGAATTTGTTCGCTTTGGCGGGCCTTTTTTGCGGGTACTTTGGTAAAAGCGTTGTTGAAGACAAGTAGGTTCGGATTCTGTACCAAAACCAATAGCGCAGAAAAAATAGACAAAGATATAAGAATTTTGCTAGAAATAAGTTTTGACCTCTTGCAGTACCTACTTATTGGTAAAAGAGCCACACTGATTTTAGTCAACTGGCACCTTTCGAGAGATCGGCGCCGGTTCGAATCCTGTCTGCGATAATATCGTGCAAACCCTTTTTAAGTATAACTATGTAGGAAAGAGTTTGGTTGTATGTAACAAGTTACAAGTTTCATCTTTAGTGCCCGTAGAAACATCATCCAATAAGCTGAGTTGCTAGGTAGTTCTTTTAAACATTAAAAACAAAATGACCTGACGTTATCAGCGATGAAATCAGCTTACCCATGCCCACTTCGAACGGCAGACACGGGCCCGTATTATGAAACGACACTCAACCATGAGACTACACCGAGAATCACATACTTGAACTTTGAGATAGGTAACTAAGGAATCTTAATGATCACCTGAGGCCATTAAAGAAAGTAGTCATAATAAAGATCAGATCCTCCTAATTTTTTTTGCGCTCATCTGCTATCAGTCCCAAACTATAAGCAGATTTGTTCCATACAGTTTTAACATGTCCAAGAAGCTCCCCAGCAGGACACTCCTCATTCACCATCTGTCACCGAGTATATCGTGACGATTCACTCGTATGGTGTAGTTGATGGTTGCCAACGCGGTAGCCAACTCATTTGGGTGATTTTCCAGTCACGTTTTATATTTCTTTCCTGTTAGCTTTAACTCACTCCCTAACAGTCCTCATGCTCAGAGCTTCATGGATTTATGTGTTGGTGGAGCCTTAATAAAAAAAAAGTTCATCGAATATCTGTCGTAAAGCGAATAGGGTTCACGCTGAATGTTGAGTCTTGAATATAGATTTTCACTTGAGCATCGTTTCTTAATACGGGTCATAGGGTCACACCGACCTTTTTGTTTTTTAGTGTTCCACTAACGACGCTAGGCATTCGACCTACAGACGTTCCCAGAATCGGATTTACATCGGTGACCATACGAGTTTGTGTTTATGCGAACTTATTATTAAAATCAAGACAATATTTGTGGAATCTCGAAGCAATAAAGTTTTGTCATCGGATGGTTGGGGCTCCATAAAGATGTTGTTTAAATATTTTATAGAATTCAGTTTAAATTTATAATACGAGTATGATTCAGACAAGTAGAATTTAGTTATGTTTGCGTATGTCCTAATAGTGGTAGAGATTTGTCATCTTTCGATCTAAGGTTCTGGGGTCGAATCCTTCAGCCACTTAAATTGTTACTTTCATCAGTCAATATCATAATTCCAATTAAAATCACTTCACATTAAACAAAACAAACTAAAAATTTGAACAGTTTTTCTAATTTTCATGAAAAACTCAACTCTACCTAGTCTTTAGCGACTATAAATTGTCTATCTATAGAAATAATGGAGGTCGGTGTATGATTGATGAAATTCAGTGATTTAGAAATGTATTTTAAGTATGTATAACTACTGCTTGCAATGATAAATATTCTTATCGGCCACTGTAAATGCTATCGGCAGTGCCCGAAACCAAACGACTGTAATGAATAGAGATGCATCAACAATGACGCTAATTAAACCAATGTCTGAAATCTAGATTACATTAATTTGGCACAGTTTTCAACGTTCGGTAACTAGAGCTAGTCCATTAGTAACTGCTATAGTGTAACACGTGCTTATATGTTCCACAACTTTTATTACGTATCAGTTATTTATCCAGCAAAGGAATACAATTTGTGCTTCTTCGGATGCTCGTAGATATACCTACGCTTCATCACGCGATAAGCGCATTTGGTCGTCTCTACAAGCTATCGTTAAAGTAAGTAGCAACAAATTACAAGCCTCAATTTGGTAATTGATTTTTATTACTGAGATGATTATGAAAGGTGTTTCGCTTGCGGCCATTTTTGGTTCGGCGAGTGAATCACAGATGGCGTTGGTAGTCCCAGTTTGAGGTTAAGCTTGTTTGACGCTCGAAGCTCGATCTTTATGCTGAGTTGTACTACCTAACTTTACCGTAACTATAACGATAACTGGTATTTTATATGGAGTTTGACAGCTTTTTGACATTTTGTTAAAGTTAAAGTAAGATGGTACAACCCTTAATTGCCCAAAAAGCCTTAATCGGATATAAAATCAAGCCCGTATTTGGTTTAGTAGTCTTGCATTTTAATGTAATTATTAAAATGTCTAGAATTCAACGTTTAAAAATTATGGTCACTATTTCAAAATAAAAAATTAGTTTTGCATGTTTTGCCTCATTTCCATTGCATCGATGTTAATGAAAAGTTATTGTTGAATTTCATACAGATGTCCGTTACGACTAAAATTAATTTCTACTTCTACAGGTCACGTAAGTAATTGCCCACGTATCTGCGATCTCCCGAGAGTCGAACCCTGGACAATGGGCGCGATCGCTAACGGTCACCGATCTGATTGTCGCTACACGATGCTTTTTGCCGCCTGTTGGCATTCTTTGCCGCAAAAAGTTAGATTTGGTCACTTAGAAAGACTGGTAGACATTGGTCATTGGCGTCTTCGAAGAAAGTTCTACAATAAAGTTGATTTGTGAGACCAAACTTATCAAAACAATTTTTAGTTCACCTTTTTATATTTAATTTTTGCTTATTTTTTTATTACTTGATTCGAGTAAAATATTCGAATTTCATAAAGGTAGCTGGGAAGCGCTGGACGCAGGCCGCTACCAATCGATCAACATGGAAAGCTTTGGGGGAGGCAGGCCTATAATGTTCAGCAGTGGACGTCCTATGGCTGAAATGATGATGATGATGATGATTCGAATTTCTATATTATTTGTCGTAGCTCGTTGTACTACATCCTACCGGCAGAAAAGTTAAGGTTTTACTACGCTACGAAGGTAAAGGAAAACGTATGTAAAATGCGTCAATAGATGGCGCTATAGATACCGCGTAGCAGTTACCTACGCTGCAATTTCCGCACAATAAACTAATTAAACAATCATTTTAAATTGCATATGCAAATGAATCCATTTAAAATTCATTGAAGAATTATTATGTATTCAGTGGTTAAGTGCTTTTTGTAAAAAATTGGTAATTTGCGATTACATAAGCATAAAGTGAGTGTAAGACGTGAGAGACGAAAATTTGTTAGACCATAAAATTAACAAGAAACGCTTTTCACATTTTTTACACAATACCTACTAAATGGTCTGTATTTAAAGTGTCCGGTTGAAACAACTCTATTATTGTAGTTGAAATCCAGAATCTTACAATGGAAAGTTAGACCTTAAAAAGACAAATAATTTTCCACACTTTTTTTCACTAGGTACTTACTTTACTGATGTTCTGAGCCGCATTTAACAATGTCCTCCAAGTTCCAGGTTCCCTCAATGTCCATTATACCACAAAAGAGAGCTCTTTTTTATGTTCTGGTCACTTCTGATGCAGAATAGCTTTATTCTGCACCAGAAGTGACCAGAACATAAAATATTCGCGCTCCTACTGCCACTTCAACTCAAGTTATTCTTTAGGATGAAGACCAGTGGCCATTACCTTATAAGCTTAGTACACCGGCGCTGCGCGGGAGTGACAAGTGTTAAATTGGTACCGAGGCTGCAGCGAAAAGGAAAAAGCGGTAGACGACAAAAAAGAAACGCTACGTTCAGGGCTAACACTAGGTATTGCTTTCTAGGGCTCACCGCTACGTTAGACAAGTTTGATTAAAAAAACTATTGTTTGCGTCCCACAGCTGGGCAAACTTTTTTATTTCATTGCCCATTCAGTTTGGCGTAAAGGTTAACTGGCAGAGAATGCAACACGGAATTAAGTTCGCCTTTGTGCCGCAATTGTAGTGTGCAATAAAGATTTTAAATAAATAGGTAAACTTACGAGATTTCAGAGATATTTTGCAGAGTAAAGTTTTCACCCAAAACAAAATGAAACCTGTTGCTTTAAGTTGGCGAAACAGGAGACAGGTTTAATTTTGTTTTAAAACATATTAAAGTCTACAGTAAGTGAGAATATCACTTAATGCACTAGGTCTGTGCTTTCTACTCCGGTGACTATGTAAAAGAAAAGAAAATAAGCAATCATCATACAGTTAATTGTTTTGCAGAGTCATTGAAATACATCTTTTATACTTTTTGATATACGCACACCCTCCATTGCTGTAGCACCGTAGCTGCAGTCATATGTTGCAATAAACATAAAAATCAATCTTTACTCGTATAGGAAAATACGAGTAAGTCATACATAAGCGATAAATCGTAACACGTCAAAAGTAAATAAAACTTCATTCAAACGGCAATCGGAACTGCGTACCTATTGCGTTTCATGATTTGTTGCTCTTCAACGTTCAGATAGGTACAATATGAAAAAGTTTTAGTTGTTTTTTATTTGTTGTGAATCTGTAGATTGTCCCAAGAGAGTGGTAGAGCGTCACTTCCAATGAAACAACGGCTTCCCAGCTCCCAATCGCCCGATCCCTGTGCAAATAATTGTTAAAACAAAAGAACTAGACAGCACAATTCTAATCTAAGCACGATGGAATCATCGCAACATTGTAAGGCAATCACACAAACTGGTTAAGGCCCCCGACCTTGTTCAAACAAAAAGCATAAACACTGAAATCGTACGCAACCCGTAATTGTCCCAACAAAAACAGTAACCGCGTCCCAACCTGCCCATTCATGAGGCGGCTTGTTCGGGAAAACGATAAAAACGACGCTCCATATTCGAGAAATGATTAAAAAAGAAACACAGGAAAAAAAGGAACACGGAAATAAAAGAAAACAACGAGACAAGAGTTCGCGGCACGTACCGTCTTAAAAAGAAAACTATTCTACCGGAGCGTGAATGAGGAACGCCGCGCGCCGGCTAACCGTAATCTTCTGATTATTATTTTTATTTTCAACTCGGACTTCCTTTTTTATTATTATTTACTCTTATTACTTGTATTTTTTCGTTTTTATCGCATGAGTTGTCGTATGTAGGTCAGGAGCCGTAGGTTTTTTTGATTTTTCGCCCGCAAGGTCGTTCTTTGTAATTATAGGAGCAACGAACTGCGGTTGTATTTGAACTAACATTTAGTCGGTTGTCGAGATGTTAATATTTAGTTTAGTGCAGTTTTTTGTTCGTCAGTAGGTGGACAATGTAATTGGCGCGTCTGCGATTATGTAGAACGAGCAATATTTGCTTTTTAAAAATCAAAATTGAATCATCGAGTACGTTCGTATAGTCTTCTTTTGTTTCTTTTATAATATTGTAACGAACGTATTTTAATTGCCATTATTTATTTAACTTGCATTAATTTTTAGTATGATTATAATTTAGAATATTATGTAAAATATTATGGGCAAATTGAAGACGTGAAAACATCGAGTGCTTTTCCCGGAATAAGTCTTTTATGAAACTTTTAGTTAAGGAGGCACTCGGCCTTTATTTGTTTAGAATACAAAGGACTTTAATTAGTTACACTATTTATTTATTTATTATGATATGATACTAAGTTTGAAAAGTTAAAAGGACTCTATATTTTCTTCTTACTTTAACTAGCCAGAACCTCATTGTTGTTAAATAAATACATTACTTACTGAAACAGTAAGTCGAACTGACTGGTTTGTCAAGTAAATTAATGCACCTACTTGCACTTACCTGTACAACTAGTTGTATGATTTCATTCCCGATCTTGCAATGCTGTAAAGTTTTAACAAGAGTGTAGAACCTCCGTCGTCCATTTGACATTATTTCTAGAGTCGTTCAGTTTGGATTTATCTATGTAATTGTAATCTAAAAGACTTATTATGATGGAATGTTGATTGTTTAAACTAAGTAGAGATGAAAATAATCAGCAGTATATCTATTTCTATTATTTACTTAGTATTATTATCCGTCTGAACGATTTTTTTACGTTCTCATAATAACTAATATAATAAAATTAAATAATAGGTATCGTAGGTCCGTACAACAATAGACGTTAAGACCATCAGTCAATTAAACCTACATAATATTAATATTAGCTGTCAGAATTCGGTTTTAATTTAAACTCAATAGACGATACGAAATTTTGCAGTTTGCTCTCACTTTAACTATAGTTAATTTGATGTTGAATTCGTTTTCAGTAAGATTACAAAAAAATTTTCGAGGTGTGAATCTTGGAAAATTTCGTTAATTATGCTAAAAGGATCAAAATAAAAAGTTTAAACAAAATACAATTACTCAAATCAGCTGAGCTCTACCAAAATAAGTAAAAACCCCACTACGAGGGCCTAAAACAAGAAAACCCTGCAATAATAATCTCGTTCGCCTTAAAACTTTAGGTAGACACAAACATAACTCCACAGGATCAGCGGCTCATTTAGTCATCGTTCCAAGTAAAAAGTAAAAATAGCTATGACCAGTCTGCATCTTATTCTCAAGGCCAAATCCTGAACGCTGAAAGAGACGGTAAGATACAGGTTCCTACAGTGCGAAGGAGACAGGTAAAGCCGGTGTCTTCGTCCTTTGAAAAGGGAAAGTGGTAGTTTAACCACTGGTGAGAGTGAGATGAAAAAATGTCCGAAGGGCAGAACGAGAGGGGTATTAGTGTGTTGCGTGGGTGGGACAAGGATGGAAGACGGGAACCGGTTAAATTTAAGGACTCGAGACGTGGTCCTCCGCGATGCTGCGCATGCACAGGCTATAGATGATTTTCTTTATGATTGTTATGTATTGGTATAGTGCACCATAGGGCCAATAAACACGTTTCTGTTGAGAATGTGCGCAATAGTTTTTAAATTATAATGGCTTTATAAAATAAATATTGTCGCAACTTTTTTTTGGATAATGAAAAACTTTGAATAAGTACTTGCTTATTAGATAAACTACATAGTTAACTTAGTACTTAGAGATAAAGTAAAGAAACAAAAAGTTATGATAACTTATTTTGTAGTGTACAATTTCTAGATAATGCACAAAATAGGCTGTAGGTAGGCCTTAAATTAAAATATTAAATGAGAAATAAATCATGAAAAAATTTACTTGCTAAAGAGCTCTTGTCGCTGTAGCTAGGAGGACATAGTGTTGGCATCGTTTAAACTAGAATTATTACGGAATTATTTTTAATTATCATAATGAAAATAAGGAAATTCAGGGCTGAATTAAAAAAGGATGTGAGTAAATTTATTAAAAAAAGGACGTACAGGTGTTTTCCTTACATCTCATGAAATTCAGTTATTATTGATTAGTATGGGGATAATATTTTGAGTATGAGCTTCACCATTCTCTATTGAAACAAGAAACTCTAAGTAATTAAGCTTTGCATTTGCGGGTTTTTCCGCAAAAGTTTTTATTACAAGGTCTATTTCCTATTTTCCGACCATTTAGATATCGGCTATTTCAAGAAATATTTGTGTATTTCATATTCGAACACCTCAATACGATTCCAGGTCTTATTGCAGTCGGACTGTAGGCCTAAATCTTTAAACGGAGGTGTTAATGACCTCTGATAACCTTTACTGTGTCATCGTACAGTTGACGAGTAACACTGAAGACATTCACCCTGAGAAACTTGCACCACTTGGGTATTTTAATGAGAATCTGCAAATGTGGATCAAGCAGGTAATTCCTTCAGGTAAACAGCACTTAGCCACTTAGGTGTTTAACTATAAAAAATATTTATTTTTCAGTTTACAGGATAATGCAAATATATGATCAAGACTTTAGTGAATATCCGAAGTCTACCAAGTTTCTGTTTCAGGACGTTTACGCGTATGATTTAGCCATAATCAAAAATATTAATTTTTAAAATAGCTTATCGATGCATTTGACACACTAAACTGGTGTAAAGAAAATAAAGTTTTTGTTTTAATTTTCTTTATTTTCAGCTGAGTACATTCTACGATCTTGATGTTACTTGAAAACTAAACTTTAAAATCATTAATAATTCATATTATCACCCTTTAAATAGGTAGTTATATTTATAAATTAATCAATGATTTGATTTGATTAAAAAATATGTTTTTTCCTACTAAGAAGTTTTCAGTAAATTTATAACAGATGAATCGGAAAATAATTATGTAATCTATCAAAAATGCAATTACCTACATACTTCTACTCTGACACACTTACCACCCAAATCATATTGCCCTTATTGTACAGAGGTTGACGCGCAAAAGCACGTAAAGCCCAAACTCCTGGAAAGCCCACTTTAGCCACGACTTAGTAGCGTCGCTACCCTGCCGCGGCCGATTCGCGGGAACGGGTCAACTCGACTCAAGGTCAGGGGAAGGCGGACAGCAGCGCTGTGGAGTCGAGAGACAACACAATATTTTACCAATTTTCACCTTCATCACTCGACAAAGAGATAAACAAAATTTCAGGTTCAAAAATCCCTAGAGATAGTGAACGCCAGACCTAGATGTTAAATGCTGAACGTTTGTCAGCGCATGCTCCTAACATAGCTAAGAACATTGGTTCATCATGAAGTTTGGGTCATTGTGGCTTTGGCAGCTACCCTAATGATTGTTTGGCAAGGGGTTAGAGCTAAAACACCATCTCTCAAATCAGAAACTTTTCATCTTTCAAGCTAAAAAATTAACAAACTTTAGTGGCCACTTTCTCAAAACTTTTTTTTAATGATAAATTCGATGGCTCTAAATATTGGACTTATAATTGAGTTGTTGATATTCTATTTGTCACAGACTAGGGGAGCGTTATGTTGGTTTATTTATAACATAGCTTAAATGTAGTAAATAGTACTACATACCTACACGTCTTCAGATATAGCAAGGTAAGCGAAAATTTCCCCAGTCGAATTCCGGAAAGTGTGTTATGACTAGATTTGATAACACACAGACGGAAAGATAGACAGACTTAAGCCCGTATTATGAAACTGCTTGGAAACTTCGAGTTTTAGATAATCTAAAGTCTTGGTTGGTTTTAACCTAGGTATGCTTAAATGGAAAACAACATTTGAACGTTAGATAAGGATTAAAATAAAAACTTATCATCAAGTAAGGGTTAACTCGTACTCGTAGAAGAATACCTGAGCATTAATGCTTCGTAGAGTCTTTTCTTCCTAATTTTTCAGTCCCCATTCCAAGTCAATTTAGAGCAATCTTCTCTGGACTTTGAAATATTTGACTTCGAAATAATAAGACAAGTAAACGCTTTAATTATTTACGTCGTCCATAAAGTCCTATAGCGATATTAAAGTTATTTATTAGGTTCCATTTTGAAAGTTTATTACTTTCGTAAAGGTCGAGAGACCTTGGTTTGCGTAGAGACGTAGGTTTTTTTAATCTACTTATTGTACCATTTATTAGTCAGAAAACTACTTTAATACTTAAGCTGTCGGTATTTTTGTTTCCTGAAAGATAGAGGGATCTATGAAAAATAACAAAATAAATTGTATTATGAAATTCTTTTATAAAATGCATGGAATCACCGTACATAGGAGCGATTTTTCTGTTAACTATATTAAAGTTTATAAATGGAGGCTAAAATAATATACCTATATTTAGAAGAAAGATAGAGAAGTAATCGGACTGGTAAAAAAGAACCTATAGTCAATTTCTTGTCCCACATTAAGCGGCCGTTTTGAATGGTATATTCCTTCGGATCAAGTGCCGATGTTCATACATATTCTTCTGCAATTGCCCTACCAGTTAAGGTCAACATAAAACCCTTCAGCTCCACCACTCATGGTAACCCCTGTTCCCAAGTCAACATTTACCAATAAGTATTTGTGTCCACACACACACGCCTTCTCCCGCGTTGTGCACCAGTGTGCGTGTGTCGTACACACTGCACAAGAATGCAACTCGCTGTTGACACAGCCAACTTCGATATTCCTTTATTTATTGCTATAAAAACTCATTCACAATACTGCAACTCAAATTCAACCTTAATTTTGTGCAACTTGACTTTAATTTCGGTTATTTCGTTCGTTTCTTAAGACCTTCTTTTGTTTATGGAGACGCTGCTCGAAGTAAACGAATTTGGAGTATAAGGTAACCGCCAAAGGTGGACATTCCCTTTCAGCGGTCAAGTTGTTTATGCCTAAGCGAGTTCGTAAAAGGTATATTTAAATAAGGATTTATGTGTTGTCTGGCGTTTGGCAAGATTCGTGGATAAAGGATGGTGGCTGGATTAAATTCGCGATTGTGACCAACAATGGTAGTGCGTGAGCTATCACTGTAGGGGTTGGTGGAAATTTTGGGGACTTTAAACAGGTTATGCGTTTTTTGCGCTGCTACTTCTAAACACTGGCACTTTATTGTCTTGAAGCAGTGCTGTGGCAGGGTTAACATTTATTTCGAACCCGCAAGAGCTTTGGGAAACCCATCTTCTATTGTAAATATATTGTAGAATGTTGTGCAGTTGAGTTGAAGCCTAATTTATTATTAGTTAGTTTATATCGCGGAGACCGCGAGATACATACCTTTTTTGAATTTCTAGATTGCCTACTTAGTAAGTTAAAATCACATCACTATAAAAAACATGTAATAATTACCGGAGATTTTAATATAGATGCCTTGAAAAACCCCAAAGAATATAAAAAACTTGTTGAAATTATGTTAGAACTTAATTTACACCAAATTATTGATAAGCCTACCAGAGAAACACTAACAAGTGCTACTTGTATAGATCTTCTTTTTACAAACAATAAATTTTACTCTGTAACTGTAGAAGACTTAGGTATTTCAGATCATAATTCCATACTGTACAGCTTCGAACTTAAATCCCAAAATAAGCCAAAAGTAGTTTTTAAAAATATACGCCATATTAATAATGCAAAGAATGTACAAGCTTTTATATCTGACATTAGCTTAATAAACTGGAACGATATCTTAATCTATAATACGGATATAGACACTAACTACGGGTTATTTGATGACACACTAAACAAAATTTTAAATCTTAGAATACTAGTAAAACGGGTCAAATTAAATAATAGAATAGATAATAAATGGTTAACAAATGGAATAAAAGTCTCTTGTAAATATAAAAGATTCTTGAGCTCACTTAAAAATCGCTCTAACGATAAATTCCTTAAAAAATACTTTACTCAATATTCCAACACGTTAAAAAAATGCATTAAATTGTCAAAAAAGATATCCTTCGTAAATGAAATGGCTCACTCTAATAATAAAACAAAGAAAATGTGGGATATAATTAAACGCGTTACTACATCTAAACAAAATAGAATGGCCCCAAAAAATATTACCATTGACATAAATAAAAACACTACTCAATGTCCCTACCATATTGTAAATACCTTCAATGAATACTTTGCGTCAATCGGTAAATCTACAACACTGGACGATTCATCAAACCAACACCCGGACAAAAGCTGCCCGGTAATCAGCCCTTCTATCAACTCTATGTTTTTACAGCCCACAACAGAGCAAGAAATCTTCAAAATTATTAAAAACCTCTCAAATAAATATAGCTCCGGTATAGATGAAATCCCACCGACTTTAATCAAAGCGTGTGCTAGAGAATTGACCCCCCCATTAACAAAACTTATAAACCAATCATTTGCAGAAAAAACATTTCCAAGTAGACTAAAAAAAGTATTGATTAAACCGATTTTGAAGAAAGGTGGGAACAGTAGAGATGTGAGCCAATATCGGCCAATAGCTATACCTTCGACAATATCAAAAATCCTTGAAAAAGTTATGGCCAATAGAATCTGCAAGTTCATTGAAAAATACAATATTCTTGATAACAACCAATATGGATTCCGTCAAAATCGCTCCACCACTCTAGCGGTATACACCTACACCCAAGAAATACTCAAATACATAAATGACAAGAGTTACGCAGTAGGGTTGTTCCTGGATATGACCAAAGCCTACGATAAAGTCTCCCATGAAATACTACTTTCAAAACTTTATGGAGTTGGTATTCGTGGTGATGCACATGAGTGGCTTCGGTCATACCTTAACAATAGACAACAATGTGTACAGATACAACACTACAACGAATCTTCTAGCGAAACGCAAACCATACGATCTAGACTAGTTACGACAAACTGGTCTATCCCACAGGGAAGCGTCCTAGGGTGCATCCTTTTTTTAATTTATATCAACGACTTGCCTAAAATATGCGATAATACTCTTAGTGTACTCTATGCTGATGATGTCTCTCTACTATTCGAAATACCAAATAGCTGCCCAATAAATACTTACAATAACATTATAACGGAAAAATATAATTTAATAAAACTCTGGCTCCAAAACCACAACTTAGAGATAAATAATAAAAAAACCAAAATAATTCAATTTAAACCACATCAAAAGAAAAAAGTAAATCTTAGCTCAGTAGCAGAAGCAATAAATATTGAAGAAATCAATGAATTCAGTCTCCTTGGCATAACTTTAGATACCCACCTAAATTGGAAAAACCATGTCGAAATAGTTAAATCCAAAATATCCCAATTTATTTATGCTCTAGGTGTCCTAAAAACAAACTCATCAAAAGAATCCGCCCTCACTGCATACTATGCCTACGCGTACGCGTGGCTGCGCTATGGCATCATCATGTGGGGTCACAGTTGTGATGCTAAAGACCTGTTTATAAGTCAAAAAAAATGTTTACGAATAATTGTTAATATAAAGCAGAGAGTCAGCTGTAAACCTCATTTCATTAGTGAGAAAGTACTTACTTTACCATCCATATACATTTTAGAAGCGGCAATGTTTATCAGAAAGCACACTTACCTATTTCAACAAGATCAAAATCCCCGAGGAAAACACAAACTTCTCCTTCCAACTCCTAATTCAGAAATGTTCAGAAATAGTCCTGCCTACCGTTGTATACAAATTTATAACAAGCTGCCTGATAATGTAAAAAATATACCTAAAGATCACATATTCAAAGATAAATTAAAGACATTTTTAATAATTAAAAGTTTTTATAATGTTAAGGAATTCATAGAAGAAAAACATAGTATTTCATGTTAAGTTGATAAATAAATATTGTTTTAACTGTAATGTCTAACATTATAATATTTTAAGTTAATTGCAATTGTATTATATATTATAAAAGTTATAAGTAGGTAGACTTTAAGATTTATAAATTTAATTATTGTTAATAATATTTAATAACTGTTATTTTGTATTGCTGTGCCCAACCGGGTGTGCATTTGTATGTTAGTACCTAGTACCTAACAATATACAGTGTATTCATTATGTGCAATAAATAAATAAATAAATAAATAAATAAATAAATAAATAAATAAATATTTTTTTAAATGACAAGTACTTACTCTACTTATTGGAATTAAAAGTTTACGAATTTAATATATTGATTCGCGCTTTTTCAGACGCCAGTTTCAGGGATGTTACACTCTGCAAGATCATGAAAGTATTTGTCGGCGCCGGACACAGATGCTGCAAATTATTATTGATGATTAATAGTACCAATCTTAATATTATGTTATCTGTATAAATCTGTAGAGCAGAAGGTTTGTGATTCCTAAACGTAACACCCGACTGATGCGCAGAAAAAGATAACTGTCAATCAGTTGTGTCATGTCAAGTGTGAGCAGGCGGCTGCGAGGTTATCTTTGAATGCGTGTTGAGTTTGGTGGAACGTTAAAATTGTAGGAAAAGTGATTGTCAACCATCCAAGATATTATCTCCTTGCCCGTTAACCCACGCCAATGGAGATTCCACCCCTAGAGTTCCTTCTGATAGAGACCCAGTGCCTTTATCAGAAGTGGGATTCGAAGGGCACTATTCAAAGGAGATAAATCTTTCAGCATGCACACCTACGCTACGCAACTGATCAAGTTTTACATGGAGGATGCTGGCTCAGACATTGAGAGTTGGTGCAGGTTGACGGAAATTATTGTGATTGACGAAAACTGGAAGGGCCTTTGTGAGTGAGTGAGTTGAGGGGGCCGGGCCAAGGGCGCCCGGGCCACCCTGTTGCCGTGGTTGAAGGGGCTGTTTACGCCCGGGCCACGCTGGTTTCCTGATCGCACGGCTGCATGCCTGGATCAGCAGTAATAGTGGTAGTTGGGTTTGAGGTAAATGGTTGAAGGAGCCTTGGCTTAAGCCTTGCGCGTCGGGCCATGTTACCTAAACCCTGGTTTCCTGGTCGCATGGCTGCATGCCTGGATCAGCAGTAGTAGTGGTGCGGTTTGAGGTAAATGGTTGAAGGAGCCTTGGCTTAAGCCTTGCGCGTCGGGCCATGTTACCTAAACCCTGGTTTCCTGGTCGCATGGCTGCATGCCTGGATCAGCAGTAGTAGTGGTGCGGTTTGAGGTAAATGGTTGAAGGAGCCTTGGCTTAAGCCTTGCGCGTCGGGCCATGTTACCTAAACCCCGGTTTCCTGGTCGAAGGGGCCTCACGCCCGGGCCAGCTGTAATGTTTTGGTTTCCTGGTCGGGCTTCGCGCCCGGGCCAGCTGTAATGGTTTGGTTTCCTGATCGAGGGTCATCACTCCCTGATCAGCTGTATTTATTGTGATTCTACGATCTGATATTCGCACGCTCTGTAGTCAGGAATGGACGAGCTGTGATAATGAGAAATTGAATGTTTACAGATGGACAAACCCTGGACTAAGCGCACGAGGCCGTGCGATAGTCAGGCTGGCCGTGTCGGCGCCGGACACAGATGCTGCAAATTATTATTGATGATTAATAGTACCAATCTTAATATTATGTTATCTGTATAAATCTGTAGAGCAGAAGGTTTGTGATTCCTAAACGTAACACCCGACTGATGCGCAGAAAAAGATAACTGTCAATCAGTTGTGTCATGTCAAGTGTGAGCAGGCGGCTGCGAGGTTATCTTTGAATGCGTGTTGAGTTTGGTGGAACGTTAAAATTGTAGGAAAAGTGATTGTCAACCATCCAAGATATTATCTCCTTGCCCGTTAACCCACGCCAATGGAGATTCCACCCCTAGAGTTCCTTCTGATAGAGACCCAGTGCCTTTATATTAATGCATTTTCATAGGATTTGTGATAATTAATATCTTAAATGTAGGTTTTAAACGTAGTTAATAAGTGTTTGATAACATTTTAATGTCAATGTACTCGTATACACTGGCTTATACTCGTACATTTTTACGAGTGTACAATAATAAATGATCACGATCACGTTTTATTCATATAATTTTATATTTATTCGTGATTTTTTTCATCGTTATCGTTATTGTGATTAAATTAAAAGGAACATGCGTTTAGTTACTACAAGTATGTACCATCTATTGTACAAAAAAGTTTGTTACTTTTGTTCTCACATATTTTGACAAGTTTAGAGTTAGGGCTTGTAGAATCATATTGTCTCTACATGAACTCGATTGACAGTGGGATCCATATTGTCTCATTTTACATGAAAATGTTTTGGTGGTTTACTTTCTATGAATTTATATTGTACTAACCGCCCGCGGCTTCGCCCGCGTATATTTTTTTCTGTCACAGAAAAACTTTTTCCCTGTTCGAAAAACCGGGATAAAAACTATCCTATGTCCTTTCCCGGGACTCAAACTATCTCTATGCCAAATTTAATAAAAATCGGTTTAGTGGTTTAGGCGTGAAAGCAAGACAGACAGACAGACAGACAAAGTTACTTTCGCATTTATAATATTAGTATAGATAGTATAGATTTATTAGTAGAATACGTGGATATTATCTGCCTATTAACAGACTAACGACTCTACATATTATTGAATATGCAGTAAACAGGTAACTTGTAATAGCTCTGCATTCAACTAAACGACACGAGTAATACAGTACCCCATTTAACCAGATGTGCGCGAATGTACAGTTAGTATCGAGACATGCATTATACGCAGTTTATAAAAACTCCTATACATGGACTAGCTATCGGGGTTACCACACGTTCAATTTTCATTGGACATTTTCATTTTCAAGAAAAAAACCAGTGTGTAAAAGTTTGTAGTTAGACGTGTCTTTCAGTGCAACGTTTAAGGGATTAAATTCATTATCACAGATTTGGAAGTTTTTCTTTTATTTATTACGTGAGCTCTAACAGATTAAGTAGCGATTTTTGGAAGTTTGTATGAAAGCTTTTTAATCCACCATTAATGAGGACTTTTTTTCCTAAAGATTTTTTAAATGTTATAAATCTATGTAAAGTTTTCATTAATGCAAATTATTAACTTTGGAAGTTTTTAATCGTTTTGTTAATTATTAAATTTCAACAAAAATTGCTGTGCTGGGCGCCTGTCGTACTTAGCACTGAAAATGACTTCATATTTGTTTGTCTTTTATTCAAAAAAACATAGTTACAGATGGATGGGCAAACTGCGGACTTTTAGGGTCCTATTAGCACCTACTGGGCACGGAACCTTAAAAACTCGCGAAAATCTCATCCATAGCTAGGGGTACTTTTATCTGACTGCAAAACGATGTTTATTATTGTAATCTCCTGTAGCCTGATAGAGTTTATCGGTGACGTCACCGTTAGATTCCTCATCTCCGGAGCTTCCAAATAAAAAGGAATGTCAGCAGATGTAGTTATGGTTCTTTTTTTTATGCATAACAAGGCAGATATTTGACCACAATCGCATTTGATGTTAAGTGGTTAAGTGGCAGTCTAGGATGGTAGGTACATATCTGCCCTATAAGTTCATTTATGATAAACTAGCTTTCTGCCCGCGGCTTCGCCCGCGTGGAATTTTGTCTGTCACAGAAAAACTTAATAGCGCGCGTCCCCGTTTCAAAAACCGGGATAAAAACTATCCTATGTCCATTCCCGGGACTCAAACTATGTCCCTGCCAAATTTCATCGAAATCGGTTGCGAGGTTTAAGCGGGAAAGCGTAACAGACAGACAGACAGACAGAGTTACTTTCGCATTTATAATATTAAGTTGGGATTTTGTTGCGATATCTAAAACAGTTCATTGCGATCACTAGTCAGCGCCGCTAGTTGACTGGTGAGTAAGGTAAGCTCGCCTTTTTGTACGGAACATTCTTGTGTGTGTGCAATAAAGTCTTTAAATAAATAAATAAGGAAGGTCCTGTAAGTTTCCATTGGCTAATCCAGTAGCACCAACTGCAACTGGTGAGTGTTGATTATGTACGTATACTACTTTACTGATTGCTTGTAGATTCTAACTAGTTAAGTATTCCTTGAACCGAATGGGAAACGAATCTTGGACAAAATTAGGTAGTACAGCTTAGCTACTGGACGTAGTTTGGAAAGCTGGAATGAAAATGGGAAACGAATCCGGAATAGATTTTCTGATTGTTTACAATAGTTGAATGACAGCTTTGCTATTGCACTTAGTCCGGCAAATAAAACGGATATAAAATAGGAATAGATGGCGCTGTGTAAAATTTTCCAGGATATTTTTTTTTCTGGTTCTGGAATGGACGCCGCGTACCGGAAAACGCAGCGTGGACGTCCACCTACAAGGTGGACTGACGACATCGTAAAGGTAGCAGGAAAGCGCTGGACGCAGGCCGCTACCAATCGATCAACGTGGAAAGCATTGGGAGAGTCCTATGTTCAGCAGTGCACAGTGGACGTCCTATGGCTGAAATGATGATGATGATTTTTTTTTCAGGACAGGTCCGTATGAAGTAGTATTCATTGTCACCCTACCCTAGACATGCCGACAGACCTGTCCGTCTCTGCTGTCCGCCGGACTAATGAACGACAATCGCCACTTGTTCTGACCGGACGGTGAATGGCACACATCGAAAACAATATAATTACGGATACAAAACAAAACCAAAAGTGCAGTAGATAGTCTAAAGTTGTCCCAAGGTTATGGATAATAAATTAAAAAACTTAATGCATTTTAGCGTTTTGTGCAGTGATTGTTTGGTCCGTACATGGAGGCTGACTGATTTATAATATTATGGACTCTACCGTTTTGTACATACAGGGTGTTTGTTATGTTCGACTGAGCAATTGTCAGATGCTTATGCCGGCTCTTACTTACTAGGGTTTTACGAAACTCGACCCCTAAGGGGGTAAAACGGGATCCACGCGTACGAAGTCGCGGGCGGCCGCTAGATAATATAAGATGTATTTGCGTTCCATTATTTAAACCTGAGTGAGAGCTACGGGACTTAAATTTAAAGTACCTACAGTATGGTAGTTCAGCTATAATTGCTACAGGACATTGACATGTTCTACATAATAAATGTCAGGTTCGTCCCATTGTTTTTAATAACAATACAATTAATAGTTAGATTTACTTGTGTGTGTGCAGTGATTCGTCCTTTTTAAATTAAAGTATATAGAACATAATTATTAAAGGGTTTCTCTAGTACTCTAGTCCAATAATGACTAGTACTGTGGTACCCGCAACCCTTACCACGTCGTCGGTACACCGAGTAAACTCATATCAATTAGATATTTGTAGTTAAAGGCATACTAATTTAGTTACCAAGTTATAACTTATATTTTTTTAGAAACACAGTTAACGTTTTAACGCGCATCTTGAGACTAGCTCAACTTCCTCAGACATCAAAAAAATATCTGCGTCGCGAATGTTGGAAAGGCTTTACGCTATCGCGTTAAAAATAAACGCTTTACTTCCCGCAGACTTCGAATCTTAACTATTAAATCTCAGCCTAAATAAACCACGATCCACGCACTGATCCGAAACGAAACTGAAAGTACTATCGAAAACTATCGACAAACGAAAAAACACTTTCATTATACCTTTCCCATACAAACCGGTCGCGATAGCATCACACAAAAACATTATATTAATTTGGGATCCCCACAAAAAACGAAGATAGCCACACGGACAAAAAAAACTAATGGCCACTAAAAAAGGAAAGGATTGAATCGAGAAAAAGGATAAAAAACGAAAAACCGGTCAAAGAAAGGGTTCTAGAGATACAGGTGGTTTGGTTTAGTGTGGGATTATTTATTAATACGGATATTTTAATTAGTAAACACGCTACCATAATTATCACCATAAATACAGCACAAATTCCTATGACTTTATCGATTTTAATACTTCTATCAAATCGAATTATTATAATTAAGTTATGCCAACGGTGTCTTAATTCTTCTTCTCAGAGAGAATGAGATATGGAATTAAGTTCACCCTTACTTCCTTCTTTCGAGTGCAATATTTTTTTTAAATAAATTAAATAATAATGTAAATTAGTGGCGGTAAAATACTTTAGACAAAGCCAGTGAAGTAATTGTTTAGCGGGATGACTTGCTTATTCCCATTTCGGGACGCCCCGTATAAATTTGACATATTTTTAGTGTCACCTTTAGTGTGGCCAGAGATTCTTTGTTTGTCCCATTCGCTTTCATTATTCTACGCATGCAGTTTTGAACGGATTTAAGGATCATCCTTAATTGGTTTAGTTTCTTCAATGCAGGACTTGATTTATGGTGGTTAATGACCATGATTGTTAATTAGGAAAGACCAACATTAAAGATATACAGGGTGTTTCTTGTAAGGTGTCAAGCCGAAGGCAGGTGATAGGTGAGGACTAGACCTATCGATTTCACCCCCATGTATGTTCTACGATTTTTCATAGTTTAGAAGTTATCGTTAATTTTGTGATTTTTTCAAATTGTATGACCCAGTAGGCTTTAAATTTTTTTATCTTTTTTTTGGGTCGCCTTTTCTCAGATTTCTTTTTTTTGACAGATTCCCTATTAATTGCAGATTTTTGAAAAAAATAATCTAAATCTAAATCTTTGATGCAAGATACAAAATTTTTGCTAGAAACATAAAAAAATATGCTTTTAGCGGAACATCCTAAAATTTTCAACTTAAAAGTTAAAAAAAAAAAAAGAAATTCCGTAGGTCCAAAATAATTTTAAAAACTGCGCAGTTTTCTGAACTTTCATAATAATACAAAAAAACATGTACTTAATAGGCCATTATTTTCTGTAATCGCTCCACTAAAGTGGTAAGTCGGAGATTCCGTTACATGTTTTTGACTTTCTTAGGACTAACTAATGTTTGCAATTCTCTAAGTTTACGTTACGTAGAACACATTTAAAGACAATAACTGAACAGAACATTTTTTTATCTACAACGAGGAATCTCTTGCCATTCATCTGACCTGATGGAAACTGATGGATGATCAGCGAGCTTCACTCGGAATCCTAAACCACAGAGGAATTGGCTGTCCTAAATAGGTGGCCTTACCACTAGACCACAGTGGTGGTTGTTACTTTACGATTAAATTCGATATACCTACATATTATTTGAGTGTGAGAGAAAGGGAAAGAGTTTGTGTGTGTGTGTGTGTGTGTGTGTGTGTGTGTGTGTGTATGTGTGTGTGTGTGTGTGTGTGTGTGTGTGTGTGAGAGAGAGAGAGAGAGAGAGAGAGAGAGAGAGAGAGAGAGAGAGAGAGAGAGAGAAGGGTGTAATGATTTAATTTAAAGTAAATGTTCAAAATGTCCGCCGTTGACCTGAATGCACATTCGACAACGACGCAAAAAAATTATTTGTAAAACCTTCTTCTTCATTTTAATTTGGTTTTGTGCTTCAGTCAGCTTTGTCCGCAGTTCATCAATATTTTCATATTTCCTATTGTATACCAGATGAAGGGCAAGAGCTTCCTCGTTGTGGATAAAAAATGTTCTTTTCAGATATTGTCTCTAAATGTGTTCTACATAACGTAAACTTAAGGGATTGCAAACATTACTTAGTCCTAAGAAAGTCAAAAACATGTAACGGAATCTCCAACTTGCCACTTGAGTGGAGCGATTACAGAAAATAATGGCCTATTAAGTACATGTTTTTTTGTGTTATTATGAAAGTTCAGAAAACTGCGCAGTTTTTAAAATTATTTTGGACCTATGGAAGTTCTTTTTTTTTTCAAACCTTTAAGTTGAAAATTTTAGAATGTTCCGCTAAAAGCATATTTTTTATGTTTCTAGCAAAAATTTTGTATCTTGCATCAAATATAGGAAGTTGATTATTTTTTTCAAAAATCTGCAATTAATAGGGAATCTGTCAAAAAAAAGAAATCTGAGAAAAGGCGACCCAAAAAAAAGATAAAAAAATTTAAAGCCTACTGGGTCATACAATTTGAAAAAATCACAAAATTAACGATAACTTCTAAACTATGAAAAATCGTAGAACATACATAGGGGTGAAATCGATAGGTCTAGTCCTCACCTATCACCTGCCTTCGGCTTGACACCTTACAAGAAACACCCTGTATACAGTGTGTCCGGGCATGTAGTGATCAAACTTTAAGGGCGTAATCTATGGGCAATTTTATCGATGAAAATACTTTAAATTTGGGGCTTGACGAATTTCTCGCAAAAATACAAGGATTTAAGTTTTTAATTTTTAGTTTTCACCTCTTCCTTCAAAAACAAGTGAAAGCGTGGGTAGCTTAACATTAATAAGCAAATATTTTATATCATGCGATAGCCAATAAAATTATCTATTAGTAAAAGTATAAAACAGACACAAGTTTCATACATTTTATGGGAGTAAGAATGGTTTTAATTAGAAAAATACATGACTTTTTTCACTTCTTTTTCAGTTATTTTCCAACACAAGAAAAACCAGGTCGTTAAAGTATGTTTTATTTGCATTGTATTGTTAGTATTTGAGCTATTTTACAAAACGAATATAAATTTATTAATGTACGTCTATTAGTTTCGACATTATTGATGAACAAAGATACCCCTTCCCAGCGGTTTCCATAGCGCACGCGACATGCAAAAATGCACTGCCTGAAAGAATCACATAACCTATTCCGATTACGCTATGGAATCGCTGGGAAGGGGTATCTTTGTTCAACAATTACATCGAAACTAATAAACGTAGACTAATAAATTTACATTCGTTTTGTAGAATAGCTCAAATACTTAAAACACAATGCAAATAAAACATACCTTAACGACCTGGTTTTTCTTGTGTTGGAAAATAACTGAAAAATAAGTGAAAAAAGTCATGTATTTTTCTAATTAAACCCATTCTTACTCCCATAAAATGTATGAAACTTGTGTCTGTTTTCTGCTTCTACTAATAGATAATTTTATTGGCTATCGCATGATATAAAATATTTGCTTATTAATGTTAAGCTACCCACGCTTTCACTTGTTTTTGAAGGAAGAGGTGAAAACTAAAAATTAAAAACTTAAATCCTTGTAATTTTGCGATAAATGGGTCAAGCCCCAAATTTAAAGTATTTTTATCGATAAAATTGTCCATAGATTACGCCCTTAAAGTTTGATCACTACATGCCCGGACACACTGTATAGACATAATAAGATGAGAAACAACACAGGCGTTTGTTTTTAATTTGGACTGTAACTTAGATTTATTTATTTATTTGAAAAACTGGTCAAAATAAATGCAAGCACTGAGGTATTCGTATCGTAGGTAACTTCTACTTCTCCATCTAGCTTTTTAGTATTAACTATATTTCGGTGAAAATATTAAATATAGTTAAGATTCTGCATGAAAAGAAGCGGAACTCGAAATAAGCCTCTTCTCTACTATAATACATTTGCAGAGTTAAAATTAAACACTAAATAATTAAAATACTCTCTTAGAAAAACAGACAAACTCCAACCCTTTATTGTTTTGAAGAGTGAATTTATCACTATGAAATTGAGGGCTATTCAATTCATATTTATTGTCTGAAATAAAATATGGCGGGGACCCTAATAAAATTGAGATACTGATCTCGAACACACAGGCGCCATCATGACACTTGGAATACAAGCTACAAATAAAATAGAAGTATTAAAATGAAATACGCCAAATGTACGAATTGAAAAAGGATTTTTTTATAAGCAACACCACTAATGGATTATTTGTTGTACTCTGTGGATGTAAAAGAAAACTTTCAGTGCGGCAAATTAAAAAAAATGACTTTAAAAACAAAGAACGATTGGCTTAAAAGGGCTTGTACCCAGAGCCGTAAAACTCAATATAAAAAAACGTGACAAATAGCTGTCTTTTTTTGTGTGAGGTTACTTGACATGTGTTTTGCGTGAAAGTGAAAGCATTATTATGGGGATTTTTGGTCCGTATTGATAAAAATGGAAATAATAATTAATAAAAGCATTACGGTGACTTCTAGTTTAGAAACATTATTGTGTGAACCGTCGTCATGCCAAACACAAATGTAAACCGACGGTCAAAGTGAAAATAAATGTGACAGTAGAAAAACTGCATCTACCCTCCACTAACGCAGTGACAAGTTACCCGCAGTGAAGTTCTGTAGTAATTTTTGATTTTCGATTATTTTGTTGATCTTTTTGTTCTAGAATAAAAATAATTTGGTGAAAATTAGTTAAGTAGTTAAGATGTAATAGCCGAGTGATAGTGATTTTGTGGTAGAGACAAGTATTGCTGATTGCTGGCGGAGAAATTTTAAAAGCACAGTGGTAAGGTAAGTCATAACTTTTTTGCCATTAAATACCTGTGCGGTACGATATTAATCTTGCAGGTAGGTCCTGTATATCTTAAGTAGTTTAAATAGTTTCTATCTTTTTCGCAATTAAGTTTCACAAGTTGAAGCTATCACGAAATTCTGTCACGATTATTAACCTGTCTAGGGACTGACTAGCTCCTTTCACTGAAGGCAATTCGCGCTACTGCTCGATATCGCTGACTTAATTGATCAAGGTATTTTTAAAATGCCCAACATTAACCTGTACTTGCAACTAAGTAAATACCCACAACACGGAACTGCGTCACCGATCAACCACGAAGCCGTATCAGTATCACAGATCATGGAGGGTAGTGAGTTGAGACTTGAGATACAGAGCCGAGGTGTTCCGAGTGCACCCGAGCAAACCCGAGCGCCCGCGGCGCGGACAGGTGCTCTATCCATCTTACGCCGGACGCTGTGGCGCGTATGATCTTGATACTTGAATCCAGATTTATGAATATGTTCTTTTGTTTATAAAATCGTACCTAATTTCGACCAATAGATATTTTTATTTGATTTTATTAAGAAACCAACGGTGTTACAATAATAAAACTTAAAGCACAGAATAAGTAATAGTACAGGTACAGAAGGATTACTCCGCAAGACGATTTAAATAAATGCGAGTCTTGCTACGACGCGATACAGTGGAATTCAGCTCGCACAGCACTAAGTACCTACAATTTATTCACCTACAAGTTTTGTCTCTTTCTATCGCGTGCCTCTGAACTCTTCTTACGCTGTTAGGGTTGCTGTCTAGTAGTGTCTAGTAAAAAAATAATTAATCTACTTATTTTGTAGTGTTGAGTTTTTCGGCTGACAAGCGGGGTGAAGGGCTCCAAATAACAACACCTTGTGTGATGCAAAAATGGGGGTACTTTATTGGAAAGTACGGCAGCAGGTACAAAAATAGCGGGTGCGGGCGTCTCCCGTCCGTAGACCAATTCCCGCAAGGACGTTGGACACAGACGCGGGAGAATCGCTGGCACTTTGTAATTAGGCGTTCGGAAGTCCCAATCTGTGATTCCCCGAAAGAACGTCACAGTCGGATGCAACCTTGGCTTATTACTTACGCCTCACCAAACTTACAATATTCAACATAATCGTCGGAAGGTCTTTAAGGGAAAAAAAATCTGGACACCGCGGTGTAGAAATCGACTCTCAATGTGCTAGTGTCATCTAGCGGCGAGCGGCGCAAACATTTCCTAGACTGGATAGATCTTGCAATAAGCACGGTGATCCGCGGTGGCTTGGTAATGCAGGCGAACACCACGAGATGGCGCCAGTAGTATTGATTGATAAATGTGACGTTGTTACACTTATTTGTAATGAGGTACGTATGTAGGTAAGTACGCATTGATTATGGAAAACCTTGGGAGAGGCCTTTGTCCAGCAGTGGACGTCATTTTTGGCTGAAACGAACGAACGCATTCTGAGCAGTAGTAGAACCTAACCTACCATAGGTTAGGTTCTTATACTATCCTAAGAATTATTGATTACCTACATGGCCAACATACCTTTCAGCATCTTTGGGAAGCGAAAAAAAAGATAAATCCGGTAGATTTCTTTTCGAATTTAAACACCCGAACGCCGCACAATAATATTTATTTCTCTTTATGTCAATTTTTAAATAATACTTCGATCATAGAATTAGGTACTACAACCAGCGTCCTGACGGGCGCGCTCGTGACACTCGACTGATATAATACCCGCCGGTTCGCTGTAGGTAATTATCGGATGTACCGCGCGGAGTGAGCCAGGCCTGCTTAAAGTAACTTAACTGTATGTATGGCTAATTATAGGTTTCCCTGGAATAACCTTAAAGTAAATCATCCGTTCGGATGACGGATTATAATCTACTCTGGAAAAAACGACCGATAGGACCATTTTACCGCCGATATTTCACATGAGCAGGTAACTTTTGATAATAAATAACAAAACACTTTTAAGGCCATGGTCTCGAAAAACGCTTTGGCTTTGATCGTTTTCAAATAAGTAGTTAGGTTAACTACCGCCCGCTATCCTTAATTAATCTTAATCCAAATCTGTCCATCACGATTTTCGAGTTGACTTACTAATATAAGAACCTAGTGTTTGACTTATTAATAGTACAAGTTTTACAAAACAATAAAACTTGTATTATTGAGCAGAGACGATGCACAGCATCTGGTGAGAGAGATGCGTCTACTTCCGGTGTAGTTTTTTACCATTTTATACCTTAAATGACGTCATTTCCGCAATTATTTAATAGGAATTGATTTGACTTACTTCCGTTTGCCGCCATTTTAGTCACCTGGGGGCGAGCTTGCTCGGAGTTCTTCATAGAGAGCTCACCAGGAGGCCTTCTTGGGATGCTGTGCATCGTCTCTGCTCAATAATACAAGTTTTATTGTTTTGTAAAACTTGTACTATTATTCGGCATGTGACGATGCACAGCATCTGGTGAGAGACTTGTTTATTAGCTCCTGGTGACTACTTACCAATGGCGCTATGTGATGAAAGTTGTCGAGTTTCTGTAACAGAACTAGATTAGAACATGATTAATTTCAGGGTATTAACATGTTTTGTTCTAAATGCCCAGTGAGAGCAGCACTAATATCATAAAGTAGGAGGGTTTGTACTTTTCAACCGACTTCAAAACTACACTAAAACGTAGAAAAATAATTACTAATTACCTACTTATTTATTAGGACGAATTATTAATATTTATGTAGGTATACCATGATTGATACTTTTGGAGTCGGTGCAGGCAAACTTTACATGTTTCATAATCTTGGCACCGACTCCAGAAGTATCAATCATGGTATACCTACATAAATATTAATAATTCGTCCTAATAAATAAGTAGGTAATTAGTAATTATTTTTCTACGTTTTAGTGTAGGTTTTTTGGAGTCGGTTTTATTTTTTGTATGTTTAAAATGAATAAACTGGAAAGCTACTGAACTGAATTCAGAAATTCTTTCCTCATTAAAATGCAGATTGAGTGTGTATTGATATAATTTGCCCGCATGGCAGTAAGATTCATGCGAGTCATCAACATAAGTTTATAATACAGGCGTACGATGTGATTGAAGAGTATCCAACATGCATTAGATCTGTTGATTGAAATTATTAATTAAATAATATGTTATTTGGTGTATCGGTCGTAGATCAGTTAATAAAAGTGTCTGCCTTATAATATTGCTATTATTGTTCTGCCTACCCCAATATCTCGTCAAATAATTTCATCTATGGCTAAATATCAACCCAAATTAAAGATGCCACAACGAACGAAGTCAACAATACCAGGAGAGGTTTTAAATCCAACAACCTTTATACTGTTTTTATCCATGTAGATTCCTAGTATTACTTGGTGTTGAAAAAAATAAATAAATAAATAATGTGTTATTATATTCCGCTGTTCGCCTCTGCTCGCCTGATTCCAGTAACTTACGCAACCGTAGCAAGGGCATACATAATAATATGTTGTTTTTTGGGATTTGCTGTCATTTTTCCCAGTTGTTTGTATGATGCCGTAACGGTGCCGAACTTACTCGTAGGTCAAGGTTTATTAACTTAATCTTGAAATGATTCAGGTGAGACTATGTTTTGTCATGTCAGCAGCTGATGTAGATGGTAGGAGAAAAATATACATAAGCTAGTCTACGAGAAGCCTCGTAAAGGACACATTTTAGATACCTACTGTTGGGTTTAAGGCCTTTATCAGGAAGTGAAATTGGTTAAGCTTTTATGCTTAGTAAGAAAATTAAAGTTATCTTTAATATAGTTTTAGATTAGTAATACAGCCCAGCCCCCCTAGACAAGTAGCACTTTTTGATCGAATCGAAAATTGGATACGTTATAACTTCATATAGAAAAAAAGAAGGCTAATCGACCATCATTCGACTGGTTTGCGATTTTAAAGTGAATTTTGTCTAGACCCACAGTGCATAAAGGTAGTAGAAGAGTAGATAAACGATTTGGTCTAGCAAATAAATCTTGCTGTCGAGCTTCAAGAGGTAAGTATATAGCTACGACTGTTTTCCTTAGGCCATTAGTTTAACCACCAAGGCCAGGTTATTTTACAAGTTTTTAAAGTGGATTTTTGCCAGGTATGTTTTAGGAACGATACCTTATTACCCCCAACTCAACATACTAAAAAATTACATGTTACCTGATCCTGACGTGGAGGTCACCATGTGGTAAGAACATGGTGGAGATTCTGTATTTTGAGGGTCGGCCTCGAGCCCTGCTAAGAAAAGCCAGAAAGGTCACTGCAGCAGTGGTCACTGGTCACTGTGCTAAGCAGGTACCTTTTGCTGTGGTGAGAAACAGGACAGCAAAGATTTAGCCTAGTTTACCACCATAGCCACCCTGGTTGAAGTCGTTGCAAAGGCTGCTGGTGAATCTCTGTGGGGTCTCTGGATATCCAGTTTCCCGAACTTTTGGAATATATACCTTTGGATTTGAACCCAGGAGATGCCACTAAGTAGGTTGTTTTCCCCGTAAATCGACCTAGATCGTCAGATAAATTTGATTGAATCGACCTGGGAGATAATATTTTGCGCTGTCAGAGCTATTTTTACCCGACTGAACCGAAAGGAGGTGATGTTTTTCAAGTTGAAAAGTTAGAGAGACAGTTCCAATAGAGGCTCTGAATGTGCCCCTTCCTCCCTTAGTTTCGAGTATAGGCTATGCTTTGATTGTCCGATAGCAAAATTAGTGAACGCACATGAAATGAATGAAAGAATGAGAAATCCCACATCGCTGATTATGATTTCTGATATTTTGTAGACATCCAGATGGTTGTTAAGAGATGCTGAGCTGGAGTCTTGTGTATTGGATCGGTTGTGTGGGGTCGAGTTGTGATGAGCCCTCACTGGAGAACAAGCTTACTATTATAGGCACTTGTTGAGTCGTATAGATTTCGTATTTACCGACAAAACCCTTAGAGATGACGACTTGTTGAACCTGATTTCACGTAATTGACAAGGTTTAAAGTGTTCCAGAAGATAAAATGTTACACACTAACCTTCCGTTCTAGTAGTTGCTGTCTCGTCTGGTTTGTCAAAGGTGACGAGGTTTAGTAAGTAGTTTGTGATTGTATCAATGTTTTTCGGTATGCAGTAGAGAACGAGAGATTGATAATTTTAGGGTACCTTGACAAGACATGCGGAGAGGCCGGCGGTGTCTCTGTGATCGGTATCTGCATCCAGATTTAGAATTTAGCATTCAACTACTTCAGATCGGATCAATACTTACATAATTGTATCTACTGATTAGGACGTTTAATAGAATAGGTTGTTTGGTCTGTCCTTCTTGCGAAGGGAAATTGTGAGGAGCAGGCTCATGCTGAGCGGTGCCTTATCTGGTAATTTCAGCACCTGTTTTAACAGGATTTCGGTTTATTTGGTCAGCGTTAGACAGTCAAGAGTGTTAGAACGCTGAATAAAGCACGGCGTTGAAGGGACAAGCACCGGCTTGGAGGTGAATGGCAGACGCATCCCTGGAACCATTGTCAGGTAACAGGTTGACCTCCGCTGTCTGATGACGCCTGCCACTGCCTAAGATACGCTCAAAGGCAGCCTCCGTAGAATTTGCTGAGTGGAAAGTCACTTGACTTTGCTATTCTTATTTGGTCAGCGCTAGACAGTCAAGAGTGTTAAGACGCTGAATAAAGCACGGCGTTGCAGGTGCAGGGGCAAGCACCGGCTTGGAGGTGAATGGCAGACGCATCCCTGGAACCATTGTCAGGTAACAGGTTGACCTCCGCAGTCTGATGACGCCTACCACTGCCCAAGATACGCTCAAAGGCAGCCTCCGTAGAATTTGCTGAGTGGAAAGTCACTTGACTTTGCTATTCTTATTTGGTCAGCGCTAGACAGTCAAGAGTGTTAAGACGCTGAATAAAGCACGGCGTTGCAGGGGCAAGCACCGGCTTGGAGGTGAATGGCAGACGCATACCTGGAACCATTGTCAGGTAAAAGGTTGACCTCCGCAGAATGATGACGCCTGCCAATGCCCAAGATAGGTACGCTCAAAGGCAGCTTCCATAGAATTTGCTGAGTGGATGGTCATTTGACTTATTGGTCGTCAAGGGGACCTGAAGGGACTGATTTGGAATCCTTGGCTTTTTGTTTTATTAGTATTTGACGATTTGTAAGAACTAATTTAATCAGTCTAAGCAAATAAAGATATTATTATGTTTTGATTTTGCTTGAAGTGACCGGCTAGAGAACCAAGGTCGGATTATTTTTAGATAGGTATCACCAGTACGAGCACAGGGTGATTTTGCCGAACAAAAATCCAGCACTGGGAGGGTGCTCCTCGCACAATGCTTATTAGGAATTTTAGCCAGGATACGCTCGTGACATGTTCAAATTCAAATTCAAAAACATTTATTGCATGTCACATCATTACGATTTATATGTTGTTGCAAAATAGAAGTATACATGTTCGATGCACTTAGCACATTTTGTCATACTTATTAAGCTTCTTGATTTGCAAAAAACATTAGAATTTAATAATTCAAGCTGTAAGCTGGCTCAGTGTTGGGGGTGGCCACCCAGTCTACTAATAGTTGTAGTTTAAAGTGCTTTGTTGATGTGGTAAAGCATTTGTGGGTGCTTTATTTTATGAGCACAATGAGCCTTTTTAAATGGGTATTTATTAAGAAACTCGTACCAGAAAGAGTTATCGTTCGATTGTGGTGATGCTAACAACGTATTTTGATTGGTAATGTTTGCGATTGGGGCTACCGTTAAAATTGTATAAGATGGTTGTGGGTACGTTATTCAATCTATTTATACAATATAGAGATTCGCGAGAATGCTCATTTGATCGAAAAGAGTGTTAAAGCTATCAGAATCCCACGTACCTCGTTTCATCCGTTTTGAATCTCGCCGGGGTCCGAGTTTCTCCGGTATCCGACGCTCTGGGTCCACCTGCTCGTCGTCCGGAAGACACTCGTCCTCTTTGGCGCCAACCACCATCACGTACATGTCGTTCGCGGTCACACACGCGCGGTCAATTGCACTTTTTAATTTTATTTAATTTTAAACTTAGTATAAGAACGTTGAGAAATAAATTATTTCAGTAAAAATCTGAGCAGAGTTTCTGCTTACGATGTTGCTAGTTTGGAAGTTAAAGACGCTATGAAGAACTCCGAGCAAGCTCGCCCCCAGGTGACTAAAATGGCGGCAAACGGAAGTAAGTCAAATCAATTCCTATTAAATAATTGCGGAAATGACGTCATTTAAGGTATAAAATGGTAAAAAACTACACCGGAAGTAGACGCATCTCTCTCACCAGATGCTGTGCATCGTCACATGCCGAATAATATGTAAGAATACATATTAAGTGAAAATATAAATCGGCTGAAATCAAACATGCATGAAAAGAGGTAGAATTATTGACATCATACAATAAATCTAAATTCACAGCCAGTATCAAGGCGTCTCGGTCGCGCTATACATCTCCAGGACGCGTTGGAAGGGTTAATAAAGAATGTCGGTTTTTGTATCGGCATTTACCGGCGCACTACATTATAATTTTTCGGTTGATCCCATCATAGCATCTTGTAAGTAGTTATGGTTAAACGTGGCTTAAATCTACTTATGGATTTGAATAATTTGTTTAGTGGAATGTTATTTAAATAAATAAGCTTATAACAATGTCTAGGAATTCATACACTTATTTCTATCGCAGAACATCGCGTCGTGAAATTAGTTTAAAATGTTAAAAGTTTTATGCTAATCCTATTTTATACCTTTTAAGGATATTTCAACTTCTTTCTTCTTCTCCTTTAAGTTAGTTTCCTGAAAATTTACAAAATACTTTATCGTTTCATTAAAAGAAAAAAATCTATTGGTTCATTAAAAGAGCTTAATAAGAAGTTCCTATAGGAATAGGAAACAAAATTAAATCACGTCTTTATTTTAAGTTAATTTGTTTTTAAAACACATTGCGTTGACAGTTTCATATTTAAATCGTTTGTTTTTATGATTTTCATCCGCTCCATAACGTTGAGCGTTATGCCCGCGTGACGTCATTATCGGATGCAGCGCTTGATAAAGTACGTCATCACAACCAACGTGACGTAAGTATAATAGCTGCGACTGTTGCAATCCAGATGTTATTTTAATAATGCTATTTTAATCAAAACACTTTCTAACAAGTGGAGTTAAAATAAATATACCAGTATTTTTGGATCTATGTTCTGTGTATGTTACGGACAAGCGGTCCATTCCAATTTGATCACCTAGGACCTAGGTCACAATAAATACAGGTGATCAAAGTGGAGTAGACTCATGTGTCAATAGACATTATTCGATTTGTTATGAAATATATTATGGTCGTCTTAACTAAGAAAAAATTCTGATTTACACAAAACTCACACCCTTTACCTAAATTATCATCATTTCAGCCGTAGGACATCCACTGCTGAACATAGGCCTCCCCCAATGACTT
The DNA here is from genome assembly GCF_963855985.1 of Ostrinia nubilalis. Lineage (NCBI taxonomy): Eukaryota > Metazoa > Arthropoda > Insecta > Lepidoptera > Crambidae > Ostrinia > Ostrinia nubilalis. Next base: position 13,350,882 of record NC_087100.1, on the reverse strand, counting down.
CATATTGACCTGTTTGGTAGCTGCCTCTATCAAGCGCCTTCCTACTACCTAATCTACTGTATCATACCCCATCGTAGATCCACGAGATTTGAGTATAACTTATTCTGTGGTATAAACGAGTTTTTTTTACTTCTATAATTTTCGTAGAAATCCTTGGGGGAGGCAGTCCATCCAGCAGTCCGTCCAGCAGTGGACGTCATTTGGCTGAAACGGACGAACGAATTTTCACCGATGAATCTGCTTTCTCAAAAACTGCATGATTATGGAAACCATTACCAGTCTGGTATAGTGAATCTCTACAATTTCCAACATTCCTAAAGATGACAAAAAGTTCCAAGCATCTAAGCACCGTAACGATCCATTGTGTTTTCGCCGAATTTCCAAATAAAAAGCATCGGGAAGCTCTCTAACCAGGTGCGTTCACGCAATAAATTAACTAGCAAAAAAAAGGCCCGTTACACCCTAAATGGGCATTTTCATCTAAAAATTAACGGTTGATCACGATTACGCTGCGACATCAATGGACCCGATCGAATTGGATGATTTTTCTTTCAAAATCTATTTAGACAACGATCTGGCTCAGTTGTTGAGTTTTGCTCTATGCTAGAGATCGTGGGTTCGATCTTAGTACAATCAAACATTTTTGTGCTGAATATATTTGTCTCGGTATTATGTAAATGAAAGAGAAATGGAGAGAAAGCATTTATTTGATGGAAGTACCCACACTTATATACGTAATAAAATAACAACTACAAATAAACAACTAGGTAGATATTATAGGCATCAAAATGGCACACGCTCAGTATCAGAGAGCCAGAGATGCCAGTTGAGCAAAAGGGCGCAGCCCGCCCAAAAACAAACAGCATTTTATTTACAAAAAATAATTATTTTAAATAATAGTTAGTAGCGATCCTATCTATGAATACCTAAATCTGTCGGCTTGGCGGTAAGATTTAAGTTTCCAGTTCCTATGTAGTTAATAATGCTGGATGGAACTTGCTTTCACCTTCAGCCTGATCGTCATTTCATAACTAACCCATTATGGTTAAAATAAAACTGACGTATGTCACTGTTGCTCAGCACTAGACATTGCTGTCAGCAAAATTATGTATGTATACTACCTTTCTTCTTTCTAGAGAGCACGTCACTGCACACACGTGACATAAAGAAAATTAAATAAATTGTGTAGCGATAGCACATCAGACAATTTTTTTTGCGAAATAACACCTATACTAATAATAGTGGGCGTCCTTTTTGGCACATCGCCTTCATAGACCTAATACGTATTATTATTGTTATTTTTTATTGTGCTAATTTATTGTTTCTTCTTTTTTTTTATGTGACAAATAAATATTCTTTTTTCTATACCGCAACTATAGCATAATACACCATAGTCACAGAATAAGTAATAGTATACCAGTGTTTATCTTTATGTGCCTTCAGTCGTATTATAAAACATTTATTCGAGACCAATCAAACTAATAATATTGCGACCTAAATACCGTCGCGTAAATAACCTAAAATTTAAAACCGACGCTCGGAGGCTCCGATGAAAAAAATATACATTTGATGGAGTGTAGTTTATCTTACAACTGGGAAAACACTCTGTAAAAATATCGTGTGCCAAGGAAAATATTCGTAAATGAAAAAACAGCACTCGCCCGCCCTACTCTGCCTAGGGGTGGCGTTTTAGTTGTTTTAAAATTGTGGCGAGGTTTAGTGAAATACTTTTAAATTATACTGTAAAACTGTGTTTTAATTGTACATTTTTGAGGAGAAATGGCCTTAGGTAATTTTCTTTATCACAAGTTCACAATGAAAAACTCTTGGCCTGCATCTCACCTGATACAGGTAGGTATCTAAAGTGTCAGATCAAAGTCGGAAGTGAGCGTCATTTGGAATCCTAAACTACAGGGAAACTGGCTATCTTACATCCATAATTATACCAGAGATAGAGTGGTTTTATCACCAAGCAATAGAAGTTTTTATTCTTTGCACATTCCACCTGATTCACTAATAATTAGATTTATTTTCCCTGACTAACGTCATCAGTGTGCTTAGTGAGTTCACGTTAGGTGTGCTCGCTAGCGACTGCGTAAAATGTATGACAAATTGCACAGCGCCCCTAGCGGCTAATTTCAAGAACTAAAATTATTTCACACCTTACTTAAACTTATAGTAAGCACACATACCTTTTTAACTTCAAAAACTGCTCAAAGTCGCCAACCCTGCAAGTATAAATTGTACACGTAAACGGTTCGCTCACAGACTGAACTAAATGAAAGCCACCGAGGTGATCTCCTGTGTAATCGCTAAACATTGGACTTGACGCTTGTTTATAGAACACCCTTTATCTTTGCAAGTTTGATGATAGAGTTGTTAAAAGCAGAATAATGGGTAATGGGCAATTTTAAAAGTAAATAGTTCAATACTTGTTTTTATGTGCTTATACACTTTTCTACTATCTTCAATTCGTGATTAAGGTATTGTTACTTTTCATACATAAAATGTCTAAAACATTTCATACCTAACAATTCAATTACTGGTAACTTAAATTAGGCAGTAGTGTCATAGTAAAAACAAATCTAATCAAATAATTATGTTATTAACTCTTATGATTATTATTTTCACATGGATTTAAAGCTTCTACGCTGATTTACTCGTGGGCACACGTTGCTTTGGATCAACGTAATCTTTTCACTGCCCGAACATGTACTTGTCCAGGCCACTTACCCAACGTTGCAAATAAAATTAGCACTCCCAGTCCCCACCATACGAATCCCATCAAGAATTCCATATCGAAGTCTAAAACCCCGCACGTTTCAATACGAGCTTACTCTAAACCTGTTACGCATAACGCGAATGCCAGAACGCGGGGTTTTCGATACACTTACAACCCCCTGGGGGGTAGAGACAGGGGGTTAAAGGGGGGAAGGGGGTAAAGTGGCGCCCTCTGCGCACACGCTCCTGTTATTCTTCGCTTACTGAACCTAATATTTTCGAAGGCCTAAAACAACATGGATGGTAGATTTTTCCCTTGTTTTTATTCGCGACGAACGCTCGCTTCATCTGTCTACGGTTATTATCTTTGTAATCTCGTTTACCTATATTAATAAAACATTTTCAGCGCTCTGTGCGTATGTTAGTTCATCAAGTTGTTTCTAGGCTGGTTTTTGTTACTTGCGAAACCATATTATATTTTACTACATTATAACTAAGCTTATACCATATAGCAATTTTCCACTAATAATACTAGTGATAAGAATAAGTAGGATGTGCAAGCTTTATGTAATAATTTTTTACACTCTCTGTATATTATTTGTTGTCTAAACTGATGTAAGATCATCATAAGATTACATATAAATTAAGTCATAAATATCGTCTTTGAATTCGGCTTGAGAGAATGGTAAAAGCTGAATTATTATAATAATGTAATATCTTCTCGGGTAGGTATAATTGTAGGTGCGATTGTGGTCAAATACCTGCCTTGTTATGCATAAAAAAAAAATTTATAAACAGGATATTTTTTGTGTGCTCTACAATACTTTGGAAAAGAAACTTGCTCAAAAAATATGTAAGTTCAAATAGTTATTTTTGGCTGTTTTAGAGCAGACTTTAGAATAACAGATACCATTTAAATAACTTTTTCTTTAACAGCAGTAAAAAATACGGATTACACGCTTTTACCAAAGATCAAAGATGACCCAAAAAATAGTGAATCTACAGTAAATTATATTTAGTGTATATAAATACAGTCCTATTAACTAAATGTCTAGTCTAGCCAGACTTTCCAATAGACGTTAAGAGTCACTTGTATATTTTTTTCACTGAACATTCTGTTCCATTTATTTTTCATGATGCACTTTTTTATAGTTTGGATATTGTTGCTGACAGAATCACGTGTAAGATCTTTTTGCTGCCATTTTATTTGTGTTGTCTTTCACGTGTCTGTCTGGCTGGCTGTTAGATAAATCAGAAACTAGAAATAGACTTTGCAATTCAGTTCAATATTAGGCAGGTACAAATGACTCATAAAAATAAGGTTCTTTAAAAAGCAGTTTTGGGTTCAACTTGAAAAATTAATAGATTATGAAAAAGCAGATTTTAATCGTATAGTACCTACAGTTATAAGAAAAAAAAATAGCTTTTCGTCGAGATTTGTGAGAAAAATTACTTTCTTATTTCAAGGCCCGGTTTCGAATTAAGATTATACCAGCTTGAACGTGCTCACTCGAAGATGTATTTAACATGAAGGTATTTTTTTTATTTTATTATACAAGTACATGACTAAAAGATAATCACGCTTAAGCAATAGTATTAATAATTACGTACTTAAAGCCAAAGTTTTTACTCAAAAACCGGGCCTAAAACTCGTTTATTAAATGCTCGCTCATCACGGGCGACTCTTAACGAAATGAAATGCTGAAAATCGATTTTCGCATCGACCACGCGCCGATGCGCGTGCGACGTCACGCACGTTCTTGGCCGATCGCCACTCGATTCGATATCGACATATTTTTTGATCGGACTTTTTTCGGCAACGGTTTTTTGGCGCGCGTCGCGAGATGGGCTTTATTAGGTAATGATAAGAAGCTTCCAGAAGTCATAGGAAAAATTTACAATTTATCAGCTTATCAAGAGTAAGAGGCTTTATATGAAGCCTAAATAATAACTAGTAGTACCTAAAGTATTATTTATGTGTATAATCCCTACTTTGGTTCTTTGAGAACCAAAGTGACTGACATAGCCTGCAGAATCGCTAAAATCAGCTGGCAGAAGGCGGGGCACATAGCAGAGGAACTGGCTATCTTACCTCTTAACTGCCGGAACACAACAATGCTGTTAACATTGTTGATATGGCGGAAGACTTAGGTAAGATGGTGGTAGCTAGCCAGGCGGACTTAGAACAAGCCCTACCACCAACCAAACCGAACACTGGGAATCGAACCCGGGATCTCTGCGTCTAAAGCAGGTGGTCTTACCACTAGACCAGAGAGGGGGTTACACACAAATAGCGGTCTTAAAGCTGAAAAAAAAAAATCTCATCATGTTATTACTACAGCTATAATTTTGTTTTATTTTCAACCGACTTCAAAAAAGGAGGAGGTTCTCAATTCGACCCGTATGTTTTTTTTTTCTATGTTTGTTACGCGATAACTCCGCCAATTATGAACCGATTTGAACAAATCTTTTTTCGGCGTATAGGTAATACCTCAAGGGTGGTCCCATTTAAATTTAATAATAGAAAAAACAACCCCCAAGGGTGGAAAATTAGGGATGAACTTTTTTATACGCAATATCTCCGCCGATTATAAATCAATTTGAACGATTATTTTTTTGTTGAATAGGTATTATCAAAAGGGTGGTTTCATGCGAATTTGAAGAAAATATTTCACCCCCAAGGGTGGAAAATTGGGGATGAACTTTTTTATACGCAATATTTTTAATTTTTAGTTTTTTTTTGTGTTCACGCATTTGAAGTCGGTTTTATTTTTTTTAAAAGTTAATTATTCAACTTTTATATCCCCATCCCAGTCGCAATGCGTTTACCTAATACCCCCGCTCAATCTCCTTGGTCATCGTTTTTCAGCTTCCCATTGTGGACGGTTGACAGAGCAACTTGTTTTTAGCCTGAGATGCCGTTGGTTCGTTAAAACCCAACCGTTAGGTGCCGGGAACTCAGTGCAGTTTCTAATTATGAAATTGGAGAGAGAATCATGAACTGTAAGTTTGGAGTCAAAACAATGCTAAAACTATTTTTTCATAGTGAAAAGTAGGTTAAGATAAAAACAGGCACCTACTGTATATACAGGGTGTTAGGTAAATGGGTAAATGAGCCGACACTAGCCCATGTTAGCATGGGCATATAAATGGTATGGTGAAGTCAGAAAATTGATATCTTCATTTTAATTATTTTAATTTTCATACAAATCGGATCTTATAAAATTTATTTTGTATGAAAATTTAAAAAATAAAATGATTAATTATATCAAATTTCTGACTTCACCATACCATTTATATGCCCATGTTAACATGGGCTAGTGTCGGCTCATATACCCATTTACCTAACACCCTGTAGACATCTGATGTGTACCTATGTACTTATCTCCATGTACCAAAGCTGGTGTTCATCGCACTAACATTTGCCTCAAGCGGGGTTCGATCCCGCAATCCGAAATTGACGTTTTAGCTCCTCTCCACAACAATCAAGCGGAGGTTGCCATGGTAGGGACCTTCCTTTACGAACTTCGTTAACTGAACTACGTTTCCATCCAAATTATTGAAAAATAGGCAGATATTAGTATTTATGTTTGTGAAGCCACTGAAACTGAACCCATTTTAATGATTTTTTTGTTTTAGAACAACCTTAGGACATGAGTTTACATTTTGTCTCAAAAACGTTTATTGCCCATTTAAACTGTCAAAAGTTTCAGCAAGCGTACTTTCTAATAAAGAAACAGTTAAGATCCTCTTTTCATTTGAAGGCATTTCACTTAAAAATAAAGCTAGTCATCTTCAAAATTGCTAAAATCTAGAAACTAATGAAACTAACATCAATTGAGCTATTACGTGGGTGCCTGAAGACTAAAACATTTCTAGATCCACAATGAGAAAAGTGGTCAATTTCGAAGGCATTTTAAAATAAAACTAACGGGCTATATGGAATTATAGTTATTATATAAAGTTGTCATTAGCGACTAAAAGCCTCGATTTGAAGCGATCGAAAATTAATTAATAATAGAGAAGATAAAACGAGGGAATTCAGATAAGTGGTGTGTGAGTTTTGTGTTCATAACAAGGTGATTCACGAAATCGCAAAGAAAAGGATTGCCTTTAGCCTTTTGACAACCAATGTCAAAAATGTCAGTTTCTATTGGGTCACGAAATCGAAATAAAAGGCTTGGTTGTCAATTTGCTAATAGAAAATGTCTGTTTTTCCTGGGTTACGACTTATTTTTGGCTGCCTTATTAGGAGGGAAAATGCCAATACTCGCCACGCTTGGCAAACGGGCTGGCTATTTGATATGATATCTGACACCGCAAGTTTTGTCAAACTTTGAACCTCTATCAAAGCTTTGTATAAGTTTGAGTGATTTTAACTTGGAATTTTAATAAATAAGTTCTTCAAAAGCCCAAATTACAAATGTTACAATGAATAAAATATAGCATATTTATAAAAGCGAAAGGTCACTGATTGACTGACTGACTCACTCATCACGAAATCTCAGAAACTACAAGTACTATTAGTCTTCAATTTTGCATGGAGGTTCCTTTTAGAACGTAGCGTAGGCGCTCACTAAGAACGGACTTTACGAAACTCCACCCCTAAGAGGATAAAACGGGATCCACGCGTACCAAGTCGCGGGCGGCCGCTAGTAACAATATAAAATGATTAATGCGTCCAAAACTTTCAGCGAGCACATTTCAACACGTCTCCAGCTAATCATTTAAGATATGCATTAACCAATTGCCGCAGAAAGATCTGCAGATAACGCCGTTCCCACTGAGAACTGAACCGGTGACCTTAGCTACCACATCGGTGAGTGAAGGCACTTAACATCTGAGGCAGACTCGAGCTGGCTTCCGTCTGGGGAAGCGTGACTGAAGAAAGGTGGGGGACACTTAAAGATAAGCTATAGTCAATAGAATGAGGCTAGTTGACACCACCAGTCAACTATCATACTTATGAGCTACTCTACCATATAAAAAAAATACTTGGTAAAGTTAGTTGTGACGTTATGTCACTTTTCGTTAACTAACCTAATAGAATTAGGTATAAAGCTTCTCATATTTTAAAATTACCATTACTAAAACTTTTGAAACTGCCTCTGTAGTCTAGTGGTAAGACTACCTGCTTCAGACCCAGAGGTACCGGGTTCGTTTCCCAGTCAGGAGGCAGTTTTTGCTCGGTTTGGTTGGTGGTAGGGTAGCTTAGGGTTTGTTCTAAGTCCGCCTGAATAGCTACCACTATCTTACCTAAATCTGTCGCCATAACAACAATGCCAATTATTGTGTTTCGGCAGTTAGAGATAGGATAGCTAGTTCTTCTGTTGTTGAAGATTCCGGCTTCCACTTTCAGCCTTCTTCTTCTTTTCGTGTCGACAAAAAACCTACACAGTGTCAGCCCAAAACTCCACCACAAGAGTGGCGTTGTCAGCAGCACTCATCAAATCCTCCAACTTTCAGCCTGATCATCACTCTCTATCAGGTGAAGTGCAGACCAAAAGCTTCCTCGTTGTGAATAAAAAAAAAGCAAAATGAGAGGCCTTGACTGGCTGAAAAACTAACGTGCAACAAAAAAGAAAGCATATGTATATCTTTTTATACAACACAATCCTTACTCCAAAGCTACCGGTAAATACCAAAGAGCATTTCATATTAGACGTCACAGTTTCGTGACGGACGCATCGAGAGCCCGCTTCTCGTTGCTAATCGATTCATAATATCTCGAGTAGTCCGAATCGATTCATAGCATCTCGCTGTGAGAATCCATTCGCTCACGTTAGCGCCACGTGTAAAAAATATGGGTCGGTATATGATGGTGTTGTCAGGCTTTGTATTGATTTTTATTAAGGACTAGCTTTCCGCCCGCGGCTTCAACCGCGTGGATTTTTTCGGTTTTTTATGTAACCTATGGCACTCAGCAATAATGTGGCTTTCTATTGGTGAAATATTTTTTTAAATCGGTTCAGTAGATCCCGAGATTACCCCTTACAATTTAACAAATATACAAACACCCAAACTTTACCTCTTTATAATATTAGTATAGATTATCAGAAACCTTGTACAAATAAGCAAACATCTAAGCCATTACAATTTAGCGTAATATTAAGTTTATTTACAATGTTCCGTCCTAAAAAACGAAACAAGATTTTGTCGAGAATTTGGATTTTCAGTTTCAGTCTTCATAAGTTCGCTCTACCTACTCGTACTTATCGTAATAAGTTGATTCTTCTTTCAAGAAGCCTAAACAATATTTATACACAATAAAGAACTTACTTACTAAAGCTTTCAGCTATTAACAAAACATGCGAGTACTTAGGTAATACTTACTCGTATTTTAATTATTACTTTTTCACGTTAAAATCACTGAACTGGTGAAAGTTTAAAAGGGAAAAACACAGGAAAAAATTTACCCCGCTTTTTGAAACGTCCCGCGATCATCTTTCTGTAAAAGACCGAAATTTATAATTTCATCTATAGATCTACCTATCAGCTATGAACAATCCATACTAGCTAGTTCTATAAAAACATGAGGACTGAAAAAGTAGAGACTAAGGCTGAGTTGCACCACCTAAAAACGGTAACTATGACGATAACCGGTGTATTTTGTATGGAGTTTGACAGCTTTTTGACGTTTGTCAAAGTTAAAGTAAGATGGTGCAACCCAGCCTTAAACATAATTATAAAAACGTCACGTCATCATCATCATCATCGTCAGGTCATCTAGACTTACGGCACGCTGAATGCGTTACAAGTGGCTAAGTTCCACATTGCCGTTTTCACGGCAACTTTTTCCCCAGCTCAATCAACTCATTCGTGCGCTGCGCGTGCGCCGGCGACCATTTGTAATCCGCACAGTTATGCGTAGGGCTGCTGCTTTTCAGTTATAATTAGAATTATTTATTTACGTATTTATGGAAGTCCATATAGAAGCTTTTGTTCGCTTGTTCCCAATGAGTCACGCTGAACCCAATAAAAAATCCCATCATGTCACTCTAACTCTTATCTTTATTATTCATGTCTGAAAAATAAAATGTTTAAAATCTATCCCAATGTTACCCTTTTCTTGCACGGTTATGTTGGCAGGTTTGACTCTAGTGCAAGCGAAAATCGACACTAAGGTGACGAACCTTTTCATTCCGCGACTGTACTTAATAATCCAAAAAATCTGTCGTAAATTATGTTATTGTTAACAAAAAAGAAATCAGAAATCATTTTTATCTAAATAGCTTGTGTAATATAAAATGAATCAACCTTATTTTATGAAAAATAAATATTCGTGCTGTAGTTTGGCGGTATTTTCCTTAAATTCTGATAATTTTTATTGCTGTATATTTAGCATGTTGGCAGCCCTAGAAGACTGATACAGATTTCCTTGCGATAATTAAGGTCACGAGCCACCTGCAGCGAGGGTCAGCCAGGAGCACCTCAGCTGACTACTGACGACAATCGATTGCAGTATACAATTCGATTCAGTTACACTCAAGATATTATAAAAGCTATAGCGAATTTAAAGGAAATCATGATATCCCTACTGAAAAGTTCTCGGGTTGACCGTAGAGAAGAAGACGCATTTTAGACAGGTCTGCCACTCGATGGGCTGACGATCTGATAAAGGTCGCGGGAAGTACCTACCTGGATGCGGGTTCTGAAAATCCGTGGGGATGATTGTCTGCATATTTTTTGCTTCAAGCAAACTGTAATTTAGACTCTGTATGTAGTAATTGTAGTAATTAACTCTATCCCAGATATTTACTAGCTTTTTCCCTATTTATATTGAGAGCTCTGAAAATTATTAGTTGTACATACAAAAGATCTGAAATGATTGGTTCTTTAATTACAGTCTTTAAATGTTTTTTGCCAATAACGCAGATTTGGAGCACAGACCTTTCTTTCCTATTTTTCATGCAAGCCTGTCTTAGTTTGAAACTCACGTCTAATCTCTATTATTTTTGACACCTACTTGGTTTGATGACTCAATAACTTGACTCCCACTTAAAGACAACTGTAGTGCAGGTTCGATTCTCGCAACCGACAAATATCAGCGCATTATTAACTGGAATTCAGACGTTTTGTTCATCTGTGAGTAGTTTTATAAAAGCTCTGCTTAGTCAATAAATTAGTAATCGCCTAGATCGTTGCAAAAAGTATTGATTTAATTATTGCCACCAGACGGAAAGTTGCATTGCAACCCAAATAAAAAACATTAGTAGTACAAATACGTGTGGGCGGCACATCAACCTATACACTGCGGCATCTTATATGGGTTCTTATGTACTTGTAATTGGTGCGATTTTTCAACAAAAATGTACAGCCTGAAGTGCTCTCGACTTTGTATAACAAAATAGACTATGTAGAGCACTTTCACTGAACAAAAAAGTGTTTCTTACTAGATCTAAAAATACTTTAGGTTTCTGTGTCTACGGTGCATGTTTATAGCAACAAATCTGAAGTAGGGATGTTATGGATATGTAGTTTCGGTTATGGATACGGTTACGGATATAGGAATAATATTATAGTTACCGGTTTCGGTTACGGTTACGGATATTTTTTTATTTCGGATATCCGAAAGTTTCGGTTACGGTTACGGATATCTGTGCTTTAGAATGCAATTTACAATAGATAAAACACGATTTATTCATGGCCACACACGTCTTTACATCGAATAAAAAGTAACAAAAAAATTGATACTAGATGGCATTATAAAGTCAGGCTGTTATGCCTTTATTAATGCTATACAATTTAAACTGCCTATATCCGAAACTTTTTGAAACTTTTGAATCGGTTACGGTTTCGGATACTTTTTTATTTCGGATATCCGAAAGTTTCGGTTATGGTTACGGATATCCATAACATCCCTGATCTGAAGTAACAAAAACTTTATACCTCAGGCACTGAGTTATGTGCTATGTTATGTTATGTTAGACCTATAGTATTTTTTCCGTCTTCACGCGCCGTCTGACATTTGTATCATGGCGGGATTTCCCATACGATTCGTTGTTTTTATCGTTTTGGTCGGTGGACGCGTTTTTAGTAAACAATTATGAGTAATATTACTTTATAAAAGGTCAAACATACAGTCTAAATTATAAACATTAATAATCATAATAAAATGTACTTTACTTTGATATAAAATTCCGCTCCGTAATTTACGAGTTTCGACATTTAAGCCAAAAGATGACCATCTCCTAAGTGTTATAATATGACTTTTGACTGTTTTCTTTCTGTTTTTATATCAATTATATTGTTCGTTCGTTTCAGCCAAATTACGTCCACTGCTGGACAAAGGCCTCCCCCAAGGATTTCCACAACGAAAGGTCCTGCCGCCGGCCGCATCCACTATGATAAAATTTTCAAATAATAAGATTTTCCCACAATGACTTGCACATCGCACGGTTGGTAGCGGCCTGCATCCAGCGCCTTCCTGCTACCTTTATCAGGTCGTCGGTCCTATGTTCAGCAGTGGACGTTCTGTGGCTGAAATGATGATGATGATGACGAAGATTTTAATTTTTTTTTTCAATTTAGCCAAATTATAGGCAAAGCACTAAAGCTTGAATTGCTAAAATCAAGTAAAAGTGGGCGGGACACATAGCTCGTAGAGACGATGGCCGTTGGGGCTCAAAAGGCTCAAAAGGCTCAAAAGTTCTCGAGTGGCGACCGGGCTGGAAGACGTAGCGTGGGCAGGCCTCCTACTAGGTGGACCGACGATCTGGTGAAGGTCGCGGAAAGAGCCTGGATGCGGGCAGCGCATTGTGGAAAACCTTGGAGGAGGCCTTTGTACAGCAGTGGACGTCATTTGGCTGAAACGAACGAAGATCGACTAAAGCTAAATTTTAATTTTATCTCTAACGTACTTACCATTTTAAAAGGGTTTTAACTGCTGAAATCATTTTACACTCGTGTACATAGTTAGGTCACAAAAAGCTATTTATACAGTTACAACTAGAGCGTCTGCACATATTAGCATCTTTAAGAGCGTGCTATTTGAACGCGTAATGTACCTCCGTTTGTCGACAGCACAATAAGACTGTCTTCTTTTGTTGCAAATTCGTACCTATTGCAACTTCATAAGAGCTACATTGTGAAGCTTGATGTGCCGTCGACCATTTGGACTATAGTATGGAGTGTCATCGTACTACTGTACTGCATCAGATCTTCATGTACACACGCTTAGCGAAGCGGGAGGAAATCTGGTGTGCTCCGGGTGCCAAGCATCAGGGGGTGACAAATATGTCGTCATGATAGGGGGGGTGGGTGCGATTGGTATTATACAGTGTGAGTCACGTTAAAGTGTACATATGAAAATAGATGAAACTAGACCTATTTTTATCGAGAAAAAAGAGATCAAAAAATTTTTGATTTTTTTTAATTTTTTATAGAATTATTTTTCTTCCAATTACTTATTGTAAAGAAAACGTAAACTAAGCAGTATATCCTGATAAAATAAAAACAGTAATAATTTTAAATAACAGGCGATACTAAAAAAATACATCAAATACACATAAAAGGCCAACAAATAATAAAAATGATACTGTTTGAAAAAAATCTGCTTTTCAATTCGTGTTTTTTTGGTTATTTGATAAATTTATCCAAAAGTGCCCCTATAACCGGTGGTTTTTATTACTTTGTATTATTCTCTATCGTATTACCTTCGTAAAACCAAAAATCGCATGTCTCTATCCCTATCACAACGTTTGCAATGATCGTTTGAACTAAGCCTCTCCGGGCGCGCCATTCATCGCTTCGTTAACAACGAAACTGAAAATGGCTCTAGATTTGTAATTTTGATGAAGATAAGTTAGATTTCAAATAAAAACAAAAGATTTCGAAGTAAAATAAGCATTTTAGTTAAAATTAAAATGTTCTCTACCTGTAGCGGAGAATAATGTTGTGGCAGGCCTTTGTTCAAACGATCATTGCAAATGTTGTGATCGCGTCAGGTGCCAACCCATGCTACGCCACCACTGCACAAACACAGTACACCATGGAACCACGCGCGAAAAATAAGAGGGGAAACAAGTTTCTCGCCCCGCTTAAACTCCGCTCCACTCTCCGCCTGTATGTATGAACGTAGCCTTAGTACTCTTCTTCGCGGTCGGAAACAAATGGGCTAATTATGGCTGTCTTACCACAGCCAGACTGAACAAATTCGTATCTCTTAACACATTGCAATAAAGTCCATTTCGAGATAAACTTTTTGGGGGTACAACCGACCCAGACAGTTTTTAGGTTAGGTCTATATTTTGGTAGCAACGGTTGTGTGGTCACCAAATTTGAATGTAATGATTCTGTCGCTCTCTTTAATGAAGACATTTTAGGTATGAAATGCGAGTCGACCGCTTAGGGTTAAGTAACGTAAAAGTTACCGTTTTAGTGACAACGAATAAACGATAGAGTTGAGGACTCCATGGTGTAGTAGTTGAAGAGTTGACTCTCCTGATTCGAAAGTCTATAGTCTAATCACGTTTAGTTATGGTTATAATTCACAGCTAGAAAATTTCAAGCTAGAGTCAACTCATACTGGTACAGACACTTCAATTATCAAAATATACTACATTTTAAAAAAGTTGCTTCGTTGATAAATTTTTTTAGTTAATTTAATTGTAGTAAGAGTTAAGTTTTTGGACATCTGCATAGTTTGTATTGGATAAATACTTATAAAACACAACAAGCCAGCTACAAAAGCACTCAAAAAGCGAAAATTTTAAAAGAAATTTTATAAAACTGATCCCAAGCTCGCAGATTGTTTCATCATGACTGACTTGCAAAGTTTAAAATCCGTAAGTTTACGTTTATAGTTGCTATGCTTGTAGAGGCATTGCGACTTAGGGAACCATTCCAGTTTTTAATTTTGCGGGTGACAAGGTTATCTCAAAATATTTATCATTATTATACAGGGTGTCCCAAAAACAATGGAAAACCTTGTAACTATCAATAAGCCTTACTATGGTCACTCTAATATAAAATTTTGCCCACGTAAAAATATCACGGCTTTGAAGATTTTAAACCCTATTTTCGCGAGGCCTGTGTACAATGGGATGTATCTATCTATCTATCTATAGCAGCCTTTAGGGGGTTCGCCTTTGAACATAGGCCTCCTCTTCAACCCTCCACCGACTCCTGTCCCTGGCCAGAATCCAGTTCACTCCAGCCTGCTGCTGGATATCGTCTTTCCACCGTTTTGGCGGTCTTCCCCTGCCGCGGGTGTTGTTGTGGGGTCTCCATCCAGGGTCTTTCTGGCCCAGCGATCCTTGTTCATCCGTACAATGGGATGTACTATATGTATAGGCTGAATTTTCTTCCTTACCTTTCCACCTGGTGATCTATCAATAGTTATCAACTAACCGCCTAAAGGTGTTCCGTAAGACCGTTATCGAAGATGGAGTTGTAAGCGATTTGTCGGACGCACAGCGAGCTATCTCCATCTATAACAGTACCGCTGTAATTATTATCTTCTTCGATGGAATAGATTTGGCAAATATAGATGCCCACTTGCGGTATGGTCAGCAAAAAAGTTTGAAAAATATTGTTACGAAAAATCTCATCAATCACCTAAGTAGAACTACTTAACTAAGTAGCATTTCTCATAAGTTTTTAACCACAACGGAGAAGCTCTTGGCCTGCATCTCACATTAAATACCTCAGAAAGGGATTGATATGCTATCATCCATACGACACCCTTTTAAATAACGGATAATCATACTTATACTTGGAAATCATTGGGGAAGGCCTATGTTCAGCAGTGGACGTCCTATGGCTGAAATGATGATGATGAACGATACTTAAGTAACATACATGCAAAAAATATTAACATAGGTGCTGAAATACATTACGCCTTTTAGCCGCCGTCCTCCTCCACTCCAAATCTAACCAACATTTTTTTTAAATATTTATTTTTAAAAAATGTTGGTTAGATTTTTTTACTCATTTGAGTAAAAATTTTTTACATGCGTCACATGACAATAAATCTAGTTCGTTTGGTAATCTTTACTACTATACATCACTAGTTGGAACTACTTACACTTAAGGAAATAGACGCCTACGCAATTTTCACCAGCCCTAGCTTTTCGCAAAATTGTCTGAAAAAACGCCGTAAGTAAAAAAAAAAATTTCCAAAAGTGCTCTATTTTCGTGCTGACGGTACCCTGGACGCATGCGCGTCAGAGCACGTAAGGAGATGGGCATGACATGCACAACCTCAGGCCTGACATTACTTCATTAAAATTCTATTAACAGAAGCATTCTCCACACTTCGCAACACGAAACCACTTAAAAATACCACACGATAACCCAATTTGCACTCTATTGTTACACGCACAAATCATAATTCACACTATCACGGGCTTTGTTCAAGTTTTAGCAGTGGTCAAGCAGATTTTGTCAGTGGAAATTGGAGCTTAGTAGAAAGGCGTTAGATGGTATATTGAATGGGGTCATGCGAAGATTCTGAATGTTTGGATGGACAGTAGTGGTAGAACAAAACAGTAGCTCATATAAATCAGTTTGTTTACATTGGACTCAGAATTTGCAAAATACTTATGTTATTTTAACTCATCTATCAAAATGATTTGATATTATTTTAAAATGACTGCTTTTCGCTTATTCATGAAAATACAGTAAAAGCTGACTCGGCGAACTTCGTACTGCCTATGTTCATCGGAAATAATGTAGGATTCTAATAGTTAAAGAATTTTTCTAATCGGTCCAGTGGAATTTTCAGTCAGCCTGTGCGACCCGGTCGAAACGTCAGGCAATTATGCAGGTAATATTTCAGTATTACCTAATCACGTATCGCGTTGAAACCCGTTTAAATTAATCCTAATGAATAATTTTAGAGTTGGAGTAAAATAAAAACAAATGCCCTTACGAGCATGTCAAGAAGCTGGTCTTCCGCGGACGCCCTTGCTATTGGCATCGCGCATCCCCTTGAGGAAACACCGACTTGAGTTCGCCATCCCTCAAAAGGGTGCGCAATACCGTGGCACACCACTGCTACGAGATTGCTACGAAAGTTCCCTGTCGCGATTCGCGTCTTATCTTCAGTGGACTTAGGCCGGGTTCCCACTATGCCGGACCGGCAGATCTCCCGGTCCGGTAAAATCGCCGGAAGGCCTAGCGGCAGTACAAATTGTATGAAGCTGTTCACATTATCCCGGATCCGGCTTTTTCGCCGAGCCCGGCATTTTTACCGAGCGTTTTGTCGCTACAAAATGCCGGCAAAATCACCGGACCGGAGTAATGTGAACCACCCCGCCGCGCCCGTGCTTCCCGCCCCGCCCCGCCCGTGCTCCCCGCACTTCATTCGGCTCGGATTTCGGATCCGGTGATCCGGTGTAATGTGAACACCCTTGTCCGGTGTCCGGTTTCCGGCAGAAATGCCGGTCCGGCATAGTGGGAACCCAGCCTTACTGTTTTCATTGAGCTATGTCTCACGCGCCCATGGATAGTTCGGAAGTCAATTAAGTACGTAACAAAAGGTACACGAATCAAGATGCAGTGAAATGTTTGAAAGGTGCAGTCGTCAACACAAACACGGAGTTTCTTTTCGCCTCTATTGCTTTAGAAATAAAGGTTACTCACTACGAGTAATGTTGACGTTTGTAAAATTTTGTTTTGGCGCCGAAATTGCTTTGGATCGCCTCCAGATAAGAAGGGAAATGAGGAAAAGGTGCTAATATGAGAAGGTCCATTTGGAATTTGAATGTGTGCCTATTTATAGATATTTTTTGTACTTATATTATAATCATTATACTTTCTATTGTTACGCTAAACATCTAATGCAGTGTACAATTGGCCCAATCACGACGCTAAATTACTTTTTATTGCATAAATTATTCATGATTGAATATGTAAGTATGTAGTCTCATTTCTTTACATAAGCTTCAAATTAAACACAAAAGAAACATATGTTTCAGCTGTAGAGAGGAATAACTGTATGTAAAATCTTTTTGACTTTTCTTTGGGACGTCCACCCACAAGGTGGACCGACGACCTGATACAGGTAGCAGGACAGGAAGGCGCTGGATGCAGGCCGCTACCAACCGGGCAACCGTGTGGAAGTCATTGGGGGAGGCCTATGTTCAGCAGTGGACGTCCTGTGGCTGAAATGATGATGATGATGAAGGGCGTATTAGGTATTTTTTTGACATGTGTTTGACGTTTGTCCACCTCCAGCCCTCAACATAGATTGTTTCTTTCTTTCAGTAAGGGCCTACGCACACGGTTTCTTTTTTCATGCGCTCGTTTAAATGACTCTATACCTACTACATACCAAGCCCGCCGAAAAGTGTAGTTCGGTGTAAACTGCACATTGATTGCGTTCAGATTGCATTAAACGCGTATCGATGACTCTTGAATGAAACTTGGTTTGCATGTACTTTCAAAAGTAATATTCTCTATGGTAGAATCTTATTTGGCTACAGTCCCCCAAAGTGTGGCGTGACAAGCGTGGCGGGGCGCCGTGCCAACCGGCGCTTCCGACAAAACAACTAACACTGGAATTCTGAGGGTTTGAAAAAGAATTATACATAACTTTAGGTATTTTTCGCAATCTTTAATTTTAGAGTTACTAGTTCCCACCAATAAAACTCCTGTGTAGAGTCGACCTACAGTCGAAGCGCCAATGCAACCCTACCAGTTGCGTTGTCCCGAAGGATAGCTGACGGTCTTGTAACCAGCTAAGAATTTAATTTAGGACTAATTAATATATCACTACATAGTATGTAGTGATATATTAGTCACATCACACACTAATAAAACAAAGTCGCTAGCTGATTTTGATGCCCTTTTTAATAGATTAATGAGGAAGGTCTCAAGAGGAAGGGTTTTAAGTATAATACATTGTAATTGTGCGAAGCAGGGGCGGGTTCCTAGTATCCTACTTAATATTATAAATGCGAAAGTTTGGATGTATGGATGTCTGGATGTTTGTTACTCTTTCACGCAAAAACTACTGAACGGATTTTGATGAAACTTTACAGTATTATTGTTTATAACCCAGAATAACATATAGGCTATAATTTATGACGATCTGTGACAAACGAAATTTCATGCGGGTGAAGCCGCGGGCAAAAGCTAGTGAAGAATAAAACTAGGAAACAGAGAAAAAGAGAGAGAAAGAGGTAAATCTATTCTTCAATGTGTACCCAGATGACAGATTGGCAAACACATAAACAGCAAACTCAACATACTTAATTCCTATTTCCAAAACAACTATGAGAATAGTCATCATCATCATCAACAGCCCTTTACAGTCCACTGCTGGACTATGAGCCTTCTCCACTATAGTGGAGGGTTTTGCCATGAATGAGAATAGTAAAACTTGCAATTTCCGTAAGTATTTAAAACTAGCTTTCCGCCCGCTGCTTAGCCCGCGTGGAATTTTGTCTGTCACAGAAAAACTTTATCGCGCGTCCCTGTTTCAAAAACCTATCCTATGTCCTTTCTCGGGACTCAAACTATCTCTATGCCAAATTTCATCAAAATTGGTTCAGTGGTTTAGGCGTGAAAGCGAGACAGACAGAGATACTTTCGCGTTTATAATATTAGTATAGATTGCCTTTGAATCTGCAATATCATAAAAAATGTGTGAATTTTTCTTTACTAATAAATATGCACATGTCTTAATTCGTTAGATTGATCATAATCATATGTATAACATACACAGAAGAAGATTACGCATGTTAATTAATAAAATATCCTCATATCGTTAATCAAGTCTAGTCAGAGTTGTAAGTAGCAATCATTATTACCAATCGGATCACAACCTTGTTCTGTCAAAAGGTCATTAGCACGTGCAATTTGTGATTGTAGAGTGAGTGCAAAAAATGTGACCACATAATTATAGTGTGCCTACTTTGTTCTCTCCCGGCGAATGCTACGGAAAATAATAATACGTGGAATAAAATTATTGAACATACATTAGTCTTCCTTCGAATGATTCTGAAATTGTAACAGTTTGTTTTGATTTAGGTAATGTCATAACACCAATTTATTACTCAGAGAAGTACCTGTGGCGATTACGAGTAAAAATTGGCCCTATGTTGAATTAGGCAGTGCTAAAGTCTCTCCAACACCGTGCTCCAACGGTGCCGTATTGACTATCGATATATCGAGGTGTTGAAGTGCAATTATTAATTACGCGGGTCAAATCTAAGCTAGAGTTTTACAGTAAATTGAGTCAAAGTCGAGTTTAGAGCATTTCGTAATGCGGTCCTATCACTCCTAGATGTACTGCATAGCCCCATCCTGCGTACATGCACATCAAAGCCGGTACCGCGGCTTAAATCTATGCTAGAGTTTTTGCAGTAAATTGAGAGTCTTAGTCGAGTCTTGAGCATTTTGTAATGCAGTCCTATCACTCACTACATTACATTTTACAGTAAATTGAGTTTAAGTCGAGTTTTGAGCATTTCGTAATGCGGTCCTATCACTCCTAGCTCTCTACTGCATAGCCCCATCCTAATAAGCTAGATTGAGTACAGTAAATTGAATCTAAGACGAGTTTTGAGCATTTTGTAATGAAGTCCTTTCACTCCTAGCTATGTACTGCATAGCCCCATCCTGCGTACACGCACATCAAAGCCGGTACCGCGGCTTAAATCTATGCTAGAGTTTTTGCAGTAAATTGAGTTTAAGTCGAGTCTTGAGCATTTTGTAATGCAGCCCTATCACTCCTGGCTAAGTACTGCTTAACCTGCGTGTACGCACAGCATAGCTGGTATTGCAGCTTAAATCTAAGCTAGAGTTTTTGCAGTAAATTGAGTCAAGTTTTGAGCATTTTGTAATGCAGTCCTATCACTCCTAGCTCTCTACTGCATAGCCCCATCCTGCGTACACACACATCACAGCCGGTACCGCAGCTTTAAATCAAAACTAGATTGAATACAGTAAATTGAGTCCAAATCGAGTCTTGAGCATTTTGTAATGCAGTCCTATCACTCCTGGCTAAGTACTGCTTAACCTGCGTGTACGCACAGCATAGCTGGTACCGCAGCTTAAATCTAAGCTAGAGTTTTTACAGTAAAATGAGTCTAACTCGAGTTTTGAGCATTTTGTAATGCAGTCCTATCACTCCTAGCTCTCTACTGCATAGCCCCATCCTGCGTATACGCACATCACAGCCGGTACTACAGCTTTAAATCAAAACTAGATTGAATACAGTAAATTGAGTCCAAATCGAGTCTTGAACATTTTGTAATGCGGTCCTATCACTCCTAGCTAAGTACTGTATAGCCCCACCCTGATATAAGCTAGATTGAGTACAGTAAATTGAATCTAAGACGAGTTTTGAGCATTTCGTAATGCAGCCCTATCACTCCTAGCTCTCTACTGCATAGCCCCATCCTGCGTACACGCACATCACAGCCGGTACCGCGGGTTCTGCGCAGCCTTGACTGCTAGACGTGTTAATGCCCCTGCTCTATTAATAGACTGGCAGCAGAGTAAGATACGAAGTCAGTAGTGCTACTGGAACTGGTTATGCGTGATGCAGCCAGTCTTGTAATTATAATTAATTGTCGCTTTACTGATCTACATTTGCGTACACGACACTTTGTGGTTGTTTAAATGTTGTTTTAACTCTAATAAGGACTAAAACATCTCAATTTTGTCTTTATTATGCTCGTATCTATACTACAAAGTAGGTAAGTTATTTACTGTTTGAAGAAAAGTCTCTTGATCTCTAGAGTTGTTTTGAAATATTGTGTTTCTATGAAAACCTATCGCAGTAACTTTAATCTGACAAGCCTTTTCCAATGGTTCTATTTGCGAGAAATTGCATTTAACTACATCGCAACACTATACTGCGTATGAATCAAATACAGGCCATTTTTCCGTGAAAAACTTTTCATTTCAAACTCGGAATACAATTTTATAAAATATTTTGGCCACTTCTGTTCTTTTTTATTTGCCGACATTTTTACAGATACCTACTAATGCATTACAGAACAGACAGACAATTCCTTATTAATACATTATAGGAAAAACCTCGTTTATAAGAATACCGAGTGCTTAGTCACAAAATTCTAAGGCTGGGTTGCACCATTCTACTTAAACTTTAACAAACGTTAAAAGTCTGTCAAACTCCATATAAAATACACCGGATAACGTATACTTAGTTACGGTCAAAGTAAGGTGGTGCAACTTAGCCTACATTTTTACATTTCATGTAAAAGATACTCAAAAAACAACAAATGAACCATCTGACTCTACCTTTACACATTTATTTTAATGGCTGCTCCATCTAAATATTGTTTACCTCGTACTGCATGAAACAATCCAGTGTGCGGAATTCCCAGTCATGTTACAGTGCTTCTGGTTAGCTTAATCGCGTTCTTAACTACGGCTGTTTAAGGCTATGAGACTGGCTGCAAACGTAAACACTGGTGGCTAAGTGCTATACTTATTGCGGTACATACAGAGTTCATGCAATGCATTGCTGTATTTCATGAAAAAGTTTCGCTAAACTTTAAAATTTGTTATTATTGTTTAGTTAGACATAATATACAGTAAAACCTGGTTAATTGAGACATAAAGGGACCTGCAAATTTGTCTCACTTATAGAGGTATTTCACTTACCCAGTGTCTCAGATATCCAGGTATGTAGTAGCTTAAGTTATGGTTAGCAAGTTACTAATATGAGACATACGAGTACTTGTTGAGTTGTGGAGGAAATAAATCTTGAAACCAGCTACCTATTGCTTCATTGGTTGGGTTTTTGTGGCGGTCAAGCTGTAGATCCGGGCTACACAGAAGTTGCAGTGGTGGGAACGAGAGGTGGGAATACCTATTGCTGAATGCAATTATTCTTTTTTACAATTGATGTCGTAATAGACAATAAGGGACAAATATCTGAACATAAACCAACCCGTCTGGGCAACGAAGGCTGTATAAGCTAAATCATTCATTCACCTTTGGTAACTTGAAGAGGGTACAACTCCTGCAGTAGAGACCATATTATAATCTGATAGAGATGATGTCTAACATCTAACAAATAAAAGTGTCTTCGTGTACGCACTGCCTTAGGTGCGCCGTTACACGCGCATTTACATAGGTAATTCGGCGCGCGCGCATCTAAGCGATTACTAAATTTGGCATTCCGCGGATTATTGAAATACCTGTTTATTTGCTTCAAAAAAGTCTAAAAAGAAATATACTGTAGCTTTGGCTGTTACAATATTATTAATGTAATGTAACAAGCTTGAAATACAGACTGAAACTTTCGTTGAATCTCAGCTCTCAAAATATCTAAGAGGAAACATCGTCACCACAAACTAGGTTGACCGAATAATCTAGATTTACCTAAAAATAGACTCTTCTGTGGTTTGATTTCCACTGATTTGAGTGGTTTATATACAATATGTACTACTATAGCGAGATTAGTTCAGTCTGACTGTTACACACAAATCGTAGAAACTCTTTGAATGAATTTTGAATATAGAGACAGATTGGTCTTGGGAAAGGACATAATTATATGCTACCTGCTAAAATTTTCTAATATTGTGTTAAATGTTTCACGATAAGTTAAATTCCAGTCACAGACCGCTATAGAATTCAGGTTAATTTTCAACACGATCTTTATGGGATTTGAAGTGTGTGAATTTTCCAAAACGTGCCCTAATCTTTTCCGTCATTTTCCAAAAATACAAAAGCTACATCCAAATGTAGAGCAGAGACTATTCTGAAGTCCGAATTAAATTTTTCAAATCACGCTATTTCGCTCACTCCTACTGTGAAAAAAGAAGATGGAATAGTTGTTTGGGCTATTAAAATCATCTTGCATAGTAGAGCAAGCATTAGCGAATTTTTTCGTCTGCGCCATAGTCATTAATTCGCGATTACGCGCGGGCACAGTTAGGCGATATGTGATGTTACGCGCACGCGCGTGCGCCGTTTTTGTTGCTCGCGTTAAACGACCTAGCCCATTGTTTGGCTGGCTTAGGATGCGCTAGCGATTAGAAAATACGCGTTTTTGGCATAGTTGGATATGCTATGGTCACGTCACTACTGATGAATTGCTATGAGATTGAACTCACTCATAAAACTCATTATTTAGCAAGTAGGCTTTCAAAAAGCGCTTTTACACGTCCTTCCCAATACTACTTAAACCCTTCGGGACCAAAATGAGGCAGTGCTGAGAAGAAGCAGCGCAAGAAACTCAGTCACTATTGTCAGCTTCTTAGGGATTATTTGTCAAAAATTTATTCCTTTTCATTTAGGTCTTTTCTTATCTCTTCAATATAATGATTTTATCTAAGGTATAGTACACAATTATTTACATTATTTTACATAGACAAACTGAATCACAACACAGAGTTGTTTAATTCTGAGTTTATGTATTACTAGCTTTCCGACCGCGGCTTCGCCCGCGTTGAATTTTGTCTGTCACAGAAAAACTTAATCGCGCGCGTCCCTGTTTCAAAAACCGGGATAAAAACTATCCTATGTCTTTTCTCGGGACTCAACCTATCTCTATGCCTTTCATCAAAATCGTTTCAGTGGTTTAGGCGTGAAAGCAAGACAGACAGACAGAGTTACTTTCGCATTTATAATATTAGAATAGATAGTATAGAAGTATAGATAAAGATTATTCAAAGCGATCTCTTCTAGCCAACCTATAAGTAGAGTAACAAAAATATTCTTAATTTGATCGTTATTTCATACGACATGTTAATTAGAACGATTTCTTTCTATTAATAACTTTGATAATTCGTAAAACCTGATTTCTCATTCAGGTTGTTAACGTTTTGTTTCAGATGATCAGTAATTAATATTAATTAATTCTTAAGAGCCAGCCAAGTGGAAGCCCATTAGTAACGTGAACTAGTTTTACTGTAAAGAAATAAACTTTATAGTAAGACATCAATAGAAGCTTTTGATGGTTATTATTAATACGGCAATTTTGATAGAGCTATACAAAGTGTTAAGTATTTGTATTTATTAGAACCTCGGTCGTTAATGGTTATTGTGGATAATATAAATAGAACATGGTTTTCCTGTTGATATTTACGGGATTGGAACCCACGACCATTGTATCAAATCACTTAACGGTTTGTACTTGTAGTTCAATTAGTTTAAAAAATACGTAAAATGACATTCTCATATCATTCCCTCCGTTTTCTTTAAGAATTTAACAAATACGTAAAAAAACATGTTTTCAAACAATAGGTACTGCAAAACAACGAGTATGATTAAAAATGCATGTTTATAATTTATTTATTTGTAACTATGCACGCACAGTCCACCTAGATAATTTTAAAGCGTGTAGTGGACCAGTTTTACAGGTTTAATTTAATTATTACTAATTATTGTATATAATTATGCTAATTGATTATTAAGCTAATAACATAAATTACAATTTAGCTAAGTTAATAAACTTCTAGACTTGGATTCGTTTCATTTTTTTGACAACAATTGAGAATCTCTTGGCCTGCATCTCACCTGATGGAAAGTGATGATCAGGACAAAGATGGAAGCGAGCTTCACGTGTAATTTTCAACTACAGAGGAACGGGCTATCTTACCTCGAACTGCCTAAACCGAGACTTAGATAAGATGGTGGTAGCTAGCTAGGCTGACTTAATTCAAGCTCTACTCCTACCAAAGCGAATAGAAAATTGCTCCCACTGGTAATCGAACCCGGGTCCTCTAGGTCTCAGACAGATGCCCTGCCCATTGCCACTTCAGCTTGCTAATCCGACGGGCTATGTCAGCGACTTTAGTTCGTTAAATCTCAATTCTGATTCAATCTCTGAAGGTTGCTTAACCTAAAATTACAATTCAATTCTGCGTGTGGCCAGTCTGCTTTATAAATAGTAATCTTCCTTATCCTAGATCAAGATTTATGTCTAGACCGGCGTTATCTGCGCGCAGTCTCAGATCTAGTTTTCACTGGCGCCGTGCGTGTACATGGTCCTTTACATTATTAATTTCTGTACAGAATTGTGCATTTTATTAAAGTAATTGTTAAAGAACGTGTGGTCTAGCGATTAGGTGTTTGTAATTTGTATATGCCCGCTTATTACCTACTTACAAAAAGTGAAACTCGCGTTGATCACTAGTTTAAATTGTCATTTTTTATGCATAACAAGGCAGGCACCTAAGTATTTGACCGCAATCGCACCTGATGTTAAGTGAGATGCAGTCTAGGATGGTCGTAACTGCCCTGTGAGTGCTTATTCTCTCGCCTTGAAAAGGCCCCGATTATAGTGTATAAGGGCCAGATTTAGTATGGAAAGGTCATTTTAAACCAGTGTTCATCGCGAGTTGAGTTTTTTATAATAAGGCCCTTTGAATTTGATTTATAGACCAAGAGCTTATGACAAATATGTAACTAATAGCTCTTGAACTATATTAGGTGACTCCAACTCTGTTTCGTAAGTTATTCACCGAGATTGTTTTAACTTTGGTTTCACATAGAGCTTCAAATACAATTCATCCATCCAAAAAAGGAAGCATTTGCTAGAGCCTAATATAAGCATTGAAAACGATTTATATGCGCGCACGCATCTCTGCAGCGGCCAATGGGCTGCGAGCGCGGGAATAGCGACCAATCAGAGCTCAGTATTTACGTTACTGTTGGCCAATCAGAAGGGGGCTTGATAAATCATGCAGATACGGAAGATTTATTTGTTTCACACGAACCATGTTAAAATAAACTTTATGTGAAGTAGTGTACTACATGATCTGATATCATCTTGAGGTTACGTTAACTTGAAATGCTAAAACTTTACCTAATTTGTAAGTTAGGATTCAGTCGCATTTTTTTAAAATAATCCTTTAATTAAATAAACAAAGTTAATGTAACAATTATTTATGTGCATTGTCTTGTCTCACTTCTCGTAATCATTATCAATCGTGTTTATCATGTAATAATTTGCCCCCAATGAGGTTAGACACTGCAACTGCAGTTATTTGTAGTCCGGCACATAAACCTCTAAGCCAAACGCTCATCTCTATATTATTTTGTATTAAAAATCTTTCGCTACTGAAAGCCCCATAAGATGCTTCAAAAAGCATGACAAATTCAAATAAAATCTAATAAAAACAGAAGCTTCAAAAGCAATTAAAAAAACACACGTAAAATCAATTAATCGATCGATTAGAGCGCCACTCGGACTTCTCGACCAATCACTAATCACATCACTTTCAACGGACCGAGTTAAAAAATGTAACGTTAAAAAGTTTAGGCACAGCGTAAAAAGAACGGCCAGACCATACGCACATAATTTCTATACATAAAATATTGCTTTGTAAAACTCTACTTACATTCTAAACATTTACAATTATTTCAGTAAAAAAAAAATTAGTGAAATATGGTTAGGTTAATACCTAATGAACCACGAGATGTTGAACTTTTACTTTCGTTCGTTCGTTCCAGCCAAATGATGTCTACTGCTGAACAAAGGTCTTCCCGAAATTTTCCACAATGACCGTTCCTGCGCTGCCCATATGTATCCGTTTTCGTTTAATGGTTGCTAAAGTAACAAAATAAATATGGAGTATTCTTAGTACATTATAAAGCTCGTTTTACCACAAAGCTTTTAAGCTCTCAATTAAAAAATCTACATTTTTCCCCAATTCATCTTTATGCACTTTTATCTCTTGAAATAATTACGTATCCATTTGTACTACTTTTTCCAAATTGGCATTGAACATTGAATTAATCCAAACATAAAATGTAATGTGCAGTCTGTTCTTGCTACACTGTAGCAAACTTTACGAGCGCGTTATCCGAAGTTACGGCCGCGCTAAACGGTTATAATAAAGCTTAGTGCTTAGCGCCCGTTTGTTAAGCATTAATTACCAATCTCAGTACAGAACTCGGTGACTTTTTTGTTGTATGTATTTTGGTTGCTGTCATCCGTAAAAAAATAAAAAGATTTATTAAATAGACAAAGTTGACAGCGAAAAACCGTGAAGTTTAAAGTCTAAGGCTGAGTTGCACAACCTAACTTTGACGATAACCAGTGTTCTTTGTATGGAGTTTTGTAGAGCTGATTTTTGACGTTTGTTAAAGTTAAAGTAAGATGGTGCAACCCAGCCTAAGTCTAATCCCTCAAACTAAGAAAAGCTTGTACTATGGGCATCAGACAACGGATTTGAACATAGCATAGTTAAAAATAATTTATTAAGCAGGAGGAAGGAGTACCAAACGTTCATCCATCCTCACTCTTGGCCAAAGCAATTGACATTGTGGAATAATTAATACAAGAAGAATTTAGAAGAATTTTTTTTTAAGTTGTACTTAGGTATTTATTTTTGTGACATTTTATACTTTCATATATGACTAGCGGCCGCCCGCGACTTCGTACGCTTGAATCCCGTTTTATCACCTTAGGGGTTGAATATTGCAGAATCCCGTCTTAGTGAGCACCTACGTTCTAAAGGAAACCCCCATGCAAAATTTGAGACTCCTAGCACTTGTACTCTGAGATTTCGTGATGAGTGAGTGAGTCAGTACTGACTGACTCACTCACTCACTGACCGCAGTGACCATTCGCTTTTATAGACATAGATAGATAAACAAATCCATAAGCACAACTAGTCAAAAACCCAAACAAGAATATCCGAACTCTAGCTGCTGAAGCAGTTGTCTAATAACGGTGGCTTTTTTGCCGCAGCCATTATTTATGTAGCGGCTAATTTGGCGGATGATGGAGCGGCGCGAATCCATTTGTACACCTGTGGGCAACTGGGCTTGGGATGAGATGTTTTGTTGTACGAAAAGACACTTTTGGATCATCATTAATGGGAGGATGAACTTGGACAGCTACTGTTAGGTATTTATTTATAAGTACAACTACAGAATACGATGTAAAAGTTAGAGTAAGAAAAATTCGAAGTTACACCATAGCCTCAAATACTTACTTAAGATGTGTTTTTGGAGTAAAATTAAAATTAAATTCTGTCGCAAAATAACTCGTTGGTTACCAAATTATGTAGGTATTTTTTACCTTTTACTCTTATTTTTAAAGAATATTAGTAATTTGTATTGTATTGCACAAATAACTAATAGTCCCGTAATTAGCCCCTCGTACTAAGCTAAAAATATGCTTGTGTCACGAGTGGGCTCACCAGGCGGGATTCGAACCCGCGTTCTTCGGATCACGAGCCAGCCAGTCCAGCGACCCCTTTACACCGTTCGGCTATGTGGCTACCTTTATCATT
Source organism: Ostrinia nubilalis (assembly GCF_963855985.1). Classification (NCBI taxonomy): domain Eukaryota; kingdom Metazoa; phylum Arthropoda; class Insecta; order Lepidoptera; family Crambidae; genus Ostrinia; species Ostrinia nubilalis. Next base: position 13,321,987 of record NC_087100.1, on the reverse strand, counting down.
CAGGCTACAATGTAAGAAAAATATTACACTTTTAATTTAATATTGGTTCTTTGAATGTAGCTATGAAATGGAAAAGCAACACCTCATGGCCTGAAATGTAATTGAAATCACGAATTTGCTGGGTTAACTTTGTATAAGGAATCATCTAGTCAATCCACCACGAACATTTAACCCAAAAGGGTTCAATAATAAGTACAGACTATTCATTACCGTAGAACAACTGAGTTGCGAGACTTGGTTTTTTTGACAAGTATTGTTTTTGATGGGATCTCATTTCTTTTTGTATTTTGTAGACAGCAGTTATGTATCTAGAAAACTGGACCGAAATTGAAAAATTTTACTCGACTTGGCGGTTGCACTACCGTGCCCCCAAATATTTCAGTTTTTCCTTGATTCATACACCAAACACTAAACTACTTATATTCCAAATTTGAAGCTTCTAGGTCTGCTAGAAGTGCCTTAGAGTTTTGATGATCGGTGGGTCAGTCAGTGAGTGACAAAATTAAGAAACTTTGACCCGTTATAATTCTTAAACTACTGGTTCAAATTGAATGAAATTTGAAATATACCGTGTCTTTACAATGCCTGCATGGTTACTGAAAATTCAGTCTTCTAGTTTTATCCACAACGAAGTTACAGGGGGTTGAAAATGGCCTGAATTGCTTCGAGAAAAGGATGGTACGGCCGTGCCGCTTTTTTGCTCGACTTGGTGGGGGCACTGCCGTGCCCCCAGATAGTTTTTTATACCTACCTGATTAAATGTCATATTTTCATGTCTTGTATAGTCAATAATTAATTTCAGTGAATAAATACATTTATTTATTTATTTACTGATAAAGGTACACCAACAGCAATACACATTTAAGACATGAATTCACAGTATACATCACATCATACATTTGTATGGGACCAAAAAAAATTTAACTCTATTGCAAAAACCAATATACAGGGTGGCCCAAAAAGTAGTGTCAAGCCGAGCAGCTCTAAGACTACCCGAATCACCCTCTTGTATGTTCCGCGATTTTTGATAGATTTCGAGTTATGATAATATTTTTTTAAATTTCTGTGCTTAGGTACTTTTTTGGTAGGCACACACATAGGCGTATTTTAAATGTCACTTATAACTGAGTAATTATAATTGATATTTTATCCCACACGCACTATTGTTCTCAGATCAAAGCACGTATGAGTAACGCCGGCGCTACTGGTTGGCGCGCCGCCAGCGCCTCTGACGGATTTATGGCGAGACTGAGGTGAGTTAGCATGCTTGTTTTATTTCTATAAGTAGGCACTCTTTCTGCTAGATACTATGGGTGAAGATTTCTAAAATAGGCCTAGATAACTAGACTTCGTTCGTTTCAGCCAAATGACGTCCACTGCTGGACAAAGGCCTCCCCCAAGGTTTTCCACAATGAACGGTCCTGCGCTGCCCGCATCCAGGCTCTTCCCGCGACCTTTACCAGATCGTCGGTCCACCTAGTAGGAGGCCTGCCCACGCTACGTCTTCTAGCCCGTGGTCGCCTCTCGAGAACTTTCCTGCCCCAACGGCCATCGTCTCTACGAGCTATGTGCCCCGCCCACTGCCACTTGATTTTAGCAATTCTGCGAGCTATGTCGGTTACTTTGGTTCTCCTGCGGATCTCCTCATTTCTGATTCGATCACGCAGGGAAACTCCGAGCATAGCCCGCTCCATCGCCCTTTGGGTGACCTTGAGCCTTCTTATGAGGCCCATAGTAAGCGACCACGTCTCTAACTAGACTTAAATACCTAAAATAGCAATGTAATAGGGCTGAAACCGAAAAGCTATAGGATGATTTTACATAATCAGTGCTTTGCAAGTAACTTATTGCAATTTTTGTTATCAATGTATTCTTCTTCCTTCTCGGTCCCTCACTGATGAGGTTCGCAACCACATTAGTGTGTCTCTACAGACGGTGGTCATATGCTATGTGGACCGCACGATGCAATCTTCCGCCCACCGTCTTCCTCATCGCGTCTGACCATCCCGTCCATGACCTGCCCCGAATTAATTAGTGTGGATTAAATTACTATGTCTGTTTTTAAACTTTTGCGTTTTGATTTGCAACATCGATTGGATTACTACATGAATTTGACACAATTTTTTTGTAGATACGCTAAAAGAATTGGTACCTTCCTTGGAGCAAAACAAGTGTATTTTTTATAAGACTACTAGCTGACCCGGCGAACTTTGTTCCGCCTTAATGGCAATAAATAACGGGATAAAAAGTATCCTATGTCCTTCTCCTGGCTCTAAACTACCTCCCTGACAATTTTCAGCTAAATCAGTTCAGCCGTTCTTGAGTTATAAGTGGAGTAACTAACACGACTTTCTTTTATATAATAGATTGCCCGTTTTCAACATCAATCCCTAATTTTTAAGTGACCCCTACTATGGTAACACATAACAGGAATTTTGTTTTCAAAAGGGGTCGCTTGAAAATTAGGGATTGATGGTGAAAACGGGCATATTCCCACCTCTTGTTCCCTCAACTAGACCTAGCCAGGTTCTATAGAAGTCATTATATGGCTGCTCATTGAGAATTTTCTAGAGTCTAAGCTAACTTAGAACAGCGTTAATCAGTCGTGCGACACGCACATAAATTCGTCAGCGCCCCTGGCGGCCGGCCAGACTGCCGATACACACTTGCAGCCATTGTAGCTGAATTACTGCATTGTGCCTGTAAATGTAACGAATAAGTATCCTTAAGTTTTTACACGGTAATTTAGTGATTAACTACTACCCGCGGACGTCCAACCAAGGAAACCACACTAGGTATATATTTTTACTTCAAATGCCAGTTAAAAGTGTCAATTAACCCTTTACACGGCCGTGGGAATATAGTTCCCCTATATTTTGAACTTTATTCCCTGTTTTAAGGCCCAAAAACAATAAAAAAAATTAGACTTGTTATGCCCGTTAAAGGCTTAATAATTAATTGATGTCAGAAAGAACACAACACGCTAAAGTTTCAGTGTAGTACATCGTACAAACGCGGCACAAAAAGCTCTGATGTACATGTTGTACTTGGCTTGTGCCTTGTGGTGTCAACTTTTAGCGACACGTCGAGGAGTTTAGAGATCCAGCAAGATCTATTATTACCTTCTACAACCTATTTTTTCTTGTACAAGCGCCTTCAACAAGACAAAACGCATAATGCACTACCCTTTTAAGTGCAATTCTTTCGCTTTTTCCAAAGAGCTGGAGAGCCATAAATATATAAATTAACCGATCGCAAGGCGTTAACTCTGCGGCGACTGGCGTTATGCCAATCATGGATTTATGTCTCGCTAATGTCACCACGAACACGCATGTTTTAGGCGCTGACTGTACTGTGAGACCGCCCCATAGACGACGTCAGCTTTCCAGGTTATGGTAGTGCTCTCGCTATGAGTCATTGCCAGAGGAAAAATCATTATCCTTCTTTATGACCTCACCCAACACCTGTTCATGCGATTGAGTAGTATTTCTGTTCTGATCGCTACTTCTCAGCACTTGCCCATTTATTTTCCTGAAGCAGTGGTAGGGTTAATACTAATAATAAGGGACGTGCAAAAGTGCTTTTTAAAAGCCTACTTGCATAAATAAATGAGTTTTATCAGTTTTTAATCGTTACATCGGTGCTTGTCTCACTAAAGGACTAGTCCACCCCATAGTGTCATGCCCCCTTAATACAAAAAAAGTTGAACTCGCGTTGATCGCTAGTTAAATTGATATTTAGGAAATGTCATTTTCACATTTTTAAATCGTGCGTTTAACTTTTTTGTGACAAGACACGTGTATATTAAAACTGAATATATCTACAAGTAGGTATGGTTGACCCATAGCACCAGACAACGGATAAAAACTTAACAGTCTTTTATTCTAAATCCAGTTTTCTTTTTAAGCACTTATATTTAGTCTGTTCTAAGTCCACGACAATGGCCACCCTACCCCTCAAGTTGTCCTTACATGAATGGGGTCGTGCTGTAAGAAATTAGAACACACCCTACATTCTCACTCCGCTTGCTCTCATCTTACACCGTTTAGTTTGACATTTTATGGTGTTCCAGTTGTCAGCTTTTATAAAAATAGCGCCGACATCTTTGCAGTACATACTACGAGTGTAATAGGTATGAATTCTAGACACTTTTTGTAAGGTATACGACAGGTATCTTTGGTCTCGGACGTAGCGTAGAACACCCACCTCCTCGATGGACCGACGACTTCAAGAAGATAGCTGGCAGCATCAGACGCTGGTGCTGCTTCTCAAAAAGTGGAAGTGGGAGTGCTTTGGGATCCTTGGGAGAGTCAAAGTCAAAGTCAAAGTCAAAATTTCTTTATTTGTTTAGACTAATAAATAGTTCTTACAAATCGTCATTTTGCTCTTAAGGAGCCTCTACATGTCTCATAATCTTTTTACCCTACCAGCGCTTCGAGACCAACATTTGGCAAGTGCTGAGAAGAAGCGCCGCAACAAACTCAGTCACCACTGTCTGCCGGTTAATATAAATAAATATAAATAGTAGTAGTAGGTACATTCGATTCAGGAGCAGTTCACTGAATTTACCATGCATTCTTGTATGGTGTATCTTATAAGAATGGGTATACAAGATTGCGTGGTATATTAAACAAGGTAGTGACGTGCTAATATCTAGACTTACATATTAAGATACTAGTAGAAATGACTCGCATACATAAATTTGAATAACTTGGATTGACCAGTCCCCGAAAGCAGCGCCTGTTCACAGACATGACGAGTGAACCAGCCATCGCTTCACTCGACCATATTAGAGGGAATGTAACGACCCGCCTCACTACGCCACCACCCCAGAGACATTTTAGTGAGAATGACAATTCCAAGTTATCTCTTTAAAAAAAACTAATAATAAAGCTAAGTAACAGTCCAGATTGAGAAGCATGACACTATAACATTTGAGAAATTATTATTAGTTTATACATTACTTTCCATTTTAATTATTTTTAGTGCGAGCATGAGAGGACCATAATCCTACTCCCAGGATGACTTATCATTAAGAAAATCTCTAAATCAGAGACATACCTAAGTCCAGCAGTGACATTCTTTAACCGACTTCAACAAAAGGAAGAGGTTCTCAATTCTTTATCATTCTTGTCTCCCAAACCTATGTACTTCGTTCGTTCGTTTCGGCCAAATGATGTCCACTGCTGGACAAAGGCCTCCCCCAAGGATTTCCATAAAGTCCGGCCCTACGCTTCCAGGTACTTCCCGCGACTTTCACCAGATCGCCATGTTACAAATACATCACTCATACAAAGTTTTTCTTATGTAAGCTTAGATCTTTAAAAGTACGTAACGGATTTTGATGCGGTTTTTTGTATTAGATGGAGTGATTCAAGAGGAAGGTTTGTAAATTGTATACTTAGTACCCATGCGAAGCCGGGATGGGTCGCTAGTTTATTATATTCTACCGCATCACCTATATTGTCCCTACACGCGCCAGACCTTGCAGACTCCATTAAAACGGCCATATTTTCATTACGGGTTAATTCATCCTACAGCCCACACATCAGGCTGTTTTTTGTTGCAAAGTAACCCTTATTATGAACACATTAAGAGCCACGGTTTCGCTTGACGTGCCTACATACGCGTGCATCGGATTACTGCAGTGATACTGACGGATCGATCGGCTCGCGGGGTGTGCGCCGAAATAAACGAAAACACGGCCCGAAAAAAATACACACGTCAAAATGGACGAGGGGGTAGTGGGGTGGGCGCGGATTGGACGTTGCAGGAAATTCGGGATGTTTTCACCAGTTTTGTAAAATCAACAATTATTAAAATGTGCATTAAATAACTGTGACGCGTAACTAACTGTAATTAAAAAAATATACCGTGAACCTTGCTCAAGAAACTTGTAGAGCTATGGTGCTTGTATGCTACATCTTCTTCTGTGGCTTCTTCGTCGAGTTGATTGTAAGTACTACCTGATCGTTGGAATTGGCAGGTTGAATTAAACATTAACCTAACTAAAGATTAAAGCATGTTAAAGCTTGAACTTTCCACTTGGAAATCGTATCCAGGAACTGTAACTCTAAACTAAGTTTCTTTTCGTTCCTTAAGCAGCTGAAACGTTTACACTATGTTCTACGTTTGGAAATACCACATACCTGGAAAAGTAATAAATCTAATTTATTCTTAAAATTACACTAGCCAATCCTCACCCGCTCCACCATAGAGGTGCAAGCGTCACCAAACAGTCTACCCCCTAAAAAAATGCAGCCTCCCGAGGGGCCTCCCCCCTGTTTGTCGTAATTGCCGCCTGCGAACCTATTACTAATTGATTTGGGAGATCCATACATTGACAGCCCAGGAATGACAGACAAACACTAAATATTACGAGGTTGTTTAAAGGCTAAAATAAAAGTTAGTATCTATTTTGAAAACTAGATGGCGGGAGTTGTTCTATTTAGCCGGCGGTGTCGAAGTATTTTTGCGTTTTGGCTATTGATTTATTACCTAACTCGGCCACAGGTGTAGAACATGCCATCCACGAAGACGCGCCCCACCATTCTTCCGCTAATGTTTGAGTGTTATCCGTACACGCTTAATCATCCATGACTGCGCACGCACAATACAATAATGACGCTGGAATTGCTCGGATCAAACGCCCTGCACCCCGCGCTTTCCTCGACCAAAAACTGGTGGGGCGCGTCTTCGTGACTGGCACGATAGAGTTCAACGCTCATCAGGAGCGTCTTATCTTGTGAGTCCTTTATCCCAACCCAACTGGTTCTTTTAAGATGGCTTCCAGAATTTGCAGATTTCTTACTAAATCTTCCTTTGTCATCAAACGTTTGGAAAATAAGATTGATTGGAACTTGCAAGCTGGAAATACTTTAAGATCTTTTTGCTAGCTTTTGTCTATGGTAATTGAGAAGGCTTTCGGGTCAAATCTAGAGCAAAACTCGAACTGTACCTAGCCAGGAATAAATGGGTGAAGGGATTAAGATATTTGTCAATTTAGACCAAGTTTTAATCTCTGTTCTAATATGAAGAAATCTTCCTTAGGGCATTTTTACTCGACTACGCAATGCAAGCGAGAATATGTTTTGGAAAAAGTAAATTATCATTACATAAGTACACATACAAGTGGCTCAGTGTGCTGGTTGAACTGTTATTACCATTTGATGAAACAATAATGAATTGAAAAAAAAAGAGGCTGACAAAGTTTCTTGATTTCTTTCTTTTGAAAATTACTCATGACATCATTATTTAATAACAGCTGTAGCCTCTACAGTTATGTAACTGTTCATCAAACGTAATTAGTACCGTGCTAAAGCTTCACCCTTTGGCGCCTGACAGATGGACCGTTTACTTTTTGCGTTGTAAACTACACGCATACCACCGCTGGGACTGACGGCCTTTGTGGCCTGTCAGTCGCTAAGCCTACCGCTATTTTACGCTGGTCGGTCCAAAACTAAATGCAGATTTTTTTTGACGGCCTGCAATGTGAGTGCTGGTTTGCATAGTGTAGGTAGTTACAACAAACTGCGGTTACAGGTTTGAAACGCGTTGGGGACGAATTTTTGTTATGAGCACAAGCATTTAGTTTTAAGCGGAGTCGGAGCTATGTTGGTTATAGATCGTCTCCATATAGCTTTAGGTATATTTAAATATTTATTAAGTATGTAGGTGCTTTTTTGCTACAAGGAAAAACTTCCTTGCTTTCAAGCGATTTTCCGAAAAATGTTCATCATAATCATCATCGTTTTAGCCACAGGCCTCCCCCAATGAGTTACTTCCACCCGGTTGGTAGCGGCCTGCATCCAGCGTCTCCTTATAAGGTCGTCGGTCCACCTTGTACGTCCCACGTGATAGAAGACCCCCAACCCTATAGTAAATGGTTACTGCCCGTATTGCTGTTTTATATACTTTTCCCCTATAAATCCAGCTTACAATCCTCTGGGAAAACTCCGGTATTAATAATGATTGTTCTAATAAAATATTTACAAACAGAAATTAAAGCTTTTTTGTATAAAAGGTCTTTATTAAACAGTCAATGAGGCAATACGATTATAACTTTAGAGTGCATCGCGATGCCCCATTGCCCTGGGCCTGCTCACGGGTTGTTTAGCGATGACTGCACGCTGAATGCGTCTGCTGCGGCTACAACTACCCATGATGGACAATTTGACACCATTCTCCAATAATTCGAAATCACAACTTTTCTAAAAAACACTTCATTCTGGTCCTAAAAACTTAATTAATTTAAAATTACCTGTAAATTACAATTTCGTAATTGAAAAAAGTAGTTTGAGTTGACAAAATAGTGACGTCACTTGCTTGTAGTGCCATACAAATTCTATGGGAGAGTTTCGTTTTGACAGTTTTAAAAAGTACGTCAATTGATTGGTGGTGTCAATATGTCTATTGTGCCATAAGATACTACACCATAGAATGCAATCTGCTATCCTCATAGCTGTGCCTTCAGCCCCGAAAGTTTGTTGACCACTTTAAATGTCAACTGTTAATAAAAGTAGTGAAAATAATTTTATTGTCTACTGCCTTTTGGGCAATTTTTATCATAGACAATGACAGATGAGAGACGATACACGTGCAAAGCTGCAGGAAATAGCTAACTTACTTGTGTACAGGATGAAAATGAAGTCGTTGGTATCCTTTTATAAGACTACTAGTTATTTACTTTTTGTATTAGTGTGCTCTTATAAAATGTTTAAAACGATTTAACAAGGTTTTAATTATTGATAACTCATTGAATTTGTCTCACGTTTGGGAAATGTAGGTACTATGTATCTTGAGTAGAGTCATAATTTAAAAGGATATCATCGATTTCAATTTTATCCTGTATAATGTTAAACTGTATGAAATATTCCTTAGCGTCAATAGAAAAGCTAAATTTAAGAGCGTAAAAATAGTCAATGGAAACGTAGAATTTAAGGGTTGGAAAATTTTCCGAAACTGCATTGTACTAGCCTATAAGGGCGGCACAGGTGCGTGTAGCGAGCGGTGCTCGATGGTTACTTATACTCGTACACTGGGCTACAAACATAGAGTAACATACAGAATGGATTTTATTTTGAACTTTATTGTATGATTTCTTTGGGTTTAAATGTTTTGATGAAGGAGATAGAATTCAATATTTATGTAAAAAAAATACCTAATACTTTTTATATCAAAAGAAATAGCACGATTATTTTAACTTGACTGAAAGAGAAGAGTTTCAGCTATTCACACATGATTATTAATATTACTTTAAAAATAACAAACTTACCAATAAACAACGAATACGAACAATACTATCCTAATACTAAGCTAAAAAATAGGATTTCAACAGAAAAATCGCTATCATATTTTTTTTTCATCGGTGCTTAAAATCCAAAAATGAAAAATAAAACACTAGACCTGCAATAATTCTGGCTCAGAACCAATTTATTAAATATTTTGCAAAAAATGAATATTTGCGCGTTATACCTATTTTCATTTTCCGAAGTAAAACCATTTTTCCGGGAAATATTTAGGTATTTTTCCATCATGCCAATGAGGGCTGGACCTAAATCACACGTCTATCGCTAATTGACCCTTGGATGACCTAATTTCAAACATTAGTACCTAACTTAGGGCACAGGGCATAAAATATTTGTTAGAAAAGGGGTGGAATACATACTTACTCTAAACAACTCAGCGCAGCATTCCAGGGTTGGTTTTCCAATGAAAAAAGAAATGAACAATCGCAATTCCCAATCTTAAATGATTAATAAATTATAATTAATTTAAAGCTATACAAAGCAAAAGGGTTATTTTTATTATTGTAATCTCATAATTGAATTCGTAGTTATTCATGAAATAAATTATTACAGACATAGGTAGGTACGATGACAATCGTAAAAATAACTAAGTACTACAGAAGATGCCAAAGTGTTCAGTTTGACGTGCCATCCGGAAAACCCGGAAAAAATTGGAAAGAATCAAAAGAATTACGAGTAAGGACGATTTTATGGGCAACCAACAAAATTTATTCAACCAGTCTCTCTTTAATTAAAATGTAGTTACCATGATAACGACATGCACAAGAAAAAACTTAAAATTTCATACACAGTTTTTAAGTTGCTACAATAACGTGGAAAATTCGAGTACAGGTACTTAGATAGATAGTCTTTTTTGCTAATTATTATCACTTGTGTACTATGTATTATATTTCATTTATTATTAACTTAACCAACACCCAGACCCTCAAAGCGTCAGTCAAACAACGACCATCACATACATGTGACCCGCGATCGGTAAATTAGCAATTAATGAATGCAGCGGGGAGGGCGGCCATTTTTTGTTGCTATATAGGTAGCCTGCGCCGGACTGACCCGATGTGAAGGAGTGCATACTCTAGAAGACTCGTCTGAAGATATGTTGCCAGTGTTTTGGTCAGTCAGTCGGTCATTGAATCTGAAATAGTAAACTTTTTGAGGCTCGATATTGAAACCATTGCTCGAATTGAATGGGATTAGCATTATAATATACCTATTTACGAATGATCTAGAAATTCTGATCTTTTTTTAACCAATTATGCAACAAGGTCACTCTACTACATTACAAAAAGTAGAAATTTGAACGCTAAGACCAGTGATTCTAATAAAGTAAAGTTTGTAAAGCAAATGGAATATAGACAGAAATTTTTCGACCCTTTCTAACATTTTAAATTTTCATTTTATCGTAAATGTTACTACCATAGTCCATATTTTCAATCGCCATGACACAGGTAGAATAACTTTCATTTCCGGGAAATACTCCATTAATACTTGGGCTGAATTTATTTTAATGGAATAGTGCTTTGTCTGCAAAATGTCTGTTAATTGTTTTGCCAAACTCGAAGTTTGGTCCATTATCATAAAAAAAAACATTTACTTACTAATAAAAGGGACAAGTATTCGATAGAAAATTAAACTAATGAGTAATGACATAAATCGGTAACAAATGTAACAATATTGTGTTCTTAGTTCATCACCATCCAATTAGATTTTCGCAACCAAAAAGTGCAGGTCACAAATCCCGCGACGCATCCCGCGACCCCGCGCCACTGTGCTGCATCGTTTTCAGGTTTTTTCGCAGCGGAGCCCGCAGCATTCGTTTTTCTCGTGCTGCCCCCACCCCCCTGGGGGGATGGGTGGAGGGTGGTCAACCCCCCGATAGCCCCGTGCGCGGAATTTGATTAATGCAATGTTCACGATAATTATTCCTGTTACTATTTTTTGACAGGATAAAGTTTTTTTCGGCGTTGATTTTTGCACTTTTTCGGCCAGTGAGATTGCGCGTCATTTCAATTTTCGGCCGCATTCGGCTCTTTCTTTGTTGATGCAGCACTTTTGGCTTATAAACGTTTGTTTTGCATAATTCGCCGTCGGCCGGATGTGCGTTGGATTCGAACAACTAAGATTGTGGTTCGATTTTGGAGTTTTGCATGGTGTTGAATCGGTAGATAACATAGTCAAATTATAAATGCATACTCGTAGTAGATAGCTAGAGAGGCATTTTGATCATATTCATTTTTATACTATGCTTTGATACTCTATAGTGCACACCACACATAACTGACGTAAGTTAACAGTATTATGCCATATTTCTACTGAAACTGTTCTGAAAATCCCTCAGAGAATCTAGCTCCAAAAATATAAGATGTGTAGAAAAGATGATAAATGTGGACACTGGATCGAAACAAGAACAATATTACTAAAACTAAAATAAAAAGGTTCGAACATTAAAAATATTTCAAGCAAATAACTTTCCAAGTCCTATAAAAGCAGATTTAATAATAAGAGCAAGGCGTCAACGCAAGTGCTATCTAAAACAATCTCCGGGAACAATATCCGGAGTTCGCGGCCATCTACACGTAAATGCTGAATCGGTGAAAACATTACTTTCTTTTTTTCACGTCGGTGAGGCTTGAATCAAAGTGGAGCTTGGTATGTGTATTTGCTACCATTTAAATTACTTTCTCTATTAGAAAACGATTAATTTAGGCGACAATAGATAAATAGTTAGGTGTTGGCTGCCGACTCTAGAAGTCGGTGGTTCGATCTGCTGCATATTGTTAACATTGACACTGCTAACACTATTAACACTTATCACAATATTCTTCTTAGCATAGCGACTATATTGTTATTTTGCATATCATCATAACGTTAATTCAATACTTACCAGACACCATAATAAAAAAAAACCTTTAATTTGTGTTCATAACTGTGTATAAATGGTAAAATAGAACTTAATCAACACTAATTTTATTAAAAGGAAAGATTTGATTGTATAAATAAATAAATAAATCTTTATTAATTTCTTCACAAGTTTTCAATTACAAGTACATAACAATAAACGCATTTTACAACGTTGTAAACGTTATAGCTAGTATTATATTATCTGTGGTTATAGTATGTATTGAATAGACTTCAAAATACTGGACGGATTCAAAAAATTCTTTCACCATTAGACACCTACGGTACTTCTGATGAACATAAGCGGTACGAAGTTCGCCAGGCCAGCTAGTATCTAATAAGACCCAGCTGACTGCTGATTTCTAAAATTAACAAACAGATCCCTCTACTTTTTGACAAATACGAGTAGATGCACCTGAAATACATTTTTATAACAACCAGGGGCATCTTGGAGCATGACAATGGAGGCACCAGCTCATTGTCTGGTGGCTATTTACACCGTGCTAAGTTTAACACCATCTTACTTTAACTTTGACAAACGTCAAAAATCTGTCAAACTCCATACAAAAAAACACCGGTTATCGTTATAGTTAAGGTCAAAGTTAGGTGGTGCAACTCAGCCTTACCATTATATTCAGTTTAGCGACTGTACTGTTAATTTGCATACCATACCAAAACTTTGATTAATACTTACCAGACACCATAAAAACACCTTTAATTGGTCGTCATAACTGTACCCTGACCTTATGTGATAATCATCAAAAAGGCCCAGCCATGTACATATTTGTTCTGTGATCAAGCAAACTTTTGATTTGAAAAATGCATTTGCAACAGACTCCTTTTTGATGCACCTAAAATTCATTTTTATAACAACCAGGGGCATCTTGGAGCATGACAATGGAGGCACCAGCTCCTTACTCATTGTCTGGGCACATTGTCTGGTGGCATCTTTGACAAACGTCAAAAATCTGTCAAACTCCATACAAAAAAATATAGTTAAGGTCAAAGTTAGGTGGTGCAACTCAGCCTTAATTTGCATACCATACCATGACTTTGATTAATACTTTACCAGACACTGTAATAAAACACCTTCAATTTGTTGTCATAACTGGACCCTGACCTTATGTAATGATCACCTAAAAGACCCAGCCATGTTACATATTTATTCTATGATCCAGCATACTTTCGATTTAAAAAATGTATTTGCAACAGGCTCCTTTTTGATGCACCTAAAATACATTTTTATAACAACCAGGGGCATCTTGGAGCATGACAATGGAGGCACCAGCTCCTTAACTCATTGTCTCAGCACATTGTCTCACATATTTATTCTGTGATCCAGCATACTTTTGATTTGAAAAATGTATTTGCAACAGCCTCCTTTTTGATGCACCTAAAATTCATTTTTATAACAACCAGAGGCAACTTGGAGCATGACAATGGAAGCAACAGCTCCTTACTCATTGTGTCGGCACATTGTCTGGTGGCCATTAACACCGTGCTAATTGGTTGTTTTGCTCTTACACATTTTCATATTAAAACTCGAAACATTCCTTTTGAGGTAGGTGACAATAACTTTGGAGTTTGAGAGCATCTTGAGGAAGCTTTTTGTAGGTATTGTTTGTATTCCACCAAATAATTACAGTCTGGAATAGTCAATCGCAAGAATATTCATCGGTAAGGCAGGGTTTTACTTTTCTTTAACTGAGAGGGGTCATTTTTGTGAATTATTATTTATTTTATAAAATGTGAATTGAGATTCTTAGATTGAGCGTGCTCATTTTCTTCACTTATTTTATAAGTACCAACTTCTTCTTCTTATCGTGTCGACAACAAACCTGCACAGTGTCAGCCTAAAACTCCGCTACAAGAGTGGCGTTGTCGGCAGCATTAATTAAATCCTCCTGCGTACAGTTGCTCGGGCACTCAGGGCACTACATCATGTGCTTCATCGACTGGGGAACACAACGGCACCTGCACTGCATGTTTGCACCAGACCAGTGCCATCTTTTCATATTACTTAATTTCATATTTATGTAGAAATCTGGTGTCAGATTCTGAGTTTAAAAGTGCACGCTATGGCCGATTGAGCTTTGTCAGACCCCTTTAGATGCTCTATATGGCTAACTAGATTTGTAACGTTTCTGACCACATCTGTTCCAACTCACATGCTAACAGAAAACCCCCTTTAAGTGCTCATAACAGCATTGTTCCCCAAACAAACGACGTATCCATAGTTCCATCCAACTCCCATTGTAGAGCATCAACAAATCGCTAACAAAGTAGCGGCGAGCGCAAGATTGATGCGCCTCATGATGGACGAGCGACCATTAGGGACGTGGCACACTTATCAACCTGGAAAGGGATCGGGACTATTCCCACCTCTCGTTCCCACCACTGCAACTCCTATGTAGCCAGGACCTACAGCTTGACCGCCAATAAAAACCCAACTAGTTAAGGTCAAGTTTGTCCCGGGGGCAAGTTAAACTGTCATTGGACCCGCAACGAAATTGATCAGAAGAACATAGGAGGAGTTCGAAGTTAAGGTTCGACTTCCCTCCGGAAAGGGATCGTAACCGTATCAACTCTAGGCGGTCAGTATTCTTTGTATAAAACTCCACATTTTTACGTACCGTAACGTAAACGCCTCGCCTCGCGGTTGAAACGCGCGAAAGGCGGTACGGTGTTGATCCCTTTCCGAGTTGATAAGTCTGCGATGACCTTTATCCTGTAATGTAGAGACGACGCCACATCAAGCTTGACATTGTAGCATCTTATGTGGTTGTAAATAGGAGTGTTTTTACAACAAATATGTATAGTGTGATGTGCTGTTGGCGTAGATCGGAATTAGGACTGGTTATGATGGGGTTCTAAAGGTTGGAGTGCAAGTGTGCTCATGTATGAACCCAGTATGTTATAACCAGCGTTGCCAGTTTTTTTTTTTTTTTGCCAACTCGGGACTTTGGTACTTTTTGAGTGAAAATAGCGGGATTCTTCCGTCAGAAGCGGGACATAGTAAAAAAACGTACCTAATATAATCAAAGGTTTTCAAATATTTTATCTTTTTATTTGACTTAAAATTACGTTTACGCGACAATAGATAGCAAAAGTAGCCATAGAAAATGTATTTTAACAAAAAAATAATATTTTAAACCACGTGCCACGTACGGTCGAGTTCTCTCTGAAAAGCAGGACCGAGCCTGTCCCGCGCGGGACATTTAAATTTGATTTAAAAATCGGGACGTCCCGCCAAAATCGGGACGTCTGGCAACGCTGGTTATAACCCAATATATTACAGTCAAGTTTACAAGTATACAGTTAAATCGATCATAGTTTTTTGTTAGGTCGTGCATCATATTATTATTTCTTATTTCGCAGATTTAATACTTCAAAGGCTTTAAGTAATTCAATATTGTATTTATTTCCCGTTAATTTGTTATTTAAATAATGCAACGTTTTCACGTTTCAAAGTAATCTAAAGTATTTGTTGTAGCAGTACCTTACTTATTGTTGAAACTTAATTCGATAGCACCCTATTTTAGAAAAATAGTGTAAAATAACACCCTTATCTAATCGAGCCTACAACTAATCAAAAACCAATCATAAAATATCATCGTGCCACATGTCACCCGTTACAACCTCGTTAAACCCCTAATAACACGTCTTAACCCTTTTCTCTCATCGACATCTTTTGTGACACCTTTGACACTTCCCCAAATTCCTCAAAAGTGGCATCATTACGACATATGCTGTAGTTTTTGCCCTAATTATTTTTACATTAATCATGAGAAAATTCGGCTAAATTCAAGCATGTAATTCTTTGCCATTGAAATTAGGGACTGCTTTTTATGACAGTGTTTAAAAATTGTTGTTTCTAACCCCGTAACGCAATTGAGTGACACGAAGGTGCAGTAAATAAAATAGTAGGTGTACATCATAATCACTACATAGTATAAAACAAAGTCGCTTTTCGCTGTCTGTCGCTATGTATGCTTAGATCTTTAGAACTCCGCAACGGATTTTGATGCGGTTTTTTTAATAGATAGAGTGACTCAAGAGGAAGGTTAAAGGTCTAAAATATGCATATTATAGAAGAGAAAAGCCGGGAAATTCCATAATTGCAATCGTGCGAAGCCGGGGCGGGCCGCTAGTATATTATAAACTACTATTTAAGATTCAAAACGGCTCCTATTTCAAATACAAAGTACCGCTGTTTTTAACTTGATTTAGTGTTGTCTGTACATAAAACTTTTGTACAAAATACTTGTTTTTGTACTTAATATAGTCATTAATATTAGTCAGTAGATTAATTTTTTTCTTAAATCGCGATTAAGGTGATTGTGGAACAATTTATTAATTACACTATCACCTCGACGACCTTTTTTGATCCAGGAACGTGAAGAATCAACTAATTATAAGCATCCAAGTACAAAAACGCGTCTCATCATAAAGCGAATAACTATTTAATCGCCTTCCGAACATTCCCAGGACATTCGACTTGACAGGTCAAGTGTCCGATAAAAATCAAAGGAGTTGCTCATCTCGTACCCCAAAACCGATAATCCACCCTAAAGTTTAGAAGTCAAGATTGAAAATAGACCGACGCGTGCGCATCCTTACCTTTATCCTTGCGCTCAGGTCGTGACTGTCAAATAGAGGCTGTATCAATCCATATTGGATTATGTGTGTATTGAAATTAGGTCGGGTTTTACTTGCAGGTGGATCAGGTCCTCACGAGGGTGGGTTCGTACAAAAAGCGGTCGGACCGGTCGCCTCGAAACGGAGAATCATTCGGTCGGACCGAATGTCCTAATAATATATTCATATTTTTTAGATCGATTAGGCGCTGCTCGAGCTGACGTAACGAGTGGGGCTGTCACGGAATTCCTTGAATAAATTTGGGATTGAACTCTAGTTGGGCCCTGGAGAAAGAATCTATCGCCAGTTCGAATGCCGTGAGGGTCAATGCTGCAGTGCATTTATTCTGACTAGCTTTTGTCTAGATTGTGTTAAGTAGAGACACTTACTTGATATCTATCGTTGTAATTTGGCCAATTAACTCAATATCGTTGTAAATTACAGCCTATATGTTATTCTGATGTATAAAATTAATAGGTACTGACACGTTTCATCAAAATCCTTTCAGTAATTTTAGCGTGAAAAAATGTTTTATTATTTATGGTACTTACATCAGTCTATACATTTTTATTGCAAAAAGAACCATGTTTATCTTGGCGTGCTATCGTCGGAACAAACTAATAAACATCGGCAAAACAAAACTGCATTCCCTTCTACTTAATGACTCCAGGAAAACACCAATGCAATGAGTCACCTACTCCCTTTTCCTTAACTTTCCTTACTATTCCTTGGAAGAGCTAAGCAAAAACGAATCTTTAATACCCTGGAACTTGTTGGTGAGACGACTCTATAAAAATGCATTAGTGATGCGTAGTTTGGCTTCGATAATTATAAAAAATATCGATAGTACTGCTGCTACTGTACTTAGGCTGAGTTGCACCACGTTATTTAACCGTAACAATAACAATATCCCTTACTTTTTATAAGGAGTTTGACAGATTTTTGACGTTTGTCGAAGATAAAGTAAGATGGTATAACTCAGCCTTAGTTTTTCGGTATTAAAAGCGCTCTATGGGTGCATAATAATGGAAAAATGGAATCATTTGACATACTTTTTAGAATATAAAAACGTTATTCGCAAATTCAATTTACTGTTTATTGATTTCAAAGCAACTAAAAATGAAAGGACAATGTTCGTTCTCCATACATTGTTCGCCGTTAGATCAACAGTGCCGAAAAAATACTTTCTAGGTTCTAAATGACACAAATCTTTATGTAAGAACAATTATTCCTGGCGGACCAATTCTATAAACTTATTGATAGCAATATTGTTATCATAACCTCTTACTTACTAGTATTGTATTATATTATTTTATGCACATCGATTTGGGAGATGTTCTGTATTGTAGTTGTCGCAGCCAAATTGTATTATAATATTGGACGGGTTTTGGAAATAGCTCGGCGTTCCACTTTTATGATTTACTTACTTACATTTTGCACGTAAATAAATAACATGAATCCTATGTTTACTTTCCACTCTTGACATTTAACACGTGACTTACCAAACTAACTATCTCCATGGTTACCGTCTTAGTCTATGCATGACTAGGGATTGAACAACTTTTAATTGAATATTATTAACAATTCTCGATAATTATTATCGATTGAAAAATATTCGGTATTTGAATCGAAAGATATATTCAATTTTATCAATATCAAAATATTCAATTTTAATAATAAAATAAATATTATTTACTACTACCTATGAAATGTTCTGAACATTGCCTGGAGCGCTCCCCCAATCCTGGGTTTTCCCTTTCCAAGCTGAGAGGACATCTTTTTGGTTCTATCGATACATTATAAAGGTACTTAATATTTGAAATGTATTACCAATTATTGTTATAAGCATTTTGAGCGAATAAAACTTTCAATTCTATTAGAACTTTAGACATTTCTCTCACTTTAAGCGGCATTGGATTTTTCATCGGATTTTGAAACTGTTACAGATATATTAAAGATGATCCCATATTGTTGTCATTGTCTATATCAGTGTTATGATCACAATTCTTTTTATTTTATTCATAACCTTCGACCAGTTGGACACATTAGATAGCTTCTTGTAGTATCGTGCAATATATTTTTAACTTTTAATTAAAATCTAGTCATACTGTAGCAATATGGACGATTTATTTTATTTACAAGATCGGTATCTTATTGTCCATGATGACCGCAGTCAACATCACTATTACATGGATTCCTAACAATGAAGTACGGCATTGCCTTGTGCCGATATTACATAGATTTTATCGACACAAATTATGGAACTTCATAGGATATGGAGCAGGCCACGCCCTAAAATGTCCGGATGTCGTCATAGTATTATGGAATACATATAAAAGACTTTTATTATTTCATTTTCTAATCCTCAAGTGTCCGTTACAATCTAATTAATATTTAAGTATTCAAAAAGTAAGAGATTAATTTTGATACTTTACTGCTGTGCCCAGGAATCTAAGGCGGTTTCTGACAATGTCCTTTGCAGTTAATTGAAATCTAATTGGGGTTTCAGAGCTTGAATGAAGTGTTCTGTCTAATGGTGTCTCTGTCAATTGCCAAATAAATAAATAAATAACGATAGTGTTAAATGGATCAAGTCTTTAGGGTTACAAGTTATTATCAATAGATTGTAGTAATAATACTCGTATGTAGTTGGTTTTGACTTACATATCGATATGATTAATTATAAAAATCATGCAGCACTAAAACGCATTAAGATGCTATTGATGATCTTGGAGCAATAATAAAACTTTTATTAGTACTATTGTTATTTCATACTGGCTTTAATTAAGCTAGCTTATTCAGTGTAAATTAAGTACTTTTTGAATTCTCTAGCTTTTCCCGTGTCGCTTTACTTTTTATATCCTAAGCAATGTAATGGAGTACATCGTTGCATCCATCGCACATTCTGGCACATTATTTACTTTCTGCAAATATGCAGAAAGTAAAATTCCTATCCTTATACCTATATTTTTCTTTTACGGCATCAATCAGTCAATAACTTAAAACTAACGTAAAAATAAATAAATATAAGAAACAATACATTGCTTACTTATATTTAAAAGCTAAAACTGACACACAGGAAGAAAACTACCAGGCAGGCTATACTGCACGTAATACGGTGATCAAAAAAAGAGTGAAACAACAAATTATGATAATTTTTGACAAAAATAAAAGACTCGCTCGAGAGTGCAAGTGCCGGCATTCCTGCGACACGACCGACGCCGCTAGCTCGTAAGGCGCTGCGCGTTGGCATAGGTCCGTACTCCGTATAAAGTCAGAAGTTCTCAAAGTTTTTGACCATAAATTAGGCTGAAAGTGACTCTGAGCTTCCTACTAATATTATAAATGCGAAAGTATGTCTGGATGTTTGTTACTCTTTCACGCAAAAACTACTGAACGGATTTTGTTGAAACTTTTACTGTTTGTAACCCAGATTAACATACCTATAGGTTATAATTTATGCCAACCTGTGACACTAAATTTCACGCGGGTGAAGCCGCGGGCAAAAGCTACTAAGTAATATTGTTTAGGTAGAGACTCTCGCGAATAGTGACAATAGTGACTGAGTTTCCTGCGCTGCTTCTTCTCAGCACTGGCCCATTTATTGTCCTGAAGCAGCGGTAGGGTTAATACTGGGTGTAAGTGCTTTTTAAAGCATACTTGCAAAAATAAAATGATATTTTCATGACTTTTATTGAGGGTCTTGGCTTTTGATATTGCAAGTGTTGGCATTCCTGCGATACGACCGATGCCGATAGCTCGTAAGGCGCTGCGCGTTGGCATAGGTCCGTACTCCATATAAAGTCAGAAGTTCTCAAACTTTTTGACCACGGACCCCTAAAAGACACAAATAACTGAAATTGGTCTCGATACTCTCTACTAAGGTTCTTGATACTAAGGACTTGATAGTGCCAAGTGTCGGCATTCTCGCGTCACGACACGACCGACAGCTCGTAAGGCGCTGCGCGTTGGCATAGGTCCGTACTCCGTATAAAGTCAGAAGTTCTCAAAGTTTTTGACCATAAAGAAAGTGGCTCTAAGCTTAAGTAATACTATAATCTATAATCCGGGCCTTTTCAAGGCGAGAGTGAATAGGCACTTACAGGGCAGATATGTACCATCCAGACTGCATGCCACTTAACATCAGGTGCGATTCTGGTCAATCTGCCTTGTTATGCATAAAAAAATTGTTTAGGTAGAGACTCTCGCGAATAGTGACAATAGTGACTGAGTTTCTTGGGCCGCTTCTCAGCACTGGCCCATTTATTGTCCCGAAACAGTGGTAGGGTTATACAGGGACGTGTAAAAGTGCTTTTTAAAGCCTACTAGCAAAAATAAAAGATTTTTATGAGTTTTATTGAGGGTCTTGGCTTTTGATATTGCAAGTGTCGGCATTCCTGCGACACGAGACGCCGACAACTCGTAAGGCGCTGCGCGTTGGCACAGGTCCGTACTCCGTATACATGTACTCCGTAATATAGTCAGAAGTTCCCAAACTTTTGACCACGGACCCCATAAAATAGGCTGAAAGTCTCTCGATGGAGGTTCTTGGCTTAATATTGCAAGTGTCGGCATTCCTGCGACACGACCGACGCCGATGGCTCGTAAGGCGCTGCGCGTTGGCATAGGTCCGTACTCCGTAATAATGTATAGTCAGATATTCCCAAACTTTTTGACCACGGACCCCTAAAAGACAAAAATAACTTAAATTGGTCTCGATTAAGGCAGCACTTAGATTAAGCTTAAATACGTTGTAAATATTGATTGCCTTCTAGTGTATGTCTTGTTGGTTGTCCTATTAAATAAATAAGTAAATACTCACTACTAAGGTTCTTGATACTAAGGACTTGATAGTGCAAGTGTCGGCATTCCTGCGACACGACCGACGCCGCTAGCTCGTAAGGCGCTGCGCGTTGGCATAGGTCCGTACTCCGTATACAGCAGTGGTTCTTAACCTTTAAGTCACGAGGGACCATTTTACCAAATTTCTGTCTTGTCAAGGACCACTTATTTTTTTTCAAAATCCTATGAAAGGGAAGGTGGATTTCTTGCCCACTGTACGCCGTTTGCGTTGTGTTGGCTCGACTCATCACGTCACATCACTTGTTTATTACGATGTCTTCGTGGACCACTTGGAATGCCTCCAGGGACCACCAGTGGTCCGCGGACCACCGGTTAAGAACCACTGGTATACAGGGTGGAATTTTGTAATGCCACCTGGAGGGAAGGTACTCTTACTATTGTAGATAGAAAAAAATTCTTAAAGAAAACACTCCTTTATTTTTGATAAGAAATAGAACTGCATTCAAAGATTCCCAAAAATTGGCTTGCCACACCCGGGAATCGACTCAACTAAAGTCTGTTAAAAATTACACCCTGTATTTTTATTACATCGATCGTTAAGTATAAGGATGAAATCTCTCTAACAAAATTGATGAATCAAATGAAAGGAAAACCATGAAATCTTAAATTATTTTAATTATGTACAGAAAATTGTATAGTATTGTAGTGAATTTTCGAAAAAAAATCAAAAATCATTGAATACAGTTCTCTTTCTTTTCAAAAATAAAGGAATGTTTACTTTCAGTAAAATTTTCTATCTACAGTATTAAGAGTACTTTCCCTCCAGGTGGCATTACAAAATTCCACCCTGTATAGTCAGAAGTTCTCAAACTTTTTGACCACGGACCCCTAAAAGACAAAAATAACTAAAATTGGTCTCGATACTCTCTACTAAGGTTCTTGATACTAAGCACTTGATAGTGCAAGTGTCGGCATTCTCGCGTCACGACACGACCGACGGCCGACAGCTCGTAAGGCGCTGCGCGTTGGCATAGGTCCGTACTCCGTATAAAGTCAGCAGTTCTCAAAGTTTTTGACCATAAATTAGGCTGAAAGTGACTCTAAGCTTCCTACTAATATTATAAATGCGAAAGTATGTCTGGATGTTTGTTACTCTTTCACGCAAAAACTACTGAACGGATTTTGTTGAAACTTTTACTGTTTGTAACCCAGATTAACATATAGGCTATAATTTATGTCGATCTGTGACACTAAATTTCACGCGGGTGAAGCCGCGGGCAAAAGCTAGTAAGTAATATTGTTTAGGTAGAGACTCTCGCGAATAGTGACCAGGAGGGGGGGAAGACAGCTGCCCTCTCAAACATTTTGACCTCTGAACCCTGAAAGTGGCTCCAAGATTAAGTAATTTAATATTGCCTAGGTTACAGACTCTCGTGAAGGTCTTCGATTGATATTGCAAGTGTCGGCATTCCTGCGACACGACCGACGCCGCTAGCTCGTAAGGCGCTGCGCGTTGGCATAGGTCCGTACTTTAGTCACAGGTTCCCAAACTTTTTGATCGTGGAATACCAAGCGAAAATGTTGACAGAACTAAGCTCTAAGCTTAACCCTTAACCAGGCTAAAAAAGTCATTGGTTTTCAACCGTTTCTTCACAGCATAAAGTTCAAATTGATGTGGGCTCTATGGCTACCAGAGCTTAGGGTTAAGTACAGTCCTGAATCAGTCAATAGGCCGTATAGGCCGCGGCCTAGGGGCGGCAGATTTCAGATGACGCTTACTCGATATCAGAAGATAAAAGTTAAATAAAGAGCCAACCCCACCCTAGCCTACGGGCGGCAAAATTGTAAATCCGCCACTAGTTAAGTATAAATATTTTCTCCAGACTTTCCTTGAAGTTTTGGGTTAGAAATCTAAATGGGCACGCAGTAAGGAAATACATTTTATTACCAGTTTGATGAAATTAATGATAAAAGTATTCTCTTCCAGTCAACCTTTGTATTTTGAATCTATTAATGTGCTCTGATTCATTTCAGATGTTTATTATCTCATAAAGTCCAAAAAGTAGGTATTATAACATCAGATCTCACAAAAAAATATAAGCAAGAAAAATATATATATAAAACGTATTTTGTAAGGTCAAGTTCAATATTAAATGATGAGTAAAAAAACAAGAAAGTTACATAGTAGTAGGGCATGTAATATCGGAAGGTTTTCAATTCCGATATTGAATTCCGATATTAGATCTCAATATCGGAATTCCGATATTAATATCGGAATTGAGTTCATGTGCTATAAAATTAATATTTGGTTATATTCGTAAGAATTCTGGATTGTTTACAAAAAAATAATGATTGTAATCAAAATTTTTAATTTGGTACAAAACAGCACTTCATAAAATTGAAGTTTTAAAACTATTTTTAAGTTATGGGTATCCATTTCATTTGGTTTTTTATGTGACAAGAGGCAAACGAGCAGACGGATCACCTTATAATGAATGGATAATGAGCTTATATGGACTAGCAAATAATTAAAGTGTTTTTGTAAAATCACAGGTATCAAACAAACTTTTACTCCTTCATTATATTACCCTGTTTTATGTTGGCGGAACGAATTTTAGAGTCATTCAAATCACGTGCTACAAAAATTGTAGAGAGTGGTAAAAAACTTGAATATGCTTGTAATTTGTTCCTTTTTGATTATCGATGTACAACTCACAAAACCACGGGCCATCATCATCATCATGTCAGCCATAGGACGTCCACTGCTGAACACAGGCTCCGATAATGATTTTCACAATGGCCGGTTGGTGGCGGCCTGCATCCAGCGCCTTCCTGCTACCTTTATGAGGTCGTCGGTCCACCTTGTGGTTATGAGTCCTACGCTGCGCTTTCCGGTACGTGGCCTCCACTTCAGAACCTTGCTGCCTCATCGTCCGTCTGTTTTGCGTACTAAGGCAGAACCGTTGGAAGACCTTATCACAATGCTCGAAGACCTTAATCGAGTTTCCCAACAGGTAGGCCTTCGGATGAATATGGAAAAAACGAAGCTTATGTCGAATGTCCATGTTGCTCCTTACCCAGTTTCGGTTAGGAGCTCGATTCTCGAGATTGTTGACAAGTAAGTAGGTATATGTCTATTTCGGACAAACGATCAGCTAGGTAGTTAGATGCAATTTCGAGAAAGAGGTAAATCGTCGAATACGAAGACGAAAGTCTTCAATTAGTGTGTGTTACCAGTGATGATATACGGCTCGAAAACGTGGCCTTTGAATATAGGGCACAACGTGCTATGGAGAGGGATAAGCTTGGTGTTTCTTTACGAGATCTAATCAGAAATGAGGAGCTCCGTAAACTAACTAAGGTCGCTGACATAGCCTGACAGATTAGCAAGCTGAAGTGGCAATGGGCAGGGCACATTGTACGCAGAACTGACGGTCCATAGTCCAGTAAAATTAATGTTTGAAAGGGAGTTGAGATGTCGTTCTTTGTTGACCAAGTACCTAATGGCAAATGATAAAATTGATTTAGAACAAGTTAAATTAACCATAAATAGTAAAGATATTAAAATATTTGCAGTGGAACAAAAAGTGATGGTGAGAGACATGAGAAAATCATTGGTCTTTGCCAATCATGTACTTTGGGCTTTGTGGCAGGTTGTGGCGAGTTTAAACGCTTTATTTAAAATCTCAATTAAAACTTTTATCTGATTCCGATATTACGATATTGGGTCGCTCAATATCGGAATTGAAATATCGGATCTCGCAGTCCGAGATTCCGATATTACGAGATTCCGAGATTCCGATATTCATGCCCTACATAGTAGTAGCTTTAAATTCTATTTTAAGCAGGAAAATTTTCCACAACATTTAATTGTTCATTAAGATTAACATAAACGAATATACGTATCATAGTGATTTAAATATAAAACATTGGGGTAGGTCAAGCAAGGTGAATGGAGTCTACAAGGACACATTAAAATGCTTGATAAAATAATGCATTCGTTGATTCGTCAACGTAACTGCATTTTTAAACATAATCTGTCTCATTAATTCATTTTAAAACTTCCGAGAATATAAAAAGATAATGCTGAAATGATTATTGATTAATCATTTCATTTTGTTCATCGATTTAAATCATAATCGTGATTGCAGGTGCTTATGTTTTGATTGTCTTAAGTGATAAGTATAAGGTATGACCTCTAGATGAGACCAAGGGTCATTAAATAAATAACCAATATTAAAAAGTCTCTAATTCCTTAAGTATTGTTAATTTTATAATATTTTTCTAGCTCACAGCCTTACAAAGCATTGAAATCTGTAATTATAAAGTACCTATTTTAAAACGGTGATTCGATTTGAATCAAGATATCTTCTAAGCTACTAAAAATAAACCAAGTCATCCAGCATTGACAAAAACTAAAACAGTGAATTCGCGATCTTTCCCGATGTCATTAGTCTAGCCGAAAACAAAAAGCGAGCGTTTTTATTCGAATTTCTTTTTTCGCTATTTAAAGTACCCCGATTCCGTTGTGCCAGTTATTTTCCGTCAGGGATGTTATGGATATCCGTAACCGTAACCGAAACATTCGGATATCCGAAATAAAAAAATATCCGTAACCGCAACCATAACCGATTCAAAAGTTTCGGATAGTTTGGGATGTAGGCAGAGTCAAGCAAGTCTCTACGCTGCGGGCTGATTTAATTTTGCATTTTGAAGTACATGAGTTCTTTCCATAAAAGAATAAAACCTTTTTTGTGAGACCAAAAGACGGTGACAGGTGTCAAAGAAATATCTTCTGTACCCATTCTATTCATAAGGCATGAACTGTGCTGGACAACTATTGCAATTTGCATTCTATGGCACAGATAACCGTAACCGTAACCGAAACTTTCGGATATCCGAAATAAAAAGAAAATATCCGTAACTGAAACCGGTATAATATTATTCCAATATCCGTAACCGTATAACCGAAACTACATATCCATAACATCCCTACTTTCCGTTGAGTTTATGAATTTTGTTGTGATAAATGTTTTTTTCTACGTGTCGGGTTGACTACGTTATAAAAGGTGAAAAACCTGGCTGAAAGTTCCTGAAATTGGTTTTTTATCTTGGTTTTTCGATTCAATAACCTTATACCTTACATTCAGGAAGCTGTCAAAAGTGAGTTTCTTGCACTATAATCTTCTCAGATCTGATTGTCCCAAAGCAGTGGTAAATTGTACTGGAACGTGGAAAAGCGCTTTTTAAACTGCATAAAATAAAATTTATGACTTTTATGAGATATTCTAAAAAACTACCATACCATAAACATGTAGGTACTCGTAAATTACCATAATGAAGGAAATGTTTTCAATTAATAGACTGTGTTTATCGCTCAACACCTTTTAAATTTTTTTTTGTTAAGTTTATTTATAAAATATTGTTTGAAAATTATTTCTTTCTTTTTCTTTAAACTACTTGTGTGGTATTATCAAGAACAAGATTCATAAATTAATTAAAAATTGGTTTAACATTAAGACCATATGAAATCCTAATAGTTACCATGTTGAATTGTTACATACCAGGCTACTTTACTTATAAGCTTCATCATCTCAGCCACTGCTGAACATAGGCCTCCCCCAATGACTTCCACATCGCCCGGTTGGTAGCGGCCTGCATCCAGCGCCTTCCTGCTACCTTTATGAGGTCATCGGTCCTTGTGGGTGGACGTCCCATGCTGCGTTTACCCTTACGTGGCCTCCACTCTAGAACCTAACTGCCCCATCGGCTTATATGCGTAGTGAAGTAGATAGCCGATAGTAGGGATTGTCCACTGATCGGCCACATGCTCAGCAGGACGAGGTCCGTTTTAGAAATAATATACTAACATTTCAGCTTAAGCTTTTACTAATTTATGGACCTCAGGCATCTGAAATAAATACTTTTTATTTTATTTTATAAGCTTAAAAAACGCAAATCCTCTACCAAAGCTTCCAAACAAATTCTTTGCCAAAATCGGTACACATCAGAAGACTTCTCCGGCCCGTAAGTGTACGCTCGTAAGTGTAGCGCGAAGTTCGCGGGTTTTCCATAAATTAGCGGCTGGTGTCGCGCCCGATCCCGCCCTACACTGCCGGCCACGGAAATTCGCCAAAAGGTTAGTGTGATTTACCAAATTCGCGCGTTGGTCTAATTATAGGTTAATATTTATAAAAGGTGCGTTTTTACTTTTTTACCAAAAACTTGTTAAACTTTTTTACGAAATTATTCATTTAAAAACATAACTTCTGGCGCAGTCGGGTAAAAACTTAAAAAGCAATGGAATCTTTCCTTGTCTTGTATGTACCATGAAGAATGTTTGTTGAATGTTGTTGGGAAATTGGCTCATATGGTAGAATTACTACTTCGAATCTTAATTTCTCATGCAAAATTACTGTATATTTTCAACCGATACACATAAATAAGTATTAGAATTTATGCAACATCCTTTATAAAGGTGGTAACCGGTAGGCTGTGGTAACAGCTCCAGAACCCAGACTCTCGTCGTCAGCACTAATCCACAACCTATTTATCAACCACACACTCAACACACACATTTTATCATTCCCCTTAATTTCATCAACAGTCTATCTGTAATTCACCACATACTTGCCTTGTTCTACTAGTTTGCCTGGCCCATTCCCATTTTATTTGGGGTCGGCCCTCCGCGTCATGCGTCTCCAGGCGGCTCGATCCTGGGTTGTCTTACTGTTAACTTGGGCTTCTTTAAGGTCGTTATTGATTACGGACATTCATGTAATTCGTGGTCTTCCTCGTCCGCGGGGCTTAGTTTGGATGTCTAGCACTTTTCTGGTCATATGGTCGGGTGGTCGCCTCATGATGTCCGTACCACCGCAGCGCAGGCGGCTCTCCTGCAATTTAGCTGCGATAGGTCTCACTTTGAAGGTGTATCTTATGTGTGTGTTTCTTACATACTTGCCTTGTTATGCATAAAAAATGTGTATGAATACGAACTCCATCAGCTCCCGACCAATTATCTCGGCCAGCAGTGTAGCAATCTGTCAGTAACTTTCCCCATGCCTCGCACGGAGAGGAATGACGGAAGTTAGAGAGCCCACAAAAACTGCATCCAGTGTAAGCTAGAAAAATCCCGCCCTGAAAGTTACAGCGTTTCGGTATACATTCAGTGATTTTGTGATATTCTAATATTATGTGTTAAAAAGCTGTTCTAATAGGTACCTATTATGTATTTAAAGAACTGAAAATTTGGATGAAATTAGTAAGAAAGTATTGTTACAGACAGAAGACTCTACATTGAAATGATTCTACACCATACAAAAATGTACAACTTTGGTACTTAGCATCCATTCAACAATTAGGTTTACAAAAAGGAAAAAGACAAAATAAAATCGCAATTTATAATTTTAGTGTTATTAAAGTATAATATAATATTCGAAGAATGTGGCTTACCTGTTGCCAAAAGACTTGAATTAAAGCCGATGCTATGTCTTATTTTGAAAATCTTATGGTTTTTCTTGAAAACTTCAATTTTAGAATGAATACAAATATAATCAAGATATGAAACTGCAGAAAAGACTTAAATCCATCAATAACTATTTTACATAATGAATCAATTCAACATGGCAGCCCATGTACTTGCATATGTATCACCATGCTATGTAGAAGCACTGAACATACATAAATGGAAGGCTCATCGTCGGCCCAATCCAGTTCATTTGCTTTATTCCAACGGCAATTGATTGCCGAAAAAAATTGCCGAGTGAGGAGCTGGAGAGCAGTCTGGTTAATGGTTCCGTAGGTTACATTTTATTGGAATCATGTAGTACTTATTATATCGTTTCCTTCGACATCCATGGGAAGCGTAGGATGTTCCTATGTGGCACTCTTGGCTGTTGTATGTAATAAGTGCGTGAAACTAAATTAAATACGAAAAAAAAAAATAATAATAATAAAATCGTTTATTGCAAGAAAAACAATTACATTTTTCATATTAATCTTGGACTCCACACTAGGCAAGCCAAAAATGATATGTATTTTTTTTATTATTGTTCCTTTTAAAGCTTGTTTACATTTTTCATTTTTTTTAGCAAACTTTGCTCTACGAATCTTCTTCTTTTCTTAATATTTTAACGCAGTGGAAGAATGGCGACTCTCACACTTCACACAGCATAAATTCAGACATTATCTTTGTTTTCGAATCACACCTTGGGATTATTTCATGATAATAATGTTCTATATTTCATTATAATATAAATCTTTCGTCATTTAAACATTCTAATCACATAAAAATAATTTTCTCAATACTACTTAAATTGTTAACTATCACACGTAAAAGTGGAAATGCCATTTATTTATCGAGACATTTAAGCAAGCAGTTACCCTGTCATCATCTGCCTACAGAACCCTAACGATCCAAACAGCGCCGGGGCGGGCCGCATTGCGCTTAATCTGAAAAACCAACACTGCACCAGCTATGGGCAGACACGCGCGCTATTATCTATGGAACCTATTAATTCTTTCAGAGGG
Organism: Ostrinia nubilalis; assembly: GCF_963855985.1. NCBI lineage: Eukaryota > Metazoa > Arthropoda > Insecta > Lepidoptera > Crambidae > Ostrinia > Ostrinia nubilalis. The sequence goes on along the minus strand of NC_087100.1, from coordinate 13,291,811 downwards.
ACAGTTGATTTGTTCGTAATATGGTGTGCGAGCTCAAAGCACAGCGTGCTATGGAAGGTTATGGTGTTTTTTACGAGATCGAAGCAGAAATGAGGAGATCCGTAAACGAAATAGTCGCTGACATAACCCGACGGATTAGCAAGCTGAAGTGGCAATCGGCAGGGCACATAGCACGCAAAACTGACGGCCGATAGAGCAGCAAGTTTCGGGAATAGGGGCACTGTACGAGCATAAACGTAACCTATATTCAGCAGTGGATTCCCTGTAACTGAAATGATGATGATGATGTGGTCTATACGAGTACATAGTTGCGTGTGAAAGCTATAAAAAATAGGTATCATTTGCAATCACTATAGGTAAACCCTCTCAAAATTGTTACATACTTGTCATAAATGAATGTATAAATTAAGATAACATGTCTGTAGTTTATTTTTCTCTTGAGAAAAATACTAATCAGATTCTTTTACAATAAATATGCGATCTATTGCACGAAAATTATCTTTTCCGTCTGTTATTCTCCTTGAGCGTGTGAAGGCCTTGTCTGCCAGGTGGCTGGTCCTCATTAAGATTCCATAACCACAGCGACTTATCTCCCAAGGCCGCAGTCTCAATGTCACCCATATCAGCTCAACAATCAAAATTATTTAAAATAAAATAACATATTAAAATACTGCCATCTCACCTTGAGTGATACATGTAGGCGTATTAAATACTATTTTACCAATAAATTTATTCTTAAAAACGTGTTCCTCTGCAATTTACCTTTGGCGGTGGTTATGGTAATGTTAATAATTTCACTAAAGAATCATAGGCTCATTATTATAAAAACACAAGGTTAAAAGTTTCTCAGGGCTCCGTTAAATTGAATAATTATATTATCAGCCTACATAGATTATGATAATACAGCTTTTGTTTTTTTAGTCTGGCGACCCGCCCTGTGGACAGGCATAAAATATACAGCAACCTTCCCCTATAATGAACAGACTGTAGGGAAAATCTTATTGAATCACTTACAATATTATTATGTCCTACATGTTTTTGAAATTAGTACTAAATTGTGGTAAATCTCCTGCCTTAATCTGATTCAAATACTCATCATCATATCACAAAAACGCAATGAAATCATTACTTCTAAGCCCGAACCTTACTCTAATTAATTTTGTGTAAACCTCATTTGTTGTAAAATATAATAATAGGTACTACTTATATAGTCTATAAGTACTACACAAGTAAAGAACATTTTGACTTTGACTAAGCAAACATACCCACAACTATCCAGTGCTCGACGGGTATCGAACTAGGGACTTTCTACAGTCCAACTCCTACATACATATTGTCACCTAATAGTACCTAAATGCTAAAATCATTATAAACACTATAATAGTCGCCAAAAACAAACCATTAGATAGCGAATCAAACCCGTATGAATCATGACCGTGGGTAACATTAGCAAAAACGTTGAATTGTAACAACAACGCTTAAAATAGAAGTTACGGAGTTTTTATGCAAATAATGCAACGACAAACAAAATGGCCGAGCCGCAATGCAATCCTGGGCGCGAATTTTTTATAGGTACATGCATCGTAAAAAGTATGTCAGTTGACTAGTACACTCGATTATGTCTAAACTATACAAGATATCGAAAAACTGGGATTTTCGGATGGATCCGTGATAATTTGATAGAGCTCGTGAAGAACTTTCAGGATTAGTGACCAAGTTTTCGATATCTTGAGGTATAGTTTTTTTTTTTTTTGTCTTCGGCACTTTTTCGATTTTGGTTAAAGTACCTAATAATGTGCTCACAGTTTTTATTGAACTTCGAAAGTTCTGAGCTCCAAGGGCGTTTAGTTGCAGTCTGCTAATGGATACAGTCTGCTACCAAACGTGAAAAGAGAGAGAGATCCAACAATACGTAGCTTACAAGCTATGTTTTGTTGATCCCCTTGAGTTGATGGACTATTGAGTTAATGAGGGCTATGAACGTGACGATTGGTTGGGATTTTGTTATGATTTGTTGTGGTTTATAGGGGTCAATCCGTAAATTGTTGCATGTCATCTCGTGCTCATGCCGGAGTCTGCTAAATATTGGGCAGTCTCGCATGAGATGGTCAATATCCTGTAAGCTGGAGTCATCGCAGGGGCAGTAGGGGTTGTCTATGATCTTGAAGCGGTGTAGGTAGGATTTGTGAAAACCGTGGCCAGTAAAAATCTGCGAGCTTTCAAAGGACGGCCCCACATGCTTACGGAACTCCGCAATCTCGCCCACTGTTGTAAACCATCGGAATATGTTGGAGTGCTTGAGGTATAGTTTAGAAATCATCAAATAATCGAGTGAGATAATTTATCGTTTTCACCCTATAGTATATCTATAGTATATTGCAGGTGCATAGGTCAGGCAGGAACCGGCTCTCTGTCACGGCTATCAGAGGCAAATAAAGGATTTGGCATACACACCCCCATTGCCGCCTTATGACATTCACGAGAAGAGTAACCACATTCTGCTCAGTCAATCAATGTATAAATAGATTATTTGTGTATTTAATGACCAACAGAAAACACACCTAATAGTGTCAGTAGAGGACTTCACAAGGACTCCGCTCCTGTCTCCGCTTACGGAATCCGAAATCAAACGTGTTATAGCAAACACCGCGCGCGCGCATATTGACCGCTGCAGCATGATTAGATCACCGCCAGTCCACGATGTGACCACGCAAAGTGGCGATGTGACAAATTATTACATTACAATAGTTTTAATAAAAAATAGACTTTCCCTTTTTTTACTTCTTCTAAACAACTGTCCTCTAGATCAGCGGTTCCCGAAAGGTGGTCCGCGGAACCCTGGGGTTCTGTGGAAAGGCCGCAAGGGTTCCGTAAAAAATATTATCCCACGTTTCGTGACCGACGTTGTTCGCTCGCACCGACTTGTTTACGCACAACGGAGGGTCAGGGCGTGCGGGCGGAGTAGTACGGGGGTTCCGCTGGGAAAAGTATAATCAATTAGGGTTCCTTGGCAAAAAAAAAGGGAAACCCTGCTCTAGATTATCTAAGAGCGTTTTAACATTTAGGCGATTTAGCAGCGCGACAAACGCGCGACTGACGCGCTGCCGAAAATTTCATACTATGTGACAGCGGGTGCATGCCTTCACATTTTAAAAACGCCGCTGCCGCGCTGCTGTCGCGCTACTAAAGCCATAATGTAAAAGCACTCTAAAAGTGATCGCTTCATATCGTCTTTTTTGTGTGTATTTCTTTCATTTCTTTTCTAGTTTTGTGTGGTGTATAATAAAGTGTTATGTCTATCTTTCTGACCACAACAGGATCGCTCTTGACCGGCATCTCACCTGATTGGAAAGCGATGATCAGGGAGAAGGAAAAACCGAGCTTCCCCTGTAATTCTTAACCACAGAGGAACTTGCTCTAACTGCTGAAACACAACATTGTTGTTAATGTTATTGTTGTAGCAGCAAACTTAGGTATAATGTTGGTAACTAGCCAGACAGAGTTAGAACTAGTCTTAGCACCAACGAAATCGAGCAGAAATTTTTGCCACCCCACTGATAATTTAATCGAACCTGGGTCCTTAAAGAAAGCGTGTTAGTTTAAGTAAGCTACAATTTATTAATAGCTCAAACCCTGCCTGATAAACTATTTTCAACTACAAATAGTTGCACTAAACAACAACAAAAAAAGCAACTTCATAGTGTTTGTGCCCACACGTTATAAAAAAGCTAATATATTAAAGATATTCTTCAAACCTACGAACACCAAACGGCTACAAGGACGGTGAAGGTCGGCGAAGTGCATCTGATCATAACAGAAATGGGATCAGTAGGTTCTAGACGAGCATATACCTATAGTTCCCGCCAATAACCTTTGGACATCTTGAAAAACAATTTAAACAATATGGCCTAGTGACACCGAACTTCCTGTGACCCTAGTGATTTTCAACCGACTTCAAAAAAAGGAGGAGGTTCTCAATTCGACCCGTATGTTTTTTTTTCTATGTTTGTTACGCGATAACTCCGCCAATTATGAACCGATTTGAACAAATCTTTTTTCGGCGTATAGGTAATACCTCAAGGGTGGTCCCATTTAAATTTAATAATAAAAAAAACAACCCCCAAGGGTGGAAAATTGGGGATGAACTTTTTTATATGCAATATCTCCGCTGATTATAAACCAATTTGAACGATTATTTTTTTGTTGAATAGGTATTATCAAAAGGGTGGTTTCATGCGAATTTGAAGAAAATATTTCACCCCCAAGGGTGGAAAATTGGGGATGAACTTTTTTATATGCAATATCTCCGCCGATCATGAACCAATTTGAACGATTATTTTTTTGTTGAATAGGTATTATTTGTGTTCACGCATTTGAAGTCGGTTTTTTTTTAAAGTTATAATAAATCTATGTTTTAGTAAAATCATATTGAGATTGCTAAGACTGTTCAGTTTCTGTTTCAATCGATTTTTCTTATGTTCCAAATTGATCATCATCATCATTTCATGTCTGGAATTAGTTACGTCCATTGCTAAACATGGTTAATAAGGCTCTTTCTCTCGATTTAGAGAACTTGAGAAATGAAAGCTCTCGGATATAATACCACCAAAAAACGGAATCAAAAAGATGGAAATAAAAATAAAAAAATACTACCGCTATGCTGCTCTCCTGCTGTAAATCTAACCTTGAACCCACTAGACCAAGGCAACGCTTCCTTTGTTCTTCTGATTAATTTCGTTGCGGGTCCAATAACAATTTAACTTTCCCCCGCGATAAACTTGTTGGGTTTTCATTGGCGGTCAAGCTGTTAGATCCTGGCTACACAGGAGTTGCAGCATTGGGAACGAGAGGTGGGAATAGTCCCCTTTGTTTGAACAACAAAGGCTATAAGGCAAATTTAAAGAGAGCTTACTGTCTTCAACGTCAATTGCTATCATTTTATAAGGATTATGCGCATGTGCAATACGCTCGGACGAACGGTGAAATGAAAAAAACATGGCCAACCGGTTTATAAGTCATTCCTTTTTTCATCTAAGACACCAAAACAATAATATTATAATGTTGTTTTTCTGTTTGCAAGGTTATGATCACAATATTATAATGAGTATTATGAGTAATGCTATGCCACTATGCGGTGCTCGGAAATTTTATCATACCTTATACGAATTAACATTAATATGGCCATATGAGGATTAAGGTTAGTATTACTTTCTTTCTCAATTTAGTATTATTTTCTTCTTCTTCTTCTTCAGTGCCTTTTTTTGTCTGAGAGTCTTCCACTTGGACATGAGCTCCCCTGGCTTACCTGGCAGTCTTTAAATAGACTTCGGACGCCGTAGTAAGGAACTAAGGACAATCTGTTCAAGTGGGGATTCTTGGATGGCTCAAACTTGGAGTGCAAGTGCGGTTTTGTTCCCCAGTCGATGAAGCACATGATGTCGTGCCCTGCGTGCCAAAACAACTGCACGCGGGAAAACTTAATGAAGGCTACTGACTTCTAACTCTTGTAGCGGAGTTTTGGGCTGACACTGTGTAGATTTGTTATCGACACGACAAGAAGAAGAAGTACCTTTGCCCATAACTGGAGTTGGCCCTTCTCGAAAGTACAAGTTTTTCTTCAAAACTTCGAATGACTAAACTCTTTTGCATGTTGCTCTATAAAATATATTAATTACGGTAGGTAACCACTTAAGCAACAATTTAAAAGCCTTTAATACGTCATACCTACGTGAACACTTTAAGTGCTGGCAGTTTTTTAATGTGAATTATGCAAATAAATTATTGTACAATGAGGTAATTCATTACGAACAATGTATTAATTGTTTTTCCGCGTCCACTTTGTTTTTGCTCCTAATTAAGTGTTAAAAAGAAACATTATTTTATACAGGGTGGAAACGATAAGTAGTATCTTGTATAGTTTAGAAGTAATCGAGTGAGATCACTTATCGTTTCCACCCTGTATGTTACTAAGTAGGTAGATCTTTTTAGGGTTCCGTAGCCAAATGGCAAAAAACGGAACCCTTATAGATTTTTTGTCGTTGTACATTTCTGTAATCATGATATTACCTACTACATTATTATTTTGCTCTAAAATTGGAAAGAGGAAAATATATTTATTTGTCGTTCTTATGAAATCAAAACCGCAATAACTTTGAGACAGTGCGTTGTTACTTACCTAGATACTAAAAATAAGGTTGTTGATGATAATTTAAAGGAATTTTAATGCACATTATCTAGAAAACATTTGATTGTGTGTGCTGAAAAGCTAAACAGCTTAAAGTGCTGAAAACCCAATCCGGTGTCAATGCGGAGGTAGCTGTGAAAATATGCGAAATTCATCAGCCCAGCTTGAGAAGGAAGTGCTGGTCAAACCCTCTATTGTCTCTCATCATCATCATCATCATTTCAGCCTTAGGACGTCCACTGCTGAACATAGGCCTCCCCTAATGCTTTCCATGTTGATCGATTGGTAGCGGCCTGGGTCCAGCGCTTCCCTGCTACCTTTATGATGTCGTCGGTCTACCTATTTGTCTCTGGTTAGTTAGAAAGGATCGTGCTCCTGCAGTGGAACCTTCTGCGTCGGCAATGACTTACTAAAAGTCATTAAATTTTAACTTGCACTTTGCGAAAGTTTATCTAATTACTTGGTAATAGAACTTGTAATAGGTAATTCATTTAAGGTTTTCAAGTTCGAAGGATGGGTGACCGTCGAACCCGCGATCATATATTAGGGATCCGTCTGCGGGAACAGGGATTAATGCATCATGCAGTTTGAGGCGGGTGCCAAGGGAAGAGCTGGAGCGATTTGATGGACAATAGAATCAAGCTGAACTCCGTGGCATGTTATGAAGTTGTTCTTTTCAGCCACATGACGTCCACTGCTGGACAAATCCCTTCCCCAAGGATTTACACAACGACCGGTCCGACGTTGCCTGCATCCAGGTATAGGTCAGACACAATAAACCAAGATCGCCGCTGTTTTTAATGCCCACATTTGATTGACGAATATTATAGTATCCGATCCTCCATTGGCGCTTAAAATGACAAAACACCATTGCCGTGCCGCTCACCGCTATCGCACACTATTGCCACTCATGGCTACCGCTTAGCGTTACCACTTACCGCTACCACTCACTGCTAAGCTTCCCTCTGCTATCGCTCACTGCTACCGCCCACTGTGACTATTACCGACCGCTTACCACTGCCAGTCACTGCTGTTGCTCACCGTTATCGCTCAACGCTATCGCTCACCGCTGCCACTTACTGCTGCCACTCACTGCTGCCGCTCACCGCTATCGATCACCGCTATCGCTCACCGCTATTGCTCACCGCTATCGCTCACCGCTATTGCTCACCGCTATCGCTCACTGTCCCCGGTACCGCTCACCGCTCCCGCTTTCCGCTACCGCTCATTATCCCCGCTACCGCTCACCCCTCGTCCCGCACCCCGTGCCGTCGCGTCGTGAAGTAGATGGATTGCAGTCCTGAGCGCTGTTGTGAGCTATAAGCACTCGGGTACTTGCGTTTATTGAAACCCTACGTTATTGATGGCCGGACGGCTAAGTGTGTCTTATTGGAGAATTAAAATCTTGATTCTTTTTAGTCATTAAAACTACATATACTGACCACTAGAAATTCTAAATCCAAAGACCAATCATCTACTCGCCTCCGGTAAAATAGAGAGGGTCGTCCTCCAGCAGTGAAAACCAAATAAATAATAAATAAATATCCTTGGATATTTTCACAAACTAAGCAAAGCTTGTACTATGGGTACTAGACAACGGATATAAACATACTTAAATACTTTTTTTTTGTAAATACATACATATTATACATAAAAAACACCCAGTCCAATGCAAACAAATATGTTCATGCACACAAATGTTTGTACTGTGCGGGAATCGAACCCGCAACCTCCGGAATAGTAGTCTGTTTCGAACCACTACACCAAACGGCCGACACCAAATAACCTGATGGTGATGAGGATGATGACTAGAAAATAAGACTCCTATGACTTCTGATATGTTTTTAAGTTAAGCTAAGATACAGGACGTAGTTTCAAAAGTCCTATTGAATTAGACAGATTAAACACGACTTCGTAATTTAAAAGAGAGGCAGTTGAGGGAGTGACTATGATCACAAAATCTATGACGTCATAAAACTTTTTCAAAATCTGTTATTTTAGTCTAATCATAGTCTCTACTAATAGAGTACGTACTTACGATAAGCTATAATAAATGATAATAGTTTTTATAACATCTCTCGTCTCGTTTGTTTAATCAAATCCCTTCAATCCGAGTATTTGCCTTTAAATAAGCAGAAATTAAGCATCAAATATTAAAAACGCTGCATGGAATAAATATTAATTAATTAATTAAAGATAATGCAATGCGGATACGTTCGAAAATGGCTTCCAATATTTTTTACGTCGCTTTTATGCTGAACATGAATCTGCGAAAGATATTAATTTGCGCCGTTGATTAAATGTACCGGCTTTAAAAGAGAATTAACTATTGTATGGATTTATTTTTCACTAGCTTTTGCCCGCGGCTTTGCCCGCTTCAATTTCTATGTTCATCAGGGATACGTAGTACCTATATACAATTCTAATGGTGAAAGATTTTTTAAAATCGATCCAATAGTTTCGGAACCTATTCAATACAAACTACCCCTGTAAGTAGTCCGATAATACAAACCACTGACTACGTTAAGTGTAACTAAAATTAAAAGTATTAATACTGTTTTTTTTTGTCAGAAACTTTATGATACGGTATAAATGCATAACGTATATTAACTACGCAACAACATAATTTATTTAAAAAATTGACACGCATAACATCGTATCATAAAATTCACTTTCAGGTTCAAAACATGCCTTCTTCGTTTTATTTTGATTGCAGAAGGAATGCCCGTGGACGGCTCCATTCGAGACGCAGCCAAAAACCCACATTCTGGCCCACGAGCACGCGTAAACGTAACCACTTAATAAGATCGGGCACATCGAATAACACCATCCAATTTCAGACCCGTAAGAACCCCGAGAAAAAGATTGTTGCACTCGCATTAACACTTGCTTCAAGAATTCATTTCTTTCTTAACCTTCCAATCGAAAATGCACTCTATTTTAATCCAACTCAAAGCTCAGTTTACAAGAAAACTAAATTTAGTAGTTACGATGTTCTTCCGAACGCAAATCGCTGAATCATTTCACCGCGAAACAAAGATAGCGACACAAAAGGCTGGCGCTTTACAAAGGGGAAGAAAGAGACGGCTGCAGGTCAGCCGATGCTGCTGCATCGCCTGGCTAATGCATAGTCTGGCTGCTGACGAAGATTGATGATTCCTCTGCTTAGTTCAATGAGGGTTGAGGGCGGTGTCTCACTGGGATTCCGAAGCACTCGCTTGATGATATTATTATGTGGCTATTTTAGTACAAACTACAAAGCGCACTCTACATATAGCACTGAGATAAGGCGTTGTTAAATTAGCATTAATTACGACTAACTTATTAAAATATGTAAATCCAAGATACAGTTAAATATTTTACATCTGGCACCTGTATAAAAAGTTTTTTAACGCTCACACTATAATAAAAAGCTTTTGTAATATCTATAATTTTTCAATTAATAAAACAAAGAAGGACTTCTTTAGAATTTTTTCATGAGACAAATATTATTTACCAATACATCTCCCAATATTCATCCAACTTAACACTGGTAAAACTTATTTTTGACCCAACCACTAATTGAACCAAAGTTTCCTTCCCAATCTCTTTGCACCTCGGCATCCAAGTGAGATCCAAAAAAGAAGGAAAAACGAACGATTAAAATCAGAAGCTCAATACGCTCAGACTAAACTAGTAGTTTCTTCTTTGTCTCGACAGACAGCGCTAGTTATGCACACAACATGATTAGCAGACCAAAAACTAGATCAGCTCTTTGTTTTGCAGCATATTAACCTGAATGCTTTTAAAATACAGACAGATTTGATATGATAAAGTTACGAAGAGAACGGCGACTCTATTTTAGTATAATAGCGGTTATGTAGCATACGTCGTAAGTGCATATACGACTCAAGTAAATAATACTACCTACTTAATACCGGAGGAATATATTGGTAGAGTTTAAAATAAGTTTTGTGCTGCGACAAGACGTACACTAACGCGTACTTACTCAGTCCTTTTAACACGTAATAAATACATAATTTATAGAAATCATTATGGGCATAACAAGGTTTAAAAGAGGTTTAATCTGAGTTGTAAATATGTAGGTACGTACATAAGTAATATTATTTTATCCTTGAGACATTTAAATAGAGCCGTGAAATAATGTAAACTAACGAAGATCATCGTCGTATCTTTCACGCTAACGTTGCACTTTAGTTTATGAGAGCTAGCAGTAGCAACCGCCTATATGCGTCTTTTAAGTTAAAGAACAACAACCGTAGTAACTATTAACGCCGATACGCACCGTAGAGAATCGCTTGGCAAGGCAACCTGTGTCTTTAACTCACTTGCCATGCTGAAAGTTAGGCTTAACATACAATCTCCTAACTCTATCCAGATTCTCTGATTGAGGGTCAAAATCTGACAATCTCTTTAGGACATTTTTTTGTTTCGGCTCGCTTAAAAACTGCGTCACAAACCACGTTTAAAAGGCTTAAAATTCATCCAATTTTACCCTTAAACGCAAATCAATTAACATAAAAGTACTGATATCTAACTCAATACATTACAACCTACATCTATTGATCAATGAGATCTCATTAAGACAGATCAGATGAAAAGGGCCTCCTCATTATGCGTAATAAACCCGAGAACAGAAGAGAAGTTCAGGCGGAGGAACACGACGCGAATGCATCCAACAAATCACCCAGAACTTGACATTCAAGTGGACAGGCGCGAGCCTTAAGCGATCAGCGATAGTAGTTATTGATTTGTTGTTTATCTTTACATTTAATTGTACCATACAAACCTAACAATTTAGGTAATTCTATCTAAATCTTTAGTTTAGTGTAGGCGACAGCACAGTCTGATATACGTTTTATTCATACTCGTATTTTGACTAATTTTAGTCCTGTAGAGTTTGTAAAGTTAGGGAGAGTAGAGTTAGGCTGAGTTGCACCACCTAACTTTGACCGTAACTTTAATAATAACCGGTGTTTTTTGTATGAAGTTTGACAGATTTTTGACGTTTGTCAAAGTTAAAGTAAGATGGTGCAATCCAGCCTTATAATTAGAAGCTTGCCTCTACATGACATCTGATTAACTTTTTCACGCAATTATTTTTTAGAACTGCAAGGTTGTTTCGTGTTAATAATATGTTCGTTAGAAAAATGTTATTTGGTTTTAGAAAAGAGGGCCATATGAATGAGAAGAGGTAAATGATAAAAGAGTTATGGAGAGGGTTAGTGCTTAGAAAAATACTGAACCCTCTTAGGGAGAATTCGATTTATTCGAGAGAAAAAGAAGTCGATAAAAACGCCTTTTTTAAAAGTTTTCATATTCTACTGAGCCTTTTGAACATGTTACAATCAAGGCATAAGCTTTACAATCAATTCGGGAAATTCTTAATCTTGTGTTACCCTAACCGATACGGATTGTGAGAGTGCCTGCGTTTTATTGAACCTACGGTGGTTTCGCTTCAGAATTTTACTTACAAACAACATATAAGAATCCCCAACTTCACTTATTGTCAGACCTCTCCTCCCTTGCACCACTGGCGGTCCAGGCAAGGAGCCGGGAGGGGAGACCGGGCGTCCTTGCGCCGTCCACTTTCCGTTTCGCCGGCCGTGGCCTATCAATAGCCTAGACCGAGCCTTCCCGCCGTGTTGTACATGCAGCAAGGCAGCGAGAGTTTTTGTTGCAGCCCTTGATTTTCATACCAGTTCTGAACCAAAGTCAGTCATGATAGAAGCATTACTATCCGTTCGCGATAAGTTTGCAGCTGGCGATATGACGTCACTCGAAGGGAAGCGTCTATAACTATAGCAAACTATATTGAAAATATTTTTTATTTATTAATATTGATAAAAATTGTGTATTTGCGTAAAATAAGACACATTAATTGCGTTTAATCGCGGTTGGGGGAGGGGACGCGCATTCCACGGACCGGCAAACTTAGCGCGAACGGGTAGTATGTATGTTTTAAATGCTTTGTCAATGCAGAGAGAGTTTTTTGTTAAGGGCCTTTGATTTTCGTCCAAGACGTGGACCAAAGTCCTACAAAATTTAACATGGATTAATAATATTACTAATTTGTTTACGACTAAATTCGAAGTTGTCGTAAGCCCAAGGCTTGATTTAGTCATTACTTATAAGATTTATAAGGCACTACAGACTTTCATAATGATATTTTAATGGTCTACTGCTATGAAAACATCTTCGTCCTACAAGTAATAGCCGTACGTCACTTTTCTTACCTTTCCTACACACTGTCATGGACTACTACTACTACTTTAAATTATGCGATGTATCAGAAAGTATGTAATACAACCTCAATATTTTGCGACTGTTTCTGTGTGTTTCAGCAGAGTAGAATAGAATCTCTTTTACTCTTCACGTGGATGTAGTAAAATGCGACTAGAAATCCTTCATTTGGCTATGGTAAATTAAATAACCTAAAGATGATCTTCATCTTGTGTTCCGGCAGTTAGAGGTAAGATAGCCAGTTCCTCTGTAGTTGAGGATTCCGGGTGAAGCTCGCTTCCACCTTCGGCCTGATCATCACTTACCATCAGGCCAAGAGCTTCCTCGTTGTGGTTAAAAAAGAATATTAGTATTATTTTGTTTATCCATCATACACTACATGTTAAGCTGCAACAAGCTAGGTTAGCTAGGCCAGCTAATTCGTGCAAGGTAATGAAGCCGCCGCAGTCACCGAGCTTTTGGGAGCGGAGCCGACGTAATTACTCGACGTTGTCTTGATGTGGATGCGACCTGAAGGATTAGGATGTGCGCCATGATAAATTGTATCGAGGCATTTTATCAATTTTACGTGAAAAAGCCATACGTTTGTCGTCAAAATTCGTAAATAAGATCAGGCCCCTCTTTCCCACTGGGCACTTTGAGCACGTGCCCAGGGCCCCGCGACCGAGGGGGCCCCCATCTGCTAATAAGACCTTTTTCCAGATGATAATGATCCCCTTAATCCTTAAATGCCCAGGGCCCCTAGTAGGTTAAAGACGGCCCTGAATAAGATTTTATCATGGCGCGCTTCCTAGCCCACCTGAAAGGAGTAAGAAATTAAACTGAAAAATATCTTTTGGAACAGTCGTTTCTAGCTGTGGCCAGAAAACTGTGAAAGAATGGCTTGACAGACAAGCGAATTCCTGATTTTTACTGAGTTATGTAGGCCTAAGATACGCGCCGTGATAACTTTTATCGACGTCAAAATGTATGGGAAAAGTCGATAAAATAGCGTGATAACCGCTTATCGCGGCGCGCATCTTAGGCCTAATGCTCCTTCAATGCTACGAGAAGTGGCTACGAAATCTGCAAAATAAACATTTTTAAAACCAGCTCATAGTAACTAGCTCAATCTACTGCATTTTCTGTATTTAAAAGCTATTTTACTGTAATTTTTTTTTAAACTGACTCCTTAATAGTGCTCTAAAAAGTATAAAATGTAGCGCTATTAGTTAATTGTGTAGTAAGTAATTGCGTGTTTATTTTTTCTTGTTGGTTCTTTCACTTTTTTATTTTAATGCCCATGAAAGTCTTTATTCAGCCTTTCTTTTCTAATCAATCACAGAGACGCAGACGAAAAAATAAAAAAACAAAATATTTTAAATTCAGAGACATGTCCACACAAACCCGCGGTAGCATTGTCTCGCCGGCCAGTGTTTAGCCGAGATTGTACGACATTCAGCTAAACACTGGCATCTTATTTGGTTGTATTAAGTGCTATTTTGGAGCAACAACGTAGAGTCTATGATGTGTACATACTGTACTGTACACACACACGCACCTGTAACAGGTGTTCAGCTTCAAACTTCAGACTAGCGTAGTTCTCGATTGCATTTGTTTTCTTTGAATGGACTTTTACTTCCAAAGATTTTGTGACAACATGAGAAATTGTGTAAACAGTTTGTTTATTGTTTTGTCTATTACACCTTTTATTGTAACAGTGTAGCTTGGTAATAATTATCCCATAAAGAAAGCTCGTTGAGTGATATCGAGTTTGACACAACTAAGTAAATAACTACAAATAAGTGTTCCTTTCTTAATCATTAATCGTGTGACATTGATACATAATAATTATTATAATTAGTTAACTAAGATTTATTAAAAAAGTTAGCGTTAGGAGTCGCATCTCAAAGTCAATTTTAAATATCTTGAAGTACCTAACTTGAAAAAAAATCGACTTGCCGAAGGTGGGAATCGAACCCACAATCTTTCGCTTGCCACCTTAGCCATTTAGATTTTTTTCAAAATTCTGTTTTAATAAAAAAATTCACTTTTCGAAACTCAACCCCATCTAACTCAAATCACACTAACAAAACGTTTTCCAAAGTCGTATGTGTACTTTCTCGCTCGCTACCGTACTCTCGGTCCAGTTACTGACCTCTTTCTGTTTTTTCCTCCGCTTTTTGTCCCTCTAATAACGTGGTACTCCAAGATTAATACCAGTGCTCTAATGCATATCATTAGATTGAGTGCCCGACACACGTCTCGGACAGATGTCTAAAGGCCTCTTTACACTGTCCTGTGCTGTGCACAAGTGAGTTTAGTTTTAGTACAATTTTTCAGATTCTCAAGAACAGAGGGATATATTCTTTTTTGGTATTAAATTAACATAGTTTTAAATACCTACTTATTTATTATTACATTAGATTGAGTGCCCGACACACGTCTCGGACAGACCTCTAAAGGCCTATTTACACTGTACTGTGCCGTGCACAAGTGAGTTTAGTTTTAGCACAATTTTTCAGATTCTTAAGAACAGTATACTACTTTTGGTATTAAATTAACATACATAGTCTTAAACAGAGATGTTATCGATATCCGTAACCGTAACCGAAACTTTCGGATATCCGAAATAAAAAAATATCTGAAACCGTAACCGAAACCGGTATAATATTATTCCTATATCCGTAACCGTATCCATAACCGAAACTACAAATCCATAACATCCCTAGTTTTAAATACCTACTTACTTGTTAATTATTACATTAGATTGAGTGGCCCGACACGTCTCGGACAGACCTCTAAAGGCCTGTTTACACTGCACTGTGCTATGAATAAGTGACTTTACGCACGTATTCACAAACATTACTATGAGGTCTCACAGTGCGCGTGCACGCACAGGGTGACACACGAACCAATCACTGAGCTCTATTCAACGCTGTGCTTTCGATTTGCTGCTTCACTTGTGAAGCAAGCATCGTTTGTGAATACGGGCGTTAGTCTTAACACAGCTCAGCACATCAGTGATTAATTATTTGAACTTGCCACTTAATACTTATTCTATGTTAGACACGTCTTCAGGATAAATAATAGAAATGTTTATTGCTAGTAAATCAATGTACATATTATTCTTATAACTAGCGGCTTCTGAAGTAAGCATAGCTTGTCGCAATAATAAATATTTCAGGATACATTCAGTCGTGAAAGCACTTTTATATAAAAGCACAAAATTACTTTTATGACTTTTACCAACTTTATCTGTACTATGTAGTACTAAATCTGTACTATCAGTCTCGGCACAGTTCAGTGTGACCGGGTCTTTACAATACTATTCTTTTACTGGAAGTAATACAAATAGAGACAATGTTAATACTCCTCACATACTCACAAAATGTGACGTTGTGCATCATTTACTTTGCATTTAAAAAACTACAGTATCTTACTTTATTTATTTTTTATCAAATCTGCAATTCCCTAACCAAACCGGGAACAAAAACTCAATCTAGGGATTGAAAAAAATTCCTTGTACCAAGAAAATTATTAGTAAGTAGTAATTGTATTTTAGAATCTGCCCCTCTTGTAGACTCCACCATTTTCATAGACTCTACTATGTTAATTAATTCGATTAATTAGTCTGTCTTGTCGCGGCGCCTTATTAACTTAGGAATTTTATATTTATAATATGTATGTATTTACAAACAAAAAAAGTATCTAAATGTGTTTATAATCGTTGTCTAGTACCCATAGTACAAGCTTTGCTTAGTTTGGGACTAGAGGCGCAGCGTAAAATGTCCAATGATATTTTTGTTTTAAATAAAAAGAATTTCAGTCAGAAAAGTCGTTTCTAAAGGCTTTAAATTCCTTGTAAAGGTAATAAACCTAAAATAAACGTATAAGTACCTACAGTCGGAAGTTAACCACACTTAACTTGAAACTTACCCGTAGCATGCGGGTAGAAGCTGGTGCAAGGTAGTAAATCACCAAAAACGGAGTTTATTATCGTTTTTGGGCAGACAGTGGCAAATTGTGGCGACATTCGTGTCACCAGCTGATAAACTATGGATTGGTATATTTAGTTTTTCGCCGCCCCATAAAGTTAGCTCGCGAAATATTGGAGGAGCACTGTGTTATTCTTTGGCACGCGAGAGGGAGAACTTGTTTCCACGAAACACAAGACAGATACGATTATTTCTGTGTCTAAATAATCAAATATTGTTATTACAATTCCTTTTGATTCGATAATTTACGGGGAAAACGTTTTGTAAGAAATCTGATGAAAATCAAAGCTTAGGTAGAGTCGTTAAATCATATTCGACTCTAAATGCTTTATCAAAGCCGTTTATATTCTACTACAACACAATATGAGTATGGTTAATAACTTGTGATTTATTAAATAGACCTAGAACCTAAATGTGGTCAAGTATAGTAGGTAATTATCAGAATCCAAATCAACATACCTCTCCATGAAGCCGAGGGTCAAGCCGAGTCAAATATCCATCCATCCTCACATTTATACTCGTAATGTAGAGCCATAGTAACGCAAAGATTGAACGTTTTATAATCGAATGTCAGTGGAAACAGTCTAAGCAAAGTTACTAAGAATCGCGCGATTTATCACCGTTGCATCGATGCATAATGTTGGATGTCGACGAAAAAACTTTTTGGGATTCCGCATGAGATGGCGACGTTATTGAGGATAAATTAAATATTATTTAACTCTACAAACGTAATATGCATTTGATTTATTGCCATCATGTTTATAATTGACAGCACATCAAGGATATTACAAAATCATATCTACAACTCTATAAGACAAACACCAGTATTCACAAACAATGCTCGCTTAAGTGAAACAGCAAATCGAACGCACAGCGTTGAATAGAGCTCTGTGATTGGTTCGTGTGTCACCCTGTGCGTCCACGCGCACTGTGAGACCTCATAGTAATGTTTGTGAATAACGGGCGTTACTTACTATTTAAATGAAGTAGGTACTTTTGAAGTTTGGATTGTATCCGTAAGATTAGATCCATTTGGAACTCTTACATAGTTTATTTAATCTACTTTTGTTTCAGCCTAATGACGTCCACTGCTGGACAAAGGCCTTCCCAAGGATTTCCACAAAGACCGGTCCTGCAGGTACTTCCAGCGACCTTCACCAGATCGTCAGTCCACCTAGGGGGGCCTGCCCACACTTCGTCTTCCGATCCGTATTCTGCGATTTCTTTTTAAATTAAAAACTAATAGAACTAGGCCTTACTTTGAAATCTGGGGCACACTGAAAACCAACGCCGTGGCCTTCGTCACCGTGGGCCACGGCATATGCTGAGTGGGGTCCCGTTGCAGTGGGCATCTTGTTGGTGAATGGGTGGCACTGCTCAGTTTACTCTTGTTTTTATTTTTTCTTCTTCCATTATTATGTGCCACTGTCATGTCTATGTAATTGCCTGTATTTGTGTGATGTCCATTGTAATAAATGTATCTTTCTTTCTTTCTTTCTTCTTTAAATCGGCTACACTTTCGGTCTAAGGTCCCGATGATTAATTCTCTTTCTTTTGTCTTGGTAGGGTAAAAAGATTATGAGACGTGTAAAAGCTCCTTAGGAGTATCATTTTAATTTTTTTATCAGTTCTTTTTTTTTTGCAATATTTGACAATGGAGAAGTTTAGTTTTTTTATTTTAATAAAACTTGAAACTAGTACTGTTTGATAGTCTACCCAAATAATTAAATCTTGACTTTGAAATCATTGGTTTAATTTCCAGTTGAGGCCGTTTGGAGTCTGATAATAACATCCTCAATTATCACAACCCATCAGAAAAATTACAAATTCATTTATCATTCGCAATACAGTTTTTATACAAGCCATATATCTATTATTTATTTGGCTTTCATCACGCTGCACCAAAGCTTTTTAGCTTCTGACTGACAGGTCAAAGCGAGCTTTCACACCCGTAATAATTTGCAGCTTTAAAATGCATGGCTTTGCGCAAAAAAATGTTTGTTTTAATACATAAAAATTTGATTTTACATTTCATAAAAATTCCGCGTGTTAGTTTGGCTTGACAGGCAGTTGATGGGCGAAATGGATGGCTTGTTGGAGAGCCGTTTTAATAAAGGACGGTGCTCACCGAGTGGTCGTGATGTCGCGAGCATTCGATGCGTTAGGTTTTGTAACACGAATGTTGTTACACGAACCGAAATATTTTTGGAATCTATGGTTTACCATAGTTTGGTTTACGGAAGTCATAATTCTAACACTTTAAGTTTTTTTTATTTTCTTCCGCATTGAACTCTCTCAGTGGGGAGGTATCTACTTATTGGGTTCAATTTTCAGTTTGGACAAAAAAAGTATTTTAGGTATTTATTCCCAGTTTAGTATAGTTCATTGACAGCATTTGAATATGACATTTTCATTTTGGAAACACATTAATTAATATTTTTATGAATATTTTTGATCTCACGCGATTAGTTTTATTAACAGTGACATAAACCAAAATCAACGCAATCGAAACCGCGGGCAGAAGTTAACTTAGTACAATCAGCTCCTGTTAAGTTTCCTCTTCACGACCGTAACTAGTGTTAATAATAATAATATTAGCATTAAAACGTCTCGTCCATTTGTTGCGATCGTCCATCAATCAAGCATTCAAATTGCCTCCGCAAATGGATCGCGCTGGTTCGCGAACAACTCATTACTGCACGAAAAATTACTTGATTACCTACTTTGTTTCTATTTTCTTTACTGACTGTACAAATTATACAAGTTATTTTGAGGACAATTTTTTTGGCTCTACATTGATTTTGATTAGATAATTAAATATTGTATAGCTTCTTTATAATGACGTCAAATCAGATAGAAAGTTTATATTAATATAAAGTAGTCATCAGTAGTGTTGATGGTAAAAATAGTTTCATCACTACATCTTATTATAAGAAAAAGACCAAAGAACATCGTACAAAAACACGATAAGAGGCGAGCCACTTAAAAAAACTACGTATGCAAAACCCGCATCAGATTTTCGAGAGCCGTAGAGTGCCGAACGTAGCTATCATTCATTAGTAAGTAGATGTACTATCTAGAATCCAATACGACATTTTTTACAAACCCAGGGCACAAAGAACGGGCGGCCACCCCCACATCAACAACCCCGCACTAACACATGCAAACGCGTGCGTCGCGAGAACTTGAAAAAAATTCTACTGACCCGCGCACACTAGCGCCCGCGCGCGGAAAAAATCACTGACACAAAGAAAGTCTATCCAAAACTTCTATACGAACTTTTGAACGCACATCGACGGTTTCACTCACACTCGCACGTGTACAAGGAAGTCGGGAGTGTGTGCGGAGTGCACTACGTAAGGACTGGCGCTAAAGTTAGCCCGCGTGTGTGCGTGCCCACAGTTGCAAGAGTCCAAAACTTCTCTTTGTACTAAACATCCTTATATCTGGCCCTGACGTACACGCTGAAATAAACCTTACGTTAAACATATTGAGGGTGGACTTAGCGTGGATTTTCAAGGAAGTGTTGCGTTCTGATTTTGAATGACCAGTTGCGCGGCGCGGGTAGTTTTGGTACGAAACTTGGTGGCGCGAGATGCAGCGCGTGAAACAGGAATACGCCACCGCGCCCCGTCTCTGTCTCACGCCACCCGCCGCCCGGGGCGAAGCGTGGGGGGAGGGTGTCGTGTCGCGTTGATGAACATTTTTCTCATTTTTTTTCCTTTATTTTTACGCGAATCGTTTTTAAAAGGGTTTCGTCATA